>NC_060140.1:486198592-486517967 GCF_021461385.2 Schistocerca piceifrons
TTCAACTTCGATATCCAACACATATTGCCTGTAATCATTGATGCAATGGCCAAAATCAAAGGTGGCTGCTCTGGGGCTACATTGTGATTGGCTGTATCACTTTAATCATCGCTAAAATACAATGCACATAATTGGTGAATGCGCTTTAACGGATACTAATGATTTTTTACTAAGCCTCAAATCAGTCTCATCTTGAATTTTTTAATTTCCCACCAATGTCATCTGGCTTAAAAAATATACCCACATAATGCCATTACCTTTTTCTCCAGTTGCCCACTAGTGCCATCTTGTATTTTTAAATATTGTCAATGACATGTTACACATATTTCAGCCCTCTTGCCCCACAGTAATGATCATTTTTAAATTTATTGCCAACACCACCTCAGGTTTCTAATATCTCGCCTGTTCCAGTTTTTTTATTTCCCACTGCCACCATCCAAGATTTTCTGGTAGCTGCAGTGTCAACTAGTGGAGAAATCTTCAACTGTGTGCTGAAACCGACATAGCTACACATAAATATTTTCGCTGTTAGTTCGTGATACGTCTATTCACTTGCACCAAGCCTCCACATCTCTTGTGATGGCCAGTTCTTTACAGAGGGATCACTTCATTCTTCGTCTTGTTTGACTGCACTGGAACCGTCTGGCCATACGATTGTGTATTGTTGTCGTAGGTTTCCACTAACACAGTATGATACAGCGTTGTTGCGATTCATAATACGTAGGAAACTAATATCTACATAGTAACGCGCTTCACCGACAGGGCAGCACCATTTTGTTTCAATTCCTCTAGTGGCATGCTACGGTACTGTGTTGTAGGAATTTCCTTGTGTACCGGGACAGAAGATATATGCAATTTGTGCCAGAATTCACGAGATCTTTCATCTCGTCATTATGGTAAACTTCACAGCTTTACTGTCTGTTAACACAACATAATATGCAAGAAGACGAAGCGCTACCAACATACTGCCTATATGCGTCAAGTCGAGAAACTATCCTAACATTGTGTGTTTTAGATAATGTAGGGGACTATCATACTTCTTATTTATTTACCTCCTATGTTTATCTGCTGTGTTCAGTAAATTAACGTGAAAAGACTATTGAATATACACTATAATAGCAGAAAGGAATTATAACTTATCAAGACAACGTTATGAAATAAGTCTCTTTTAATTAAATAAAGCATCTCAAACTGTCACGAATTAACAGAATAATATGCGTTTTTGGCTTCTAAACGGTCTGTGTCTATATTCAGTCCACAGTCATACTGAAGTAACGTTACAGGACTACCACGAAAGTATGCAGGTGTAGAAGTAGGAGTACAAACATAACAAAATCCAGTTAATGAATCACTCAGTGCCACCATTAAGTCAATACAATTGATGGAAGCAGAAAAATCAGATATTAACAAGTTTCCAGTTTGGGATGTGAAAGCGTTTTGATCTACAGCGCACAGAATACAGGTAGCGACAAGCCAATGCGGAGAAGTTGTCTCATGTTTCTTTACTGACTGTCGACCTGCTTGCTTATGTCTATTTCACAGAAGAGGCAAAAGTCTTGAGTCTAGTATCCAGCTAGATTATAACCGCTAAGTTAGCATACAACTTCGTCAAATAGCGCTTCCCTACTGTCCCAAAGATAACAAAGACGGAGAATTCGCACGTAAACGACGAATTGAGCTACAGTTTCTGTTGGAACGAACCTCCTGGGCTCAAAACGATATATTTGCTTCCTCTAAGTCATCCCTTAAGTGAGAATAATTCGGAATGTTCAATCTGACGATAATGACCAGTGAATTTAAGAAGAATATGCGGAACCAAACCAGGAAGTAAATCGATGGTCACATAGCTGCCAAACGTATTCTATAATACCTCTAGTTCTCTATCAGACAAGCAATGGGTAGACTACGTTTGCTGAGCTAATGTGTTTCTGTAGCGGGCCAAAACCGAACAACCTCACCCTTTAAAGACACTACATTGACTGTGAGCAGAAATACCTAGCGTTGTTGAATGAGTTTTATTTGCATCTCAATAACTATGATTTGGGTCTAAAACGCTGCTACAAATAATATCCAGACATCATTAGTAAAGAACAGGGAAAAGTATTTCGGCGGTTCTCCTCTACTGTAGCTGTCATACGTAGTTTTGATTTCTTGCCTTAAGCGAACTGACTGCAAACTAAAAAGTTCATTCACTGGATTAACATTATGAGTAAATAACACTCACTATAATACCATATACTTGAAAAAAATCGTTCTTCTTCAAGTCAAGTTATGCCACAAATTCCTCTTCTCCCTAATTCTGTTCAGTACCTCCTCATTAGTTAGTAATACACTACTGGAAATTGAAATAAGAACACCGTGAATTCATTGTCCCAGGAAGGGGAAACTTTATTGACACATTCCTGGGGTCAGATACATCACATGATCACACTGACAGAACCACAGGCACATAGACACAGGCAACAGAGCATGCACAATGTCGGCACTAGTACAGTGTATATCCACCTTTCGCAGCAATGCAGGCTGCTATTCTCCCATGGAGACGATCGTAGAGATGCTGGATGTAGTCCTGTGGAACGGCTTGCCATGCCATTTCCACCTGGCGCCTCAGTTGGACCAGCGTTCGTGCTGGACGTGCAGACCGCGTGAGACGACGCTTCATCCAGTCCCAAACATGCTCAATGGGGGACAGATCTGGAGATCTTGCTGGCCAGGGTAGTTGACTTACACCTTCTAGAGCACGTTGGGTGGCACGGGATACATGCGGACGTGCATTGTCCTGTTGGAACAGCAAGTTCCCTTGCCGGTGTAGGAATGGTAGAACGATGGGTTCGATGACGGTTTGGATGTACCGTGCACTATTCAGTGTCCCCTCGACGATCACCAGTGGTGTACGCCCAGTGTAGGAGATCGCTCCCCACACCATGATGCCAGGTGTTGGCCCTGTGTGCCTCGGTCGTATGCAGTCCTGATTGTGGCGCTCACCTGCACGGCGCCAAACACGCATACGACCATCATTGGCACCAAGGCAGAAGCGACTCTCATCGCTGAAGACGACACATCTCCATTCGTCCCTCCATTCACGCCTGTCGCGACACCACTGGAGGCGGGCTGCACGATGTTGGGGCGTGAGCGGAAGACGGCCTAACGGTGTGCGGGACCGTAGCCCAGCTTCATGGAGACGGTTGCGAATGGTCCTCGCCGATACCCCAGGAGCAACAGTGTCCCTAATTTGCTGGGAAGTGGCGGTGCGGTCCCCTACGGCACTGCGTAGGACCCTACGGTCTTGGCGTGCATCCGTGCGTCGCTGCGGTCCGGTCCCAGGTCGACGGGCACGTGCACCTTCCGCCGACCACTGGCGACAACATCGATGTACTGTGGAGACCTCACGCCCCACGTGTTGAGCAATTCGGCGGTACGTCCACCCGGCCTCCCGCATGCCCACTATACGCCCTCGCTCAAAGTCCGTCAACTGCATATACGGTTCACGTCCACGCTGTCGCGGCATGCTACCAGTGTTAAAGACTGCGATGGAGCTCCGTATGCCACGGCAAACTGGCTGACACTGACGGCGGCGGTGCACAAATGCTGCGCAGCTAGCGCCATTCGACGGCCAACACCGCGGTTCCTGGTGTGTCCGCTGTGCCGTGCGTGTGATCATTGCTTGTACAGCCCTCTCGCAGTGTCCGGAGCAAGTATGGTGGGTCTGACACACCGGTGTCAATGTGTTCTTTTTCCATTTCCAGGAGTGTATATCCATCTAATATTCAGTATTATTATGTAGCATCACATTTCTAAAGCCTCTATTCTCTTCTTGACTAAACTATTTATCGTCAATGTTTCACTTCCATACATGACTTCATTCCATACAAATACTTTCAGAAAAGACTTCCTGACAATTAAATCTATACTTGATGTAAACAAATTTCTCTTCTTCAGAAACACTTTCCTTGCTATTGCGAGTCTACATTTTATATCCTCTCTACTTCGATCATCATTTATTTTGCTCCCTTAATAGGGAAACTCATCTACTAGCTATTACTTTAAGTGTCTCATTTCGTAATCTGATTCCCTCGGCATCGCCTGATTTAATTCGACTACATTCTTTATCGTCGTTTTGCTTTTGTTGATGTTCATCTTATGTCCTCCTTTCAAGAAACTGTCCATTCTGTTCAACTGCTCTTCCAGGTCCTTTGCTGTCTCTGACAGAATTACAATGTCATCGGCGAACCTCAAAGTTTTTATTTCTTCTCCATGTGTTTTAATTCCTACTCCAGATTTTTCTTTTGGTTCCTTTACTGCCTGCTCGATATACAGATGGAATAACATCGGGGATAGACTACAACCTTGTCTCACTCCCTTCCCAACCACTGCTTCTCTTTCATGTTCCTCGACTCTTAAAACTACTGCCATCTGGTTTCTGTACAAATTGTAAATAGCCTTTCTTTCCCTGTATTTGACTCCTGTCACCTTCAGAATTTGAAAGTGAATATTCCTGTCAAGTATACAAATGCTAGAAACGTAGGTTTGCCTTTCCTTAATCTATCTCCTAAGATTAGTTGTAGGGTCAGTATTTACATACTTAATGCTCTGCTGCCTTCACTATTTCATCTCTCAAAGCTACCCATTCTTCTTGTACTGTATTTCTTCCCTCATTCTTGTCAATCGTTCCATAATGCTCTCTCTGAAACTCTCCAGAACTTCTGGTTCTTTCTGTTTATTCATGTCCCACCTCTTTAAATTCCTACTTTTTTACAGATTCTTCAGTTTTGGTCTACAGTTCATCACCAATAAATTGTGATCAGACTCCACATCTGCCACTGGAAATGTCATACAGTGTAAAGCCTGGTTCCTAAATCTCTGTCTTGCCATTATATAATCTATCTGAAACCTTCCACGTATACAACCTTCTTTTATGATTCTTAAACGAAATGTTAGCTTTGATTAAGTTATGCTCTGTGCAAAATTCTAGCCGGCTCTTCCTCTTTCATTCCTTACCCTCTGTTCGTATTAACCAACTACTTTTCTTTCTCTTCCTTTTCCTACTGTCGAATTGCAGTCCCTGATGGCTATTAAATATTCGTCTCTCCTCACTATCTGAATGAATTCTTTTATCTGATCATACATTTCTTCAATCTCTTCGCCATCTGAGGAGCTAGTTGGCATATAAACTTCTACTACTGTGGCAGGCGTGGGCTTCGTGTCTGTCTTGGCTACCATAATGTGTTTACTATGCTGTTCGTAGTAGCTTACATACGTTTCTATTTTTTTTATTCATTGTTAAGCCTACTCCTGCATTACCCCTATTTGATTTTGTATTTATAACTCTGTATTCACCTCACCAAAAGTCTTGTTCCTCCTGCCACCGCACTTCACTAATTCCCACTATATCTAATTTTAACCTATCCATTTCCCTTTTTAAATTTTCTTACCTACCTGTCCTATTAAGGGTTATGACATTCCACGTTCCGATCCGTACAATGCCAGTTTTCTTTCTCCTGATAACGACGTCCTCCTCAGTACTCCCCACCTGGAGATCGGAATGGGGGACTATTTTACCTCCGGAATGTTTTACCCAAGAGAACGCCACTATCATCTAACCATAAGATAAAGCTGCATGCCATCGGGAAAAATTACGGTTGTAGTTTCCCTTTGGTTTTAGCCGTTCGCAGCACCAACACAGCAAGGCCGTTTTCGTTAATTACAAGGCTAGATCAGTCAATCATCCAGACTGTTGCCCCTGCAACGACTGAAAAGGCCCTTCTTTAGGAACCTCTCAACAGATACTCCTCCATTGTGGTTGCACCTACGGTACGGCTATCTCTATCGCTGAGGCACGCAAGCCTCCCCACCAGCGTCAAGGTCCAGGGTTCATAAAGTGACATAGACGTAGCAAATTTATTGTTTTGAGTCCAGGAGATTCGTACCAAGAGAAACTGCAGCTCAGTTAGGCGTTTACATTAGGAACCCTCCGTCTTAGCTATCTCAGGAACAAGGGAGCGTTGTTTGACACATTTGTATGCTAGCTTAGCGGTAAAGTTTTAGCCTTTTATTTAGACGAGGGGGTTACTTTCCCGTTCTAATCTAGCTGGAGGCTGTGAAAGAGCCACTGCCAGGCAGATCGACAGTCAGTAAACAGATCCTAAGACAACATCTGCCCCATTATGTTTTATCGTTGCGTGAATTCTGTATTCTGTAGATATAAAGGCGAAAAACATTCTGAATTGCAAACTTGTAAATACGTGCTTTTTCTGCTTCTGTCAATTGCATTGACTTAATGGTGGCACTGATTGATTTGTTAACTGGATTTTGTTATGTTTATACCCCTACTTCTATACTTGCATACTTCTCTAACGCCAATTCAGTGTGACTTAGGGCTGAATGTAGACACAGACCGCTTAGAATCCGAAACTACGCATTATCCCGTTAACTCGGGGCAATTTGGGATCTTTGTCTTGTTAAAAAAAGACTGTTATGTTATGTTATCATGATAAATTCTAAGTCATTTTTCGTTAGTTTAGCCATCAGAGTAAATAAGCATAAGAGATACACGGTCGAGTCACATTAATGTGACCACCGCCTCTGTTAGACGTCAGAGCGCAGCAACCATCGACAGACGAGAGGTGGCATAAAAGGTACGTAAAAGGTGTCATGGGGACGTGGAAAATCAGTGCAATAATTGTCACAATGGAGAACCAGAGCCACTGGGCTTCCTCTAAGTTCCTACACGTGGCATTTTCAGATTAATCCATCCGACAGATGGCCGTAGCCGTGTGTGGTCCTGCTACAATCTTCGCAATGGTCCACCCCAGAGGAGTATTATTGTCTGGAGAATGTTTTCGTGGCGTTTCCTGGGTGATCTCGTCATTCTGGATGGCACAGTGGATCAACCCAAGTACGCTCCTATCCTTGGGGACCATGTCACCACTACACACATTATACACTGAAGAGCCAAAGAAACTAATGCACTTGCTTAATATCATGTAGGGTCCCCACGAGTATGAATGCTACTAATGTCTGCAGTAGTGCTGGAGGGGATTGATACCATGAATCCTGCAGAGCTGTCCATAAATCCGTGAGTACGAGGGGGTGGAGGTCTCTTCTGAACAGCACGTTGCAAGGCATCCCAGATATGTTCAATAGTGTTCATGTCTGGAGAATTTGGTGGCCAATGGTAGTGTTTAAACTCAGAAGAGTGTTCCTGGAGCCACTCTGTAGCAATTCTGGACGTGTGGGGTGTCGCATTGTCCTGCTGGAAATGCCCAAGTCCGTCAGAATGCACACTGGACATGAATGGATGCAGGTTATCGGACAGGATGCTTACCTACGTGCCACCTGTCAGAGTCGCATCTAGACGTATCAGGGGTCCCATATCACTCCATCTGCATAGGCCCCACACCATTACAAAGCCTCCAGCAGCTTTAACAGTCCCCTGCTGATATGCAGGGTCCTTGGATTCATGAAGTTGTCTCCATACCTGTAAATGTCCATCAGCTCGTTAAAGTTCAAATAAAGACTCGTCCGATCAGGCGACATGTTTCCAGTCATCAACAATATAATGTCGGTGCTGACGGGCCCAGGTGAGGCGGAATGACTTGCGTCGTACATTATCAAGGGTACACGAGTGGGCCTTCGCCTGCGAGAGCCCATATCGACGATTTTTCGTTAAATGTGTCGCAAACTGACACTTGTTGATGGCCTATAAAATAAATAAATAAATAAAATAAAATATTTTATTGATTATTAATTATGTATGATAGTGATTGGTTGTAATTAATATATGCTTATCTGGAACGTGGACGTTTAATTATTTGGTATCAGACGCTTGACAATGGCTTTTTCGTAAATGCAATGTTATTCGTAGTTGACCGTGAAATAAGACTCAAATAATCGGACTTCGTATTTAAATCGTTTCCAAAGACTACTGCGGTAGGTGCGGCCTCAAAATCTAAATCTCAATATTAGAATAATTTGCCAGCCATGTCAATACGTCGTACAGAGGTAACTGTCTACTAAACATAAAAAGTTTACACAGTTAGTTAAATCAGATATATTCAACGAATAAGCCTATAGTTAAATAATTCAACTTACTTTCATAAATATAGATTGCAACTCGCAGTGTTCTTATATAACATCAAAAATGGCAGTGTGCCAGTTAATAAAATATACGTGCTTCCAGCCTCAGCTATTCTACAAGACCTCCTCCTTCTTAATGAAACATAAGAGTGTCATAATTGTATTTTGTTTTATCAGCGGCATAGCGCTGTAGTTCTGTGCCATAGGCTTTATTTATTTGTCAGAGATTAATTATTTAATTAAGATTTCGCGTTTCCGAGGAAACTCACGCACGGCATGCAAATGTGCCTTTATAGGCCCAGCATTGAAATCAGCAGCAATCTGCGGAAGGGTTGCACTTCTGTCACGTTTAACGATTGTCTTCAGTCGTCGCTGGTCCCGTTCAAAATTTCAAATTCAAATTTGTGTGAAATCTTATGGGACTTAACTGCCAAGGTCATCAGTACCTAATCTTACACACTACTTAACCTAAATTATGCTAAGGACAAACACATACACGCATGCCCGAGGGAAGACTTGAACCTCCGCCGGGACTAGCCGCACAGTCCATCACTGCAGCGTCCTAGACCGCTCGGCTAATACCGGGCGGCTAATAATCACAGAAAGAACAAAACCAAATGGAGCTTCAGCTGCAAGAGATCTCACAGATTCACTAAGAAGGAGAGGTACAGCATAAGAATATCTGCTGCGCGAAACATCGAGAGGTGGAAAAATTGTTTGCTACCTTTACTACATCATCTGCACATTTCCCTTTTCCTCTTTTGACTGATCCTAACATACTTCTTTGTAGCTTAAGAAAAAACGTATAATCAACGCGCACCGCAATATTTTCAGAATATGTGCCCACTATTGTTGGTGTGGTCTGTCTTGTGTAACTTCCTCGTCTCTGCATATCTAGTAGTACCTAAATTCATCATTTAAACCTGGTTACTGTAGTCAAGCCTAAGTCTCCCTTTACAACCTTTACTCCCCCCTCCACACACACACACACACACACACACACACACACACACACACACACTGTAAGTAGGCTTTTTAGGTTCTTATACTGGTAACGCCACCGCCATCTAGCGTTCTGTATGAAAATCACTGGCTGTGCTGTGTGCAGTCTATGACTGGGTGGCATTGTTGGAATTTGCTGTTGTAGTGTTGGGCAGTTGGCTGTTAACAGCGCGTAGCTTTGCGCAGTTCGAGGTGAGCCGCCAGCAGTGGTGGATGTGGGGAGAGAGATGGCGGAGTTTTGAGGGCGGGTGATCTGGACAGAGACAGTAAATTTATAATATTGTATATCATTGACTGATATAGATATTACGACTTTTGAACACTATTAAGGTAAATACACTGTTTGTTCTCTATCAAAATCTTTCATTTGCTAACCATGCCTATCAGTAGTTAGTGCCTTCAGTAGTTTGAATCTTTTATTTAGCTGGCAGTATTGGGGCTCGCTGTATTGCAGTAGTTTGAATAACGAAGATTTTTGTGAGGTAATTGATTTCTGAAAGGTATAGGTTACTGTTAGTCAGGGCCATTCTTTTGTAGGGATTATTAAAAGTCAGATTGCGTTGCGCTAAAAATATTGTGTGTCAGTTTAGTGTTGATCAGAATAGGTAAAGAGCGAAATGTCTGAGTACGTTCAGTTCTGCTCAGCTGTTTGAAAATCAAATAATGTAAGAGGTTTATCAGCACAGTAATTCATTAATTTTTCTAAGGGAACGTTTCAACACAAGCGCTTGTGTGGCCTGGTATCTGGTTGTTAATGGGTAATACATAACATAACTTCGCCTACATACCTATTAACACGAAAGATATACGGCAGTGATACTCATCTGAGACGGAATGAGATCTATGGGATTTGCCACGTAAGCACAAGAACTCTATAAGAGGCTCATCGATCTCTTACTTGTTTCACGATGGAGATAAGAGCGTTCTTAATTTCTGGATGTCCCTGCAAGACCGTTTTACCTTTATCACGCTCAATTCTAGATACTGTCAGTACTGCGCCAGTTTTTTGGGCAGTGTCTACTTGGACACTTGTTATGATCATTACGAAATAATTATCACCATAACAAAAATCAAAGGGGAAATGTAAACAGAAGCTTTCATAATGAAAATCAAAACAGGGAACGAAGATTCGAGGTGCAGGAAGCTCATGAAATGCAGTAACAGAATAAGAAGTCGGGAGACTAGTGTTCACGCATCTCAGGTACAGAATAGCGAAATAATTTGTCAATGAAAAGTTATTTTAAAAATTCTATGGTCGTCGAAAATTCGTCAAAGCAGCCAAAAACGTTGGAGATGGAGTTTATAACAAATAAAAGTAAAATTGGGAATAATTTTAAGCGGCGCAACCACAATGAGGGTGCAAGAAATATTGTACAATGTGCAGAGAAATTTGATAAGGATGAGACACGGTTGAAGAACTTATTTTATGAAACTGAAGTGAATCATGGAATTAATACATGTTTGGTGGAAAGTTTTGTGACCAGATGAGAGACTGAGGAGAATCTGAATTTTGTGGAGGTGGAATGTATGACGAATTCTAGTGACGAACTAGTCAGTAGCAACAATTGTAGTAATGTAAGTGAAAATAATGTAGATGGCTTTGTATCAGAGGATTTAGGTGAAGCTGTTTGTCAAGACGGCGTAGCTGTGATCTCGTCAGATGGTGATGAAATTTGTGGTGTACCGATGGAAGTGTATGACGCTATTGCTAGAGGCGGCGTAGTAACAGTTTGATCAATTAGCGAAGAATATTATTATTATATATCCGCCGAAGTTGATGATTTATTGTTAAAAGGACGTAAAGGTGACTTTTAGACTGAAGTTGCGAAAGTGGAAGCTACTGTTTTAGATATCCCGGAGGAAGAAGCTTGTGCATTTATTTCTATTGATGGAAGTGAACCGATGGCTCTTGATGAAAGCATGAATTATTTTTATGTGGAAGGATGGATGTCAAAGTAATGTATTAGGTAGTAGATCAGAATGCAGAATGTCGAAGCAGTCAGAGCACAGAGAAAATATAACGGAGACAAAGGTAGATCCACATTTGAAGCAATTCGAATTTACTGTGATGCGATGCGATAGCGGCAATTTATATGGTGTATTGGCAAAGGTTGACGGAATTATTGGTGGTGAATTTTATAACGTATCGACGGATGTAATGAATGTTTTGAATGAAGAAGCTTATGAATTATCGCCGGATGTTAATGGACTTAATTGAGATAATGTTTGTAGTGTTTCAGCCGAAATAAGAGAGGATTTGTTTAAGAGATGAGAGATTTTTAGTGGTTTAGATAGGTGTGAGAATGTTGCAGCTACTGACAGCGTTACTTCAGAGAAATGGAATAGTATATTTTATGCTTACGAATATGATGAAACGAAGGAGTCTGAGGGCAATTTAAAGCCTACAGACAACTTAAAAGTGTATTGGGTGAAAATAGAAGTGGATATTGCGGAAAGTATTTGTTTGGAAGATGATTTTAGTACTGAATGGTACTGCGGGGTAGAAAGAGACTGCTCTATAAAACACTGGTAATGCTACGGAAAAATATTGTAGTTGTTACCACCTCACTGGTGTTCACAGGATAAATATGTAGTAGCAAGAGGTCTTGAAAGGAGAAAAGAAGAAAAAAGAGTGAAGGAAATGTTTAACGTATTGTTTGACGGTGATAATGAGACTGAGGGTTGGTCTGATATTTCAGTTGTACAAAGGATATGAAGAAGAAAGGAAGTTGTGATAGAGAGGGATGAAATTAAAAATGCACCTCCTGTAAGTGAAATAAACGATGTTGATGAAGAAAGAGTGTGTCGCTTGTCGAATCTAAAGATGGTGTTCCCGTGTTAGTTATAAATTGTGACTGTAAATGGAAGAGACCGTCGGTGAACGAGGAGAGAGGGCCCTAATTTGAGCAGTTCAAAAAACGCAGAAAAGTGAGATTCGAAAGGTACTCACACCGACGAGATAAAAGTTATAAGAGGCAACGGTGGCGGAGTTGCACTTTGCAAAACAGAAACATGGCACTTCCTTTAACGTAAGAGTGTAAATAAGTGTATTTCATGTGTAGTACTTAAGAATTTTGGAGGGGTTATTTCTGCTCCGTCTAGAACGTGTGTAAGATGTATGGAGATACAGCTTAATGCGAAGAGAATGTCGATATAGGCCGCACGACTCTTGGAGCTGGGAGGTCAGCAAAATATAATCAATTTCGTTATTTGTGTAAGAGAGGAATGAGTTCTACTGTAAATGAGATTTGGGGGGATATCTCAACTGGTTATTTAAATGTAGGTTATGTTTGAATAGATTTATGTACGTAAAATTATGGGGATAAGTTCGTAATATGCTAATGACAATAAAGTCCAGACAATAAATCATATTTTAGTGCAAATAAGAGTGAACATTTGCTGAATTTTTGATCCAGCTATCTGCTGAGTTAAAAACGAAATTTAAATGGATGATTTCTTGACTGGGTGGTATTAGTTTTAAAGTTTCTAATTAGATACGGTAAAACTGTAGAGAAATGATAAAATGTTAGTTGATTTACGGCGTCGAACAAATATCATATAGCGAGAGCTGACGAAAGTTCGTTGCCTACGCTATAAATTAATTTTTGCTTGCTATCCTGTTTGTGAATGTAGCTATTCAACTGATGTGGGCGTTCAGTGGGTGATATATGAGGATTCCAGGATTCATATGATTACTGGGCTGTACACCACAGTCGTATTTCGCCAGATATCGTCCTTCAGCACCGACGGTGACTACAGATTCACGCAAATACTGGCCAAGAGGGTCATGAAATTATGCAGAGGAGGCTGTACTCCAAACGATCTGAACTTCCACGCCGCAACAACGATAACCTGCTGGGTGCCTGTTGGTGAAGTGCTACGTAGGATCGCTGAAAGCGAAAAGTTATTTGAATTAGCAAAAGTCGAGTTGTCTCGAACATTTCCATCGGCTAATATGATTTACGTATATTTCAGCAAGTAATAACATGCCGTAATTTTTATAATCTGTGCTAGATTTAGTAACTTAATGCTGATAACAGGTTATAACATATCCTAGGAGATAAATGCCGTTTCATACATCACCAAAAAATACTTACACTATTGTTCTGACTCTCAAACAGAGCATTCTATTTATTATGTTATGTGTGTACTTACTTCGTTATGTATTATATCAGATTTGGGTCCGCCCCGGTAGCTGAGTGGTCAGCGTGACAGACTGTCAATCCTAAGGACCCGGGTTCGATTCCCGGCTGGTTCGGAAATTTTCTCCGCTCAGGGACTGGGTGTTGTGTTGTCCTAATCATCATCATTTCATCCCCATCGACGTGCAGGTCGCCGAAGTGGCGTCAAATCGAAAGACCTGCACCAGGCGACCGGTCTACCCTACGGGAGGCCCTAGCCACACGACATTTCCATTTCCATTTTTTTATATCAGATTTGGTGCGACTTAATGTGCCAAGTTAGAGAGCTAATGTGGCACATCAAGAGGAGATGTGTAACCTTACACGTATGTAGGCGAGCTAATCGGCCACATAGTATTGGTACGAGGTAAGATTAATTTGTTGTGCAGCTGAATGCGATCAGGTCCAGGGCTCAGGGAGCGTCGCTCCACGGCAGGTCTGGCTAGGTGGCCGGCATGGACGACTCTAGGTACAAAGACCAACGAAGTCGACGGAAATGGGTACACCCCACAGCTAGGAATTTGTGCAGCAGCTGTACCAAAAATGGCAGAGTTTCAGACAAGCTGAAAGATGGCTTCTTACAGTCAAGTAATAAATCAAAGCGGAATATATTTGCGATCACTAAAAAATGAGGTGCATCCAGTGACACAACAATTCTTTCAATGTCTTTAAAACTACAGATGTCAATACTTCACAATGACTAAACAATTTCACAATGAATCTCTTAATTAACAACTTTAAAACGCTTTATATGATTTCAACAAACAATATCTCTAACGGTAAGATTACACAATACCTATCATGCTGTATGCCACTCATCTGTATCTGTTTAATTTATTGACTCGTAAAGTCTTTTATATCTTTCTTAATTACGCAAATGTTTCTCAGAACATCATATTCTAACCATTACACAGCAAATGAGTACAAACCGAATGCCTCACATATTGTTATACTTGTGTAGCCATTTAATGAAAATTTTACTGTTTTGGCAGTAACTTTATTTAAATGTTGATTGCAGATGCTATTATAAAACTTTGCTAATTTAAAAGTGGTCAGTTGGATCGGTTAGCGGACATCACTATTAAAAAGAGAACCAATAGACACTTTTGTCAAGACGCCAAGAATAATTTCATAAACAACTTGTAACGACTATTCGTTGCCATTCAATGTGACCACACTTTTGCAATAATACAAGCATATTTGATTATGAACAAATCTTTATTTATAATTGTTGTGAATGATCCGAGTGTAACTCAATACTTACAACATTTCTTTATATAAATATTGTTCCAATGTGTTAGTTAGATTACGAGGTGGTTAAGTCTAAAAATATGTGTAGAAATTAAGAATTAAGCATTTTTAGTGGGGATAGCCTTCAGCCAATGGAAAAGCAGACAATAGCGTAACGCTGCGGGAGTCAAGTGGACACTTTGAGGAAAGAGCTCACGGGAACGATTCTGAAGACTTGGATATTCATTCTGGAAGAAGGCAGATCTGTCTATGATAACATGTGATATACAATCATGTTGGTTGGTGGTGAAAGGTCGCTAAAATACTACACCTTTTGAAGGGTCGTGATATTTCGAGAGGTCTGAATGTGCTTCAGAATAGGGCGCTAATTCTTTCTGCATTTATTACGGGACTGATGATAGAGTATGAGTTACTATTCTTTGTATGTGTGAGCTAATTTGTAAATCATCGGGCTGAATTCTGAATTGTTTTGAGTTGGTGAATATTTCGTGCGTTGTGATAACGAAATGGACTTAGTTTTCGTGTTTAGTTATTTAGTTTTTGATTTTCGCTACCATTCTTATAACGCCATCAACATACCTTTACTGAATTTGATAAGGGGATTTTCTCTCTGTAGCCGGCCGGGGTGGCCGAGCCGTTCTAGGCGTTACAGTCTGGAAGAACCGCGCGACCGCTACGGTCGCAGGTTCGAATCCTGCCTCGGCCATGGATGTATGTGATGTCCTTAGGTTAGTTATGTTTAAGTAGTTCTAAGTTCTAGGGGCTGATGACCTTAGAAGTTAAGTCCCATAGTGCTCAGAGCCATTTGAACCATTTTTTTCTCTTTGTATTTAAAGTAAATATTGTAGTACCGCTTCCCATTTACTAGCTGTGGGGCATGAAAGCGGACTTGTGTGGCTTGACCCTATGACTACAACGAGCTAATCTATTCAAACAGAGCCGCACATAGCCGAAGTACCTGAAGTATGAGTACTACATGCAAACACATTGTTGGTTTGCTTGTATGGGATGCTGTTTCGAAGAGCAGCTACACTGAAGCAATAAACATTAGCTATAGTCGCAGTGTGTATCTGCATTGAAGGGACCATTGGCCATCATCACCTTAATTACATATGAGGTGTCCCTTCTTTCAGACATGTCCAAACGAACGGACGCCAGATGTACAATTAAGATAATGAGGCCAATGATCCCTTCAATGCAGATGCAGACCAAACTCGAACCCTTATGGAAATCAATGAGATGCCATAAGTAATGAGGCTAATGAGCACGGGCACTGGATCGAATCCCGGTTTGGCACAAGTTTTCAACTTGTCCCATTGATATGAATCAATACCCACTGGTACCTAATGCTTTTTAATTCCTTTGTGTCTTGATTCATAGTGGCTGCAGGATAAAAATTGTGTCTGTTCTTTCGGACTTGTCTGAAAGAACAGAAACCACCTATCGTACATATGCAAAAATACTAGCGTTTGATATCGAGTTACCATAATAAATACCTAGTAAAGTGTCGCTCAGTATTAATACTACTGGAATATTATTTCCATTAATAAAGTTTGTTCATTAATTATACGAATGTAGGTGAAATTTTGTAAAATATTTTTTGTAGACTTGTTTCTTCAGTATCTATGCTGCACAGAATTACTACTGTTTCATATTAAGTCAGTTCCCGAAGTTTTACGTTTCAATCAATTCAAGGAATTGCGGTCACAGTTTCCTAGTGATTTTTCATTTCTTGACTTTTTTACATAAGTGGTATAGTTCCGAGATTATGCATATTATCATAAGACATTCAGTGACATCCACCTCATATGTTTCCTTTTATAACTATAAGATTGTACGAGGGTGAGTCAAATGAAAACCTTAAATTTGTAATAACAAATCGAAATTTCGCGCCGTTATCCTATAAGTTGGTAAGTGTGCTACAAACAGTGTACAGAATGGCCTGTAGGTGGCAGCATAGTGCAGATGCACACATACCGTCGCAGTATCAGTATAAAGATGACCGCCCCACTTGGGACTTGCACCAGGGAAGAACAGCGTTCTGTTATTCGGTTTTTGCGTAGTGAAGGTGTGAAACCTATTGAAATTTATCGACGAATGAAGGTTCAGTACGGTGATGCATATCTGTCGCAGCAGCAAGTCTACGACTGGAGTAGGAAGTTCGCAAATGGTGTGACTTCAGTGGAAGATGCTCCTCGTCCAGGCCAGGCACAACGAGTTGTGACTCCACAGAACATTGCAGCTGTTGAAGCCATAGAAAAGGAAAAAAGCCGATTGGCATTTATTGATATTGCAGCATGTTTACAGATTAGTCATAGGTCAGCACACCACATTGTGCATGATGTGCTCCAGTGTCACAAAGTTCTGCGAGATGGGTGCCATGGAAGCTGATTCCTGAAATGAGAGAACGACGTGTTGATGCTTGTGAAGAACTTCTTTGGCGCTTTGTATGAGAAGGTGATGAATTCCGTGGAAGAACCGTTACTGGGGACGAAACCTGGGTACACTTCCACTTGAGTGTCTTCCTCATCCACCAACTCACCAGACCTTGTGCCAAGTCATTTCCATATGTTTGGACCATTCAAAGACGCAATGGGAGGAAAGATGTTCCGTTCTGATGAAGAGGTGCGCCACGCAGTGCATGAGTGGTTGCGCAGACTACCAAAGGAATTTTTTTCTAAAGGGATTTATGCACTTTGTAAGCGCTGGAGGACTTGCATTGAGCGTGGGGGAGATTATGTTGAAGAGTGATACAGCTTTGTACCACTTCTGCACAATAAATAATATTTAAAAAATATTTAAGGTTTTCATTTTACTCACCCTCGTAATATACTGTCAATCGTCAAGACGCAACGTCTTGACGATATTACGCTGTCCACCTCGCCTTTTTCATTTTCCTAAGGATGTACTGGTTAAGGATCCGCCATTAATGTCTCGGAGGGCAGTGACCTATCCACTTAATATACTGTGCTGTTCATCGGCAGCTTCTGTAGATGCTGAAACAGCAGTTGGTCTACAGGTCTGCATGACTATGGCTCCCAAGAGTTATGAGGGAATGGATTGTACTGCCAACCATTAATAGAGAAGGTGTTGTAAAATATTTGTGAAAAGGTCAGAGGTGAATGACCTCTTCGGTGAGTTGTGGAACTGGGCTGCTAATGGTCACGAAGACCTCCAATACACCACCACAGACTTGATTGCAGTGGTGTAGGCTGTATGGTTCAAGGTGGTTGTTCGATGTCCCGTACAAAACAGCTATGTTAAAAACTCTTTCTGTCCCTGTCAGAAGTCAATAGTCATGGTGGTACTACATGGCAGCCAAAGTGTGCCAGTGTCCGTCCTTATAGCATGCTTCGTCCTGGCCAGTGTGTTGTGTCGTTCTGGGCAGTGGACGGCAACTGGAATGGCACGGCGTGCTGAACACACAGTCAGCATTCCAGCGGTGGCATTGGCTCAGGGCCAGAAGCAGGCCGGCGAGTATCAGTCAGTGTAGGCAGTTGCGCTGTCGGATGTGAAGACGGAGCTCGGTGCTGGATGCACAACGCTTACAGAAATGTAGACCCCAGTGTGGACAGTGGCAGCTCACAGCTGTGACGTGTCCTTGGAAGTTGGTGTTCAACGACGGGCATAGCTAGTTTGGCAACTAGGTGGCCCCTGGACCACCAGAGTAGGCGACCTCCAGTGGTCAGAAGTTAACCAGCAGATGTCCCACGAGCTGGAAGGCACCAAGTCAGCAGCATCCACACTTAGCAGAGACAACACTCCTGCAGGTAGTAAAGACAGAGCTTGGTCATACATTTCAACTCGTAGACTGGCATAGACCTCCCGACGTAACTAGCTGTTGAAGGTGACTGGTCATGCATTTCTAAAATTGGTGGTATATACGCAAGCTTGGCCTGCTATTGTTTCTGAAACCGTAGTCCGCCTGCCCTATAAGTCACAACAGGACCAAGGCGCAAGGTGTCACCGTTGGGCAACCACGAAATCATTGGCCCAGCTTCCCCCACTGAGCAAACGACTTCACACCTCTCTCTCTCTGTGCAGTAATTTAGCCTTCCTGGAGCAGTTTTTATAGTGTCAGAGGAGTCCACTTATAGCGACTTACGCAAAAACACCTAAACAGTCTCTGTATTGTGGCTACTTAGGTCACCATGGTGTGCCCTTCTCTGCAAAGTTGGTCATCAGATTTTTCTACTGAGAGATGCGGATCGGTGGCGCAATATGTGCCTAGGCCATGTGTGGGAACGCTCCGTAGTGTCAATGCTTTGCGGCACTGGAATCTGATACCTGAGACAGTGACATCTGCACATTGTATAAAAGTAAAGTATTGAGATAATAACACCTAACTACCCAGCAGATGTGAGCTTCTATTCTCACGAAAGTGTGTTAAATGATTTAGTTGTAGCATATAAGGGGCAGTTAAATGAAATCCGAACACAACGGGACCGTGGAATGGATCCATTCTAAAATAATCACCACAAGCATTAAGATATTTATCTCACTGAGAGACGAGATGATCACTTCCTATTTCGAAGAACGCGGTCGATGCTGACGGATTCACAGCTGCTCCCACTCTAACGCTTCTTCGTCCGGCTGAAACCGACATCCCCGCATGTCTTTCATCGGGTCGCCATTTCAGCTCCCGCTGTGATCCCCTTTGATAATGTTCTGGTCTCGTCAACTACCCGAACATTGAGCTAACTGGGGATACTAGAGGATTTATGAAGAGCATTCTAGCAAAGAGATCGAAACATTTGCCCACAGTTCAGCCAATTTGACGCTTCCGAAGATTCCCGCAAATATCTCAGCAGAGTTGTAGAAATTTCGATACTGATAAAGAAGTTTGAAGAGAAACATGACTTGACCTGATAACCTAGATACTTGTCTTCGATGATAACGGCCACGAAAACCTGCAGACTTATATCGTAGAATTACTTTTTAGATGCAGATTCATTAAGAGAAAATATGTATAAACAGGATTCGACTGATTTACATCTGCTGTCGCCTGACGTGTCGTGTAGGCTTTTTTTAAATTTTTTGTTTATGTTTATTTGTTATAGTCAGTAATAGAGCCTACATACACCAAACTTGTATACTGTTCTACGTTCTTTTTTTCTGGGTCATATGTGAATTGGTGTGATCGTTCAGTTCCGTCACCTCACTGAGCCGCTTGAACACCCGCCGAACTACTCTGCGCAGAGCTGGAAAAGTATACACACTGGCCGCACTTAACTCTGTCGAATCAACAGCAAGAAAACATCACCTGCCATCACATCTGCCATCACCCTGGACGGGGAGAAATATTGGACTTGTGTGGCTTTGGAGCTGGGTTACGGACATCCGTTTGTTAAAAGTGATATGGTAGCCGTTGATGTTTTGGCTGTTCTGTGTTTTAAGTTGATCCATTTAGACTAAACAATGTTCTTTCAAAACACTGGTGTTACTGTTTCTGGTTGATTTTTTTGGAAAGAGCCAAGCTGAATTCGGAATTTTATAACATCGTTTAAAGAAATAGTGTTTTAAAATAAATTTAAATAGCGTCAGGGAATTGAGATCTGTATGGTATTTCTTTTAATTGGGCATAGGCATTGATCCTTAAAAAAAGTCTAAAATCTCTAAAATTCTTTAAAGTGATGCTATTCTGTATTTTCCTTTCTTAACGCTTACACATGGCGGTTATTAAAAGTTCTTCTAGTAAACTGTAACTGATCACTGGAAGTTCGCCTCTTGATCTGGATTTGGTCTGACATGACGCTATTTCAAGTGTTAGTAAAGATGGTTCCTGAATGTTGCATTCCCGACACCACCAGTCCTACAACCATCACTGCATTCCGAATTGGCTGTAACACTCAGAGTTTTAAATATTTTATTGGAGGCATGCGCCACTGCTTGTTAGAATATCGTTTCGAGTTCGCTGTATTTTGTTGAGCACCATGTCTGATATTAATCCAGACCCTATATCTCAGAGAGAACCTCGAGTGGTAACTCTAAGCATCCTAGTGTAGTGTCGACTCATTCCTTCGATAATTTTGATGAATCTTTCCTCCCATCTCACCGATCTCACACCTGCTTCCATTACTCTCAGAGACCGACTTGCGACGTCTCACACCATTATAGTAAAACCGACGTCTCAAGCTAAGATTTTTTAAAATCAGGTTAAATTAACAGACAGATGCGATCTCAGTACCATTTATTTCATCAGCTCTCCAGAATGGTACATATTCAAGTGTTAATGAATCTTGAGAACGGGCGCAGCCACGGGCAGATGTGCTGCGACGGGGATGGGAGCAGGGTGCAGCGCTGGCGCCGCCACGAGTGCGGGGGCGGCGACGACGGCGGGGGCGGGGGCGACGATGGCGGGGGCGGGGGCTGCGACCACGGCGTGCGCGGGAGCAGCCACGACGGCGGGGGCGGCCACGGCTACCGGGGCGACGGCGGCGCCGCGCAGGAAGCCCGCGGACGCGGCGGCGAACACCAGGGGCAGCAGCATCACCTGCAACAGGGGAGCGACACCGCGTACTGAGCACCGGCTGTGGGCTGCCACAACACTAGCAATTCACACGTACTCCACACACGGACTACCAGCTGTTTCGGCCACATGTAGTAAGCGTTGCTTCACGCAGTGGAGAATGGCAAAACAGAGGCGTGCCGGCGACCGAGGCGTTGCGAAGTGGGCAGGCACAGATAGCCTTGCTGACAGCAGCAGTCTACCGACAGGCTGACGCAAGGACGCACACAGACCGAGCGCCGAGCGAAGCCTCGATAGTGCTGAGTAAGGGGAAGTGAGGCCAGCACGCTAAGTTACGCTGCAATATACTGCGGGAGTAATAACATAAAGCTTCGACCGAGGATAAAAAACGTCCTCCTGCCGGATATAAGTAGTGGAGCACGGGCAGCAACAGACAGAAGCCATTAGGAAGTAGTTCGGATCTGAGAATGGTTCAAATGGCTCTGAGCACTGTGGGACTTAACATCTATGGTCACCAGTCCCCTAGAACTTAGAACTACTTAAACCTAACTAACCTAAGGACATCACACAACACCCAGTCATCACGAGGCAAAGAAAATCCCTGACCCCGCCGGGAATCGAACCCGGGAATCCGGGCACGGGAAGCGAGAACGCTACCGCACGACCACGAGCTGTGGATATCTGAGAATGGGCGTGGTCCGTGTCCGAATGTTCAATCTTCGTAGGTGACGATTCTGGAAGTCTGTTCCAGCTCGCAGGAGTCATCCGTTCGCCGCCAGATGTCGACTTCAGCTCTAGAGGTTGGCCCCAGTTAGATCGGCAGCATGGCTGACTAACTACAGCGAGAACTTCCAGTAGGACCGGCCGCAGCGCGGTCTTGGTCACAGGCGCCGCTGAGGACTGACGCCAGGACTTCACGGCAACCTGGCCCCACGGTGCGTGGTCCGTCAATGACAGGACCTCGCGGACATCGCGAGTGACGGCTTCCCAGCCGCCGATGCAACAGGCGTCGGCAGCTGACCTCACGGCGACGCTGCTCCGTGGGCGTGCCGTACTAGGGGCGCCGAGTGGCGACGAGTTCATCTCAACCACAGGACATCCTGGCTTCAGCGGCGATCAGCGGTGCGCGTTGCACGCATTGTAGGAGAATCTACACAGCAGCAGCCAGGCGGAAGGATCTGCAGGGCTGGGCAGCGACGACGAGGGAGAAATTGTAGAGAAAGTTCAATAAATAATTGTAAAACTTCACGCCGTCTCAGTCTTTGGCGCAGTCACTGTGTCTGCTGCTAACAAGTAGGATTGTCGCCATAACAAGTGGTGCAGAAGTCGTAACAAGTAGCAAGTACCCGTAACACAGCGCACGTACTACCAAGCTATAAGCAGTCGCAGAAATTAAAAGTTCAACACCATGAAAGCTGGAATGCAACACAACTCAAACTGGAATGAAGGGTACTGCATGCTTACATGTGCAAATGATTAGCCTTCCAGCTCAACCGGACGAAGTGGGTAGCAGTGATGCTACACACAGTGAGGCGACGAAAGTTCGGGTTAGCGATGTACAAATATACAGATGTTGCTAATATCGCGTACACAAAGTATTAAAGGTTAGTGTTTCAGCGAAGCTATCGTTTGTAATCAGGTGGTTCACGCGAAAACGTTTCGGACGGGAATTAATAGATTTTGAATCTGAAGCTAGACCCGTGGGACATTCCATTTCGAAAATCGTTAGGGAATTCAATATTCTACAGTGTCAAGAGTGTGCCGAGAATACCAAATTTCAGTCATTACGTCTCAGCACGGACAACGAAGTGGCCGATGGCTTTTACTTAAGACTGACAAAAGAGGCGTTTGCGTAGAGTTGTCTGTGCTAACTCACAAACAAAGGTTCTTGAAATAACTTCAGAAACCAATGTGGGATGTACGACGAACGTATCCGTTATGACAGTGCTGCCAAGTTTAAGGTTAATGAGCTACAGCAGCAGATGACTGCCACGAGTGCCTTTGCTAACAGCACGACATGTCCTGCAGCGCCTCTCCTGGGCTCGTGACCATATCGATTTAAACGTAGACGACTGGGAAACCAACGGCTGCTCAGATGAGTCCAGATTTCAGCTGGTATAGGGTTCGAGAGTGGCGCAGACCCGGCGAAGCCATGGACCCAAATTGTCATCCATGCTAGTGGTGGCTCCGTAGTAGTGTGGGCTGTGTTTACTTGGAACTGACTGGATCCTCTGGTAAACTGAACCGATCATTGACAGGAAATAGTTATGTTCGGCTACCTGGAGATCATTTGCAGCCGTTCATGGTGTTAAGGTTCACAAATAACGATGGAATTTTTATGGATGAAATGTGCCATGTCGCCGGACCACAACCGTTCGCGATTTGTTTGAAGAACATCCTGGACAGTTCGAGAGCAAATGATTTGGCTACTCAGATCACCCGACATGGATCGTCGAACATTTATGAGACACAATCGAGAGGACAGTCCGGGCACGAAATCGTGCACCGGCAACAACTCTGCAATTGTGGACGACTATAGAAGAATCGTGGCTCAGTTGTTGAGTCCATTCCACGTTAGTCCGCACTACGCCAGTCAAAAGGATGTCCGACACGGTATTAGGAGGTGTCCCACGGCATTTATCCCCTCACTGTGCTGTGTACACGCTATAAGAATTTTTTTTCCTGGTATTGCTGGTACATCAGTTTCACTGGCTGGCATTGTGTAAAAGTTTGTGAGATACCATTCGTCCTACCTTGTTAACTTGATTCGACCTTTACTTATACTTTGCTTATGTACGAACAGAATGTTGCAGAACGTTAGATACGTAGCGGAACTACTTAGAGTATATACTGTTGAAGGCTGGCGCCACGTGCTGTGTACACGCTGCAACAGAATCGGAACGAGGGCGTCGCAAATTAATTTATGCATTGAAACTTAAGCAATGAGCGCCACGCAGCATTATACGATTGCTCGTGTTGAGCGCTGGAGATAATCCTTCACAGATGATATCGCGGTAAGTGTTCTACAAGGTCGTTATTGAAATAAAGTGGAACTCTGAGCAAGGCGACATCAGAGATGAACTGATTCGTACCTGGTCTGAGTTGTAACACTATTCTAATTTAAATTTAAGATGCTTCGGATTCGTTCTCTACAAACTAAATTCATGGACAACGTAATATTGTCACGTCGTAAGTGAGAAATATGTGGATAGCTGTGAATTAGCGGTGACTGACAACCGTCGATTCACGCTCCAGCAGTCCTTGGTTAATGACAGTATATTGATGCTGTGGCGTTCCTCCCAAGAATGTAAATTCAGTTTTGTAGTCTGGGGAAGTAAACTATTCTGGTAAAGCCAGTATACCATTTGGAAGCACAATTTAAATAGACTCTTACAAGTATCTCGCCAAGGTGACAAACATAAAATTATGGAAATTACCTAACATTCAGTGTGGAAATAACTTAGAATTGTGTTGAGTAGTGTGATGGAGAAACATAAGAGGGTCTGTAAACGTTTCTGAGACACTTTTTCGTCGTGCTGTGTAGTGTCCTCGTCTGTTTAACTTGGAAAAGAATAAGTCATGGAGGGGATCAAATGTCTGCTGTAGTGTTGCTTTTCTTCCTAAATTAATGATAAAGGAGTGCAAATATTGAATAATGTGAATGATTAGCAGGGACCACGATTGGTGTTGTTGGAAAACAACAGTAGCAGGATCGAGGAAAAGCGTCTCCTGTACAGTGGCAAAGGGCACAGTAGATGATATGACTGTAATTTCCTATTCAGCAAACAACTTCATCAAGGTTGCTGATGCGTGGAAGACATTATTGCACATCAGAACAGTGGCAGAACCTGTTCGTCGATCTATCAGATCACTACTCTATGTCTTCACAGATAATGAGGAAGCCGCCGTATAGTGCGTGCGTGGCGGAGGGTACCCTGTACCACTATTAGTCCTTTCCCGTTAGACCACAAATAGAGCAAGGGAAGTACAACAATCTATATACCACCGTAGGAGTTCCCTTAGCTTAGCTTATGTTTGTGGTCAATTCGTGAGATGTAAGTTGGGTGCAGCAGAATCGTCCTGCAGTCACCATCAAATTCTGGTTCGTTAATTTTTTCAATAGTCTCCTTCGAAAAGAACGTCGCCATCCATTCAGCGATTCCCATTTAAGTTCCTGAAGCATCTCAGTAACGCTAATGTGTTATTCGAACCTACCAGTAACAAATCTAGCAGTCTGCCTTTGAATTTCTGCAATGCCTTCCTTTAATTTGACCTGGTGTGGATACTAAACACTCGAGCAATACTCAAGAATGGGCTGTACTAGTGTCCTACATGTGGTCTTCCTTACACATCAATCACACTTTCCCAAAATTCTCCCAATAAACCAGAGTCGACCATCAGCCATACCTATGACAATCCTTAAATGCTCATTCCATTTCATTGCGCTTTGCAGTGTTATCTAAGTTGGATTGAAAATTCGAAAAGAGGAATGTAACCATTAACACAGTATTTATGAAATTGATTTTTGAAATGCTGTAATATAGCTCAAAAATACTGACTTTTTTTTTTTTTTTTTTTTTTTGTAAATTTCCTTATGGTTTCTTGTCATGACATGTTTCTTTTCACATCAGATACATTCTTTTCTTTTCTTTATTGTATTTCAATTCCCTATCTGGAGCGGGCTGGCAGCAGGACAGGGACTGATCTTCAGCCAAGAGACACTAAGTATATAACAGGAAGACATTTAAAACAACATAAAGAAGAAAACATGGCAGAACATAGATATAAAAAGGGGGAACATAACCAAAGAGAGCCTACAAAAGGGAGTGACTGTAAAAATGGAGATGAAAATCTAAAAATCTATTTTACACAAAAAACCACACAATGTAACAGTTAAAGAACACAAGGTGAAGTACGGCCAGAGCATAAAGTCAAGCATACAATTAAAACCACAGCACTTGACGTCACTGTAGAATGGCACCAAACACAACACTGACATCGCACACTGATGACAAAGAACAAATTGGGAGCATCTGCCAGGGGTAGCGATACGAGAGAGAAGGAAAAAAAAAGGGAGAAGTGATGGGGTAGAGGAGGGGAGAGAAGGGGAGATGGGGTGGGGGTGCGCTGAAGGGGGCCAGGGAGGGAAGGATGGGAGTGGAAAACAGCTGAAGAGGGAGAGCAGAGGCTTGGGGGGGGGGGAAGAGGAAAAACAGCTCTGAGGGAAGGAGAGGAGCGGATATGTGTGGTCCTGGGGAAGGGGAGGGAGGAACAAGGACAGGTTACAGTTGGTAGGAAGGGTAGATGTCATGGCAAAGATCACCATCTGGGAGGGGAGTTGCTGGAAATTGTCCTGAAGAAGGATACGGTGTGGAGGTGGAGAGAGGAGGGGGGATGCAATGATAGAGGTGTGGTAATGGGTGGGGTGGAGAGGAAGAAGGGCACCAGGGGATGAGGGGGATCAAGTCTGCAGACAGTGTAAAGGATGTGGATATGTTAGAGGAAAAAGGAGGAGGTGGGGGAAGGGGATGAGGTCTTACAGGAGCCATGTGGGGGCAGAAGTCAGATACAGAAGACAAGGTGGAGTGCATGCGGTTCAAGAATTTGGATGGGGGGAGTGGCGGAGATCCAGGCAACGCTGGCTTAACAGAGGATAGGACATATGAGGGATTTGTCGGCTTTACATCAAATAAATATTACTAGAGTCTTATAATGGTCATTACAATTACACAAGTCAAGAGTAATAAAATGCAAACTTCCAAAACACACCACAGAGTAGTCGTGTATCAACAACTGAAACTTAAGCTTCATCAGTTAAAAAATTAATGCCAACGAAAACCTAACAGGCAAAAGGCTGTAACTGTCATGTAAAGCTGAACTGTCTGCACTACAGAAGAAAATATGTTGGCCACTAGAGGGTGTTGGTGCCCATATATGTGTATTGAGCATCACAATTTTTCGTGGCTTATGGTACTAGTCAGGTAAACAACTTAGCATACACGTATACAAGAACGTAAAATTACACAACGGTCCACAATCCTAATCATTGGTAATTTTTACAAGGAATTTACTGAATAACATAACAAAATAAAATTGTCTGTATTCGTTACAAATAGTTGTAGAAGTTGTGGAAATTCTTTATAAAAGCGCCTACAAAAAAATGGTTCAAATGGCTCTGAGCACTATGGGACTTAACTTCTGAGGTTATCAGTCCCCTAGAACTTAGAACTACTTAATTCTAACTATCCTAAGGACATCAACACACACCCATGCCCGAGGCAGGATTCGAACCTGCGACCGTAGCGGTCACGCGGCTCCAGACTGTAGCGCCTAGAACCGCTCGGCCATCCCGGCCGGCAAAAGCGCCTACACATTAGGTGATAAAGTGTTAGTCTAATTTACAAATATGTATTTTAAGGTAAGACTAAAGTACTGATTAAATTCATACTAAAATGTCATTAACTGTCTGCTTTACTAATTGGAGTACATTGCTCAAGTTGGATCGCCGTAATGGGCTTGTTGTTTCATGAAGATATTTCAGGTGTAACAACAAGGGGTTCTGAAAAGATGTTGAATTAAATTGTTCTCGAAGTGTCTCAGGTAGGTAAGTGTTTTACTCATTTCGATAGAGAAACAGTCTATCAAATATTGACAAAAAGCGCTTCCGGCTACCTGCCATTTGTCGTAAGATGAACGGTTGTTAATAAAAATGTATAACTCTTCAAATATATCAAAATTATTGTCCTTGTTCTCAAAGTGCAATACAATAAGTGAAATTTCGATTTGTATTAGCGTATGGTTATGGTCTCGTAGATGTGCTCCTAGAGCTGTTGTTGCTTGTGCATCATGTTCCCTAAACAGTTTTTTAATTATCTATCCATCATCCCGATATAGTCGCAGCTGCATGACATACATTTAATCTTATCTACTAGCGCATTGCCAAATTTATTTAGGGGGGCTTCAAATTATGGCGCAGAAGCTGCCCTATCTTTCTATTTGTCTCGAAACCTACCTGTATACTATGATTTCTGAAAGGATTTGCAGATTTTTCAGATAACGACCCATAATATGGCAGAGATATATCTTTCAAGCTGACACTCATAAAAATATTTTTATTTTCTATTTCGCTAAACGCTCTTCCACTCATCCTTCTAATATCACTTTCCCCACAGCCATTTACCTTGCCTACCTGAATAATGGTATCAGTTTCCCTGTTTTTACCACTCTCCTCTAACTAAAACTTAGCCAGCCTGTGAAACACTGAATTAAAAAAAATGCTTTTTTCTGTGATCTCAGACGGTATGAATCTGCTTGAATAAATATGTTAAATATGTCGGACGCTGCCGGCTTCCGAAATATGTTATGCACAAGACTCGAACCTACCCTCGTTATATGTATGTCAAGAAAGTTAAGCGAACTGATTTTTTCCTGTTCTTTCGTAAAAGTTATTATGTACCCAAGGAAGTTAAGGAAACAACCAATTCCACAATTTCTTCTATACTAACACTGAAGAACATGAAAATGTCGTCTACGAATCTCCTGTACATCTCCCATACAAGGTTTTCGTAGACACATCACCATCGGTTTGGTGAAATTTGTTTTCTAAATTGTTTATAAACATCTCCAAGAAAATGCCTGAGAGGTTTGAAACCATTGCCTATCCCTTATTTTGACAGTACGTTTTTTAGCTGAACGAGAAACAGTTAAAGAAAATGTTAGTTTTATAAGTTCAAGTAATATAATAATTAAGGGGTATCGACTTTTCCCATTGCCGTCAAATTTTTAAATACAATTTCTAACGTTTCCCAGATAGGTATATTTGTAGCTAGGTTGTTTAAGTTAAGAGATAATAGTGTGCTATTTTCTGTTACAATAACCTATGTGGTGGTCTGAATCAGTTCTGACTATTTTTTAAACTATATGATTTGTCCAATGCATAAAGTTCATTAATTTTTGACTGGTAGAACTTGTTTGCAGACTAGTTTGGACTCTTATACACACTAATAACAGGACGAATAGAGGCATTTTCTTTGTGCAACTTAATCTGTACTTTCAAATAAGGATTTGTAGGATTCTTCTTTAACATATCCTTTTTCTTCGAGTTTGAGTTTAGCAACACATTAGAGTTGTTAATGATCGTTCTAATTTCGTTGTAAAAAGTCAGTAGCGAAGTTTTATGAACAAAATATTTGGTTTTGGCAACATATTTCGTTATCTTTAATTAACACTGATGTATTATTCTTCTGAGTTCTAGTTACAATGACAATATTTTGGTACAGTGTGAGAATGAGCTGTCTAACGCTCTGCTGAGCGTGCAAAGAATTACATACAGTTACCACCACATTGTCGCGTATAAATCTGCAATTACACATCCATTTTTCACTATGGAATTAAATGTTTCTGGATACTGAATCACTGAACTTCGTTGGCAGGCTATAATTCATTCCCCTATTCAGAAAACACAACACTTTGCAACAACACACTCTTTACCGCTCTGAGAGAGCTGATTAAGAAGACAGAACAGAAAGCAGACACGCGTAAAAGAACCACTTCCCCATCACACACAGAGACATAAATAATGAACAGAAGTCGTAATTCGCGCTACAGTTTTCACAGCCATGCTCGCCGCATGCGATACACCTCTCGCGACACACACGAACAGCAAGATGGCGTAATATTCTGGATCAGAAACAAAGTGCGAAAGTTTTGTTTTTCTGTGTATAAAAGCCGCTACATACCATCCAACGAAGTGAGTACACGAATAGCTAAATAACAGCTCAGTACACACGAAATAACTGGATTCCGCAACACTACCAGAACCCCAAGTGTATATTGCTGACATGTGAAGTTCACCTTTTAATATTTTGTTTACTAACAGCCGCTCACACGGTTGCAGATGACATGATGTTCGCTGAGTAAAAAACGGCGACAGAAAAGAAGCGTACAGAAAATATGTCGCAAAAAGCGACAGTAATTCTTAAAACATGCTGTAACATACAATAAATGAGGTAGTATGGAAGTAGCATAGAAAACTATATTTCGAAAAACGAATAGTAAAAGTGTAATAATGTGTTAGTGTGTTTGTATAACCATGCTATTTTCTGCATGTTTTAGATTAAAGAACCCACTGATGATGGTGATATTTGTCGCCGAATCTAGTTTGGGAGAATAAAGAAATAAACAAATAACAAGGTGTTTTGCATCAAGGCTGACTCAGTTTTTGATATTATTGTTATTCTATGCAAACACGGACCAAATGGCAGAGTTCCAAGATAAAATTATTGGAAATCTAGAAATATGGAACCTGTTAGTTGCCATTTATCCACAGGTCGCTGGAAATTCTGTGAGAAAAGAGCAAGCTGAGTTTCGCATGAGCGATGCTTTCTAAAACCGTGCTGATTCACGGACAGAAGCTATACTGTCCAAAGGAAATTCATTACATTCGAATCTCTGACAATATCTTCATATATATTTATGTATGTACTATATATAGGGGAAAAGATTTTAGCAAAAATCTTGCAGACTTCCTGACTATTTATTTAAAATTTTCACACAATACTCTAATAGATATTCAGATGGACACATGTATGGCTGAGCACACGTATATTTGTGTAAGAACTCCTCCCCAGCACCTGAACTGAAGTGGACCAACAAACTCCTTGCCCTGAGAGAACCAATATAGGAGATTTTATGATGCTCTAGCGCTAATGTTTATTGAGTTACAGGCAAACAAGTTTTTTAAGCTCCTGCTGCACAGGCTACCCTGCATGGCAGGTGTGTTGTATGGGAATAATATTGACCTGTCTTATGGACCCGCTTTGCAGGGCAGCCCATACATCAGGGGAAAGAGGTGGTTTTCCTGCCATTGTTGCATAGGCTGCCCATTGCATCAGGTGTGTTGTTTTGTAAGGTATCGGCCTGCTTTATCGACCTTTGGATGGCATCTTACATGTTACGGGAAAAAATGGTTCCGTGCCTTAGGCATATAGACTGCACTGTACAAGAGGTGTGTTTTGGAATTAGTACTAGCTCACTATATCGACATCTTCTGCAGGTGCTATCTGTGTCAATGAGCATGCCTGGGGAGAGATGGGGGGAAGGAGGGTATTGACAGGAAGAGGGGGAGTAGAAGGGGATGGGAATGGGGAGATGGGACAGGAGGAGATATAAAGACGAGGGAGTAGGAGGAGGAAATAGACAGGGAGAGAGGGTGAGGGACGAAAGGGACAGAGAGGGGAGGACGAGATGGACACAAATGTAGGAGGATTTATGAGCAGAGACAGAGAGCAGAGGAGCAGATGATCAGGAGACATGCGCATTACATGTGACATACATGCAAGCATGAAGCCATGAGGAAAAGACTAGTGCTGAAGTAATTTAAGTTGTGATACACAAGCAAAGCTCTCTCGGCTGTCCACTGCAGGTGAAGCAGAAACTCACCAGCTTCAGCATGTTGTCGGTAGAGTAGCAGCGGAGGTCGGTGGCTAGCTATGCAGACTGTGTCCCGTGGACTGGTGGCGAGCAGTGAGGATGCGGTCTTATATACCGGCAGTGCAGCAGCCCTCGCGACGCTTCCCTCCCCTGCTCTCAAGGGCGTTCTCCATTCTCCCAGGCCGTAGCGGCCGTCACTGTACCATTCTACTGTCGTCCCGCCGCTCCGCGCCGCGCCGCGCCGCAACCTACTCCCGATACCGATCGCTCCCAGCCGCAAGAGGCTCTTTGTCTTACTTTCACAGCTCACTGCTACCTGGAGGACACCTCACTGCACGTTATCTTCCGGTAACTGGGTCGATGCCAGTCTAACAGCAGTTTAATTTTACTTTAATCTGTATTTATGTATTCAACGGTATGCTTAGAGCAATTTGTCACTCCTTACAAATTCGTTTGTTTGTCTTCTTGATGCAGGAAAACTACAGATCGTCTTCCTTATTAGCAAATGTAGAGTTAACTTTCACTCTTGGTTCTCAAATTCAAGGAATTACAAGAGAAATTGTGAATATTTTAGGACGTGGTTGTACGTAGTATTTCATGTTTGGAAGTTCGTATAAACACCTGACCAATTTTCAGCAAATGTTGGGAGACAGATGTTAGAAGTTGACGCCTTTTCTACTTCTGTAGTCTCAGGTTAGCCTGAGTTCCTCAGAAAACGGAGGGTACTAGTTCAGCTCTCGTCTTTGACCTATTGGGGAGACTAACATTGTTTTTACTTGGTACTTCATTTCTATACACCAGAACATAATTTTAAGTAAAATCTTTGGCTGTGACAACCAAATCCATCCCGTTTTCTGTATGATTAAATTGCCAAACGCTAATTGAAGAAAAACGTGTTGTCACGCTTATGTCAGTGGATACATTGGGATTTCATTTGTGAGCTTACTGGCTATGGTAATTCAAATATTTAAAACGATGCCATTCATCTCTATGTAATGTGGAACATATCGATGTTTTGTAATGGAAATGGACTTCATGTTTACGAAGAATACAAGTATTGTTGACGGTATCCGTTACCACGAACGAGATTCACAGGTGTTGTGTTTTACTCTGTACTATTGCTAATAGTTCAGTTTTTACACATATTTCTTCGGGATGTGTATGTGCACAAAATTGACATGAAATGAGAGTTTCTTTATGCGGTAGAACGTAGTTGAACAAGGCCTCCATTATCTTAGTAATCAACCATGATAACATCTGACACTCACCGCAACTCACATCATTGATGCGATCCAAATCACAGATACCATTGTTGAGTCACATTTTCAACAACAAATTTTTGTGTATAAGTGTTTAGTGCGTTGTCATTGACATTCAGTTACATTGACCCGTTGTCTTATCTAATGTATAAAGACTTCCCCCAAAACGCTTTTCTACTGTTAATGTGACTGGTTCCTTTCGTTACAAGACTTGGTATGTTCATTCGCCATGGCAGAATTGCAACAGACTTTCCTTGTCAAGTAATAGATTAAAGTCTATCATACCCTAACATGGATAGATATCACGAATTACATTTATTGGCCCCAAAATGACCTTCAAACTTTTGCCTGTCAACTGTAAGGACAGACTGATGCAGGTGCACTCGAAAGTAAAACGCAACTGACATATTAGTCAATCACTATATGAACAGCGCTGCCCCTAGAAAACTACCTCAAAATTTGTTCTTCAGCACACCCGCAGAGAGAAAGCAGAAAGTTTATTGAAACCAATGACTTGAATCAACAACACCCACTGTGATAGGCAGTTTCAAAAATTTCGATTGTTAGTGTATCCTGTCAAAAGTCTTAATAGCACATTCATTACATTAAGGTAGACGAGTATTCGATAGTAGAAAAAGAAGGAGAGAGGAAAATAGTATGATGTGCACTGGAGAGCGGAATGAGAGGAACCCGCCTGCGAGGATTTGCCACAGAGCACAAATGAATAAATGCAAACACTTCGCTTGAAAATCATGGAAGATTGTTCTTTACGTTGAAGAGAAGTGATACGCCGGAAGGATTCAGACAGATTATATAATATCATGACAGATACTTGCAAACTAAATTTCTTCTTCTTCTCTTCAAGTATTAGACGAAGCTGTCTATTACAGTACCCATCTTTCTCGTGGGCCTTCCTCTATCTCTTCTTCGTTGGCACATAATTTCCAGCCCTTAAGCGAAGTATCTCAGTATCCGTACTTTACAGCTGTTCGTTCTATTTTCATCTATAATCTACAATTATATCTTTTAGACTAAGTTTTACTAAGTTTAATTTTTATATCTTTGCTGGAGCCATAAATCACCTCACATTTTAGATAATTATAGCCCTAAAATCTTCTGAATATCACTAATTTGGTTCTGTGTTTTCTTTCCCCATCAATGCCACTAGTCCTACATTCTTCTGTTGAGATCTCCACGTAAAATTTTGCTCTTACTGTATTTGTTGCGGCAAGTAAATTACTTTCCGAAGAACCTCTTATCTATCTCCTACGATCATTGGATCGTCGGTATATAGTAAGTTATTTAAACAGCCGCACTGTGTAGGTACGCAACATTTTGATATCCTGTTTTGCATATATGCATTATTTCATGTATGTAAATGTTGAACAGGGTTGGAGAGATACAGCAGCCTGGTCGTACTCCTTTGTTAGTTGATAGTCGTGTTCTGATATAAACTTGTTATTGCTTATATTAGATGTTCCAGATATCAGTGATTCGTCATTATCTTCCAAAGTTTCCGTCTATTGACAGTGTCAAACTCTTTCTTTAAATCGATAAAGGCAATCGGAGATTCTTTTTAGCATTCTCTGCGTTTTTGTGCCATCTGCTGTAATATAAAAACTGCATCTATCTTGAAGCTTCCTTTCCTGAAACCCGTATGTTCCTCATGCAGTTATGTTTTCAGCATCAAATCTTAGCGTAAATCGAGTGTGCAGAATCCATTAAAATTATTGCTCTGTAGTTACTGGAAGTGATATCGCTCCAGCAATCTTCCAGTCCTCTTTCAACCTCTGTATAAGAGGTGTATCTATCATAGAGGTTGATTTGTTGTTAGGACATCTTGATAAGTATGGAGGTGTGATTACACATGCCAATCATATCGCGATTACGGGCAGCATGGGGTTCACGCCTGAGCCTCAGGACGTACGCTAGCAGCGCATGTCGGGTGTTTGAAACGTCAACTTCGCGTCTCAATATCTCAGGATGTATTGGGAATATTGCGATGCAATCAACGCCATTGTGTATGTGCTTTGTCATGCTATGGATTGCTGAAGAAAAAATATAGGAGGTCCATTTAAAAAAAACATAAGTTTGTGTTAAAAAACACATATGCTTTCGTTTTAGAATGTTTCCAAATATGTACATTCATGGGCCCCAGCCCTACATTGATACCGGTGAAAGTTGTTTTCCAATAGCTGTTATTGTTCCACAGGTATTTTGGGTGGACAAGATAGCTGAGACAACGTGTGTGTGTGCGTCGCAGAAGTGCAGGCCCTTCCCCAAATTGCTGCAGATTTCAATGAGGGCTGTCAACAAGTGTCAATGTGCTAAGCATTCTACGAAACATCATCCATATGGGATTTCGGAGCCGAAGGGAAGGCCCACTCTTGTACCCTTGATGACTGCGCGACACAAGGATTTACACCTTGCCTGGGACCGTCAACACCGACATTGGACTGTTGATGACTGGAAAAATGTTGGCTGGTCAGCATTATATCCCCATTCCAAATATTTAGGCCATTACTTTCCGTTATGTTTTTGTTTTTCATCGAGAGCTACTCCTGCTACTCAATAAACCAGATTTTAAACTGCAAAGCATATCCAGGAGAAGAATTGATCTCTAATCCTAATTCATAATTTATTGGTTATGAAATGCAGAATGTTTGGAAATTAATGATGTTAAAACTGGGTATGTCGTAACAGCCGGAGAGTGTTGAGTGTTTGAAAGGGAGGTTTAGTTAACGGTTGCTGGAAAGAAATTTAAAAAAAAGAAATTGAAAATGTATGGATAACATGGAGAGTTGGGAGAAGACACTTGAGTAGGATTTACGAGAAGAGGATAAGGATTGTGTGTCCGGCCACCAGGATCGTTGTTATAGCGGACGATTGTCTTGGGAAATAGGCTTTTTAATATGTGGTTTAGGAGAAATTCAGGCTAAGTAAATATTGGAAGCTTTTTGTATTGTTGGTGGTGTGAGGTACGTGCTAAGGCGAGTGAGAACCAACAGAACTGACTTAAAGAAAAACGTGTTTTGGAAGAGAATATTGTGCTATCGGTCCAACCGGATTAGAAAGAGAGAGAGAGAGAGAGAGAGAGAGAGAGAGAGAGACGAGTAAGTGTAAGAGCCAGAAAGGGAAAAGATCTTAATTCTGGTAAAAGGTGGCAGTTGTCTTGGACGTTGAGGAAGAATGTACACCTGGAAGTTCGTGAAATTAATCGTAGTAAGTTGTGTCTTTTGAAAGCCACAAGTCAAGAAGTGAATGGAAAGTGAGGCCAAACGAGTAGATGTCTTTTCCTCAGAATTACTATGCCATCTGCTACGCAAAAAATTATCATGTCCAACTAACAATCAAGTCCAAATCTGTAGGCAGCGCCGCCAATGAAGTTCAAAATCTGGTACTAAATTGACGTTTATTATTGACAGCAACGTACAATCGGAAAAGAACTGATTTCATGGAAGGAGAGTGTAACTGTTTATAAAAATATCGAATATTCCAAAATCGCCACGCGGTGTAGCCGTGCGGTCTAGGGGGGCATTGTCACGGTTCTTGCGCCCCCCCCCCCCCCCCCCCCGCCCCGGAGGTTCGAGTCCTCCCTCGGGCATGGATGTATGTGATGTCTTAGATTAGTTATGTTTAAGTAGTTCTAAGTCTAGGAGACTGATGACCTCCGATGTAAAGTACCATAGTGCTCAGAGACATCTATCTGCTCGTGTGGACTGTGGTAGTGCTTCATACGGAAGACATGGACAAGATCTCTGCACTTTTATCTTCTTGATGAAAGGTCATAATCTTCGACTTAATATGTGACGGCCGACAATCGACGAAGGTTATGTGGCCCAAAGTAGCGCTTTATTACTTTTTCCGACAGTACCAGGCTTAAAATCCTTACCAAGTCTAATCTTCTGGCCGGTGCTTGGCTTGGCGGTATTACTCCTTGGCTCCCAGCGTCCTTATGCGAGACAGCTGGCCTTCTTCCTCAGTCCTGGTGAAGAGGTATTTCACATACTCATCCTCAGACCATCCGGCTGAAACGGAGAGAGTTTAAGCTTTATCGTTTTGGCCTCGCGACAGTCGCGCTGAGTTGTGTATGGATGTCACAAAGGTCACTATTGTATCCCAGTGTGTCTATTCGACGTTGAAGTTCATCGAGAGTACATCCATCAACGTCTTATTAAAGTGTTCTATGACACCACTCATCTACGAACGGTAGGTTACTGTCATTATGTGTGTTATATTGCAGTGTGAAATTGCCACTGATACTAGAGTCGACGAGAAAACGTTTTCACACTCAAAGATCATCACATGGTGTGCTCCCTGTTTCAAAATATCTTCTACAAGAAACGTCACAATTTCCAGAGCTTAAGCTGTCAGCAGAGTTTTGTTGGCAGCATAGTTGGTCAGTTAGTCATTGCAGACTTTTATCCATCGTTTCTCATTTTTCGACTTCACTAAGTTCCCCAAATGGTCGATTCCAGCTCGTTGGTGGTTCTGGTACAAGATATACTGGAGGTAATTGTGGCGTGCACCTCCGTCATGAGCAAGCATTCCGTAGAGTGGCTCACATAGTGTCTAACAGATGGATGGAAACTAGGTCTAGAATCTTCACGAATCTCAGGTGACCATATGCTGGAGCGTCATGGGAACACTTCAGAGATAGGTGACCATAGATGAGCTGGCATGATGAACAACCATTTCTTCCCTATTTGATTATAGTTCCTCTTATACACTACACCGATTATTAACTGGAATCTTCCTTTGGTCAGTTCCTTCTCCTTCAAGCCCTCTACAGTTTCCAGCGTTATTGGTTCTTCCCTCTGTTCAATAATAGTGTCATCTAATGCAGACTGAGATTTCGTCCACACTGTTCTGGTCTGCTAAATTATTCCTTGGAAAACAGACAGCATCGTCGCGTTTGTGCACACGTCTGTCATATCGTATTCCTGAAGCTTCAGTGTTCAGCTCACCAGCCTACCCAGTGGATCCTTCAGGCTAGCCAGTCAACAAAGAGAACAGTGCCAGAATGAGATTTTCACTCTGCAGCGGAGTGTGCGCTGATATGAAACTTCCTGGCAGATTAAAACTGTGTGCCTGATCGAGACTCGAACTCGGGACCTTTGCCTTTCGCGGGCAAGTGCTCTACCAACTGAGCTCCAAAGCACGACTCACGCCCCGTCCTCACGGCTGTAATTCCGCCAGTATCTCGTCTCCTACCTTCCAAACTTCGAAGAAGCTCTCCTGCGAACCTTGCAGAACTAGCACTCCTGAAAGAAAGGATATTGCGGAGACATGGCTTAGCCACAGCCTAGGGGATGTTTCGCAGGAGAGCTTCTGTTAAGTTTGGAAGGTAGAAGACGAGGTACTGGCGGAAGTATAGCTGTGAGAACGGGGCGTGAGTCGTGCTTGGGTAGCTCAGTTGGTAGAGCACTTGCCCGCGAAAGGCAAAGGTCCCGAGTTCGAGTCTCGGTCCGACACACAGTTTTAATCTGCCAGGAAGTTTCAAGAGAATGGTGGTTCATTACAATGGGGAACGGCTTGCCAACTAAATTTCGTTGGAAACTGTTGATGGCCCGAACAACTGCAAAGCAATCTTTTTCGGTTTTATGGTAATTCACCATTTCGGTGTCTTCTTGAATGTGCACTGGTACTGCACCTACCACATAACCACCAGCATCAGTGTGAAGTTCTGTGTCAGCATTCTTGTCATAGTCACAGCACTGGAGAAAATTTTAGCACTTTCTTAAGGATAAGGAAAGATTTTTATTTCACCTCGTTCCACGAAAATTTCATATCTTTCTATAGCAAGTTTTGCAAAGAAAGTACCTTGCTACAGAAGCCCATTATTGATCATCAGTTGTATGAGCATATAAATGCGTCCAGGAGTCGATAATCTGTGACTGTCCTTATTTTCTCAGTTTTCAGATTCAGGTAGAGGCCTGCAGTCTGGACACACTTCAACAAAGTTACCGGATAACTTAGATGGTCCTTATATGTCTTCAAAAGAACGACATTATCATCCAGATGGCAAAGATAGAGTGTCAGTTTAATGAGTCGCAGCATGTTGTCCATCATAGAATAGAATGTGGTTGGAGTGTTACACATTCCAAATGTCATATCTTTAAAGTCATATAGAGCATCATCAGTTATGAACACAGTCTTTTCCCGGTCATCCTTGTCAACCTCTATTTCCAGTAGCCTGTCTGCATGTTCATAGATGAGAAATAAGAGGATCACTCCAAAAGAAATGCACACTATTTTTTTTTAAATCGATCTTTTATTCTACATGTTTGAAAGTTTTACAGTGTGTAGATACATCCTTTAGGGACGATATTTTCATTTCTTCACATAATTTCCATCCCTCTTAACTGCCTTACGCCATCTTGGAACCAGCGCCTGTATACCTGCACGGTAAAATTCTGGACCAACCTGTTGGCGCCACTGTTTGGCAGCGTGCACAAGGAAGTCATCATCTTCAAACCTTGTTCCACGAAGAGAGTCTTTCAGTTTCCCAAAGAGATGATAGTCACATGGAGCCAGATCAGGACTGTAAGGCGGACGTTTCAGTGTTGTATCCGTTTTGTGATCGCTTCCATGTTTTTTTGTCTGACATGTGGCCGTGTATTGTCGTGCAACAGCAAATCATTCTGCTTTTGCCGATGTGGTCGAACACGACTCAGTCGAGCTTGAAGTTTCTTCTGTGTCATCACATATGCATCAAAATTTATGGGGGTTCCACTTGGCATGATGTCCGCAAGTAAGAGTCCTTCGGAATCGAAAAACACGGTAGTCATAACTTTTCCAGCAGAAGGTATGGTTTTGAATTTTCTTTTCTTGGGTGAATTTGCATGATGCCACTCCATTGATTGCCTCTTCGACTCTGGTGAAAAATGATGGAACCATGTTTCATCACCTGTCACAATTCTTCCAAGAAATTCATCTCCACCATTCTCGTACTGTTCCAAAAGTTCTCTGCATACCGTTTTTCTTGTTTCTTTGCGAGCCGCTGTCAACATCCTGGGAGCCCGCTTGGCACAAACCTTTTTTAACGCCAAGACTTTCACTATTGTGCAAACACTTCCTTCCCCTATCCCAACGTAGCGTGACAATTCGTTCACTGTGATGCGTCTGTCAGTAGTCACCAATTCGTTAACTATCTGCACATTGTCTGGAGTGTGTGCAGTACGAGGCCTGCCGCTGCGAGGACAGTCTTCAATATTTCCGTGCCAGCTTTCATCACGTAAGCTGCTTGCCCACTGACTAACTGTACTGCGATCGAGAGCAGCATCTCCATACATCTTTTTCAAACTCTTGTGGATGTTTCCCACTGTCTCGTTTTCACAGCACAGGAATTCTATGACAGCAGGTTGCTTCTGACGAACGTCAAGTGTAGCAGCCATCTTGAAGACATACTGTGATAGCGCCACTCACAGGAACAGGTTGAACTAAGTTTGAAAACAAGCGGTAAGAATGTACCTACACACTGTAAAACTTTCACACATGCAGAATGAAAACTGTATTTTTACAAAAATAGTGTCCATTTCTTTTGGAGTGACCCTCGTATTTTGCTTCTTTCAAGTAGTGCATGGCGTCGTTAATGCTCATGATTTTGTTGAGTCGTTGGTAGTCGATGCAGGAATGCCATGTGCCGTCTTTCTCGTTGCCAAGGATCACGGGAGAGAACCAAGGACTCTCTGAAGGTACAATGATTTCAGCTTGCAGCATCTTCACTTCCACCTGGGTTATCCGTCGTTTAGTTAGTGCTAACTTGGGAGTGCTAATTTTTTCGTGGAAGATCCTCATTGTTGATATGCTATTTTACCATGAGACACTTGCTGGATTTGGAAGCATCCGAAAACATATGCAGAATGACTATCACTCATCGACGTTATTACTCGTTCAGGCCAAATCCTCTTGGTTGTTACTTGATCCCCTGTATAGTCTGTAGTGGCAGCAGAGTACGATTTTTCGTTGTTGACACTTAGCTACCCTTCCTGGCCTGGTTCTGGTGTCCCTGTGCACATACCTTTCGGGATGAACTGTGGTTGCTTGTGACAATTTCTGATCAAAAGCTCTCCTTGACAACCGACAATCCTCTTTTGTGAGCCTGTGGAGTATTCTGCAGTCGACAAAAGCTTAACAGTTGAACTGATCATCCCTATTGACAACAGGAAGTCGTCTCAGTGATGATGTCCTCATAACAACTACTTCATCGGCAAACAATCGCTCAGAGGAATCTTTGCCGTGTGTGCTTCCTGGAGTAGCTTCGTCAGTCTGGAGCTCTGATCTTCCACAGTCTGTGACAGCTTGTGATGCCGGTAAGAAGTCGAAGGGCAAAGTTCTGTTATTGATGGTTATTCTTGCAATACATGTTCCTTTCAAGTGGACGTGTACCCCATTTGCGACTTTCAGCACAATGACTTTAGTATCATGCAACATATGCTTTAGCTGACGACGATAACCTTCCGATTTTACGGAAAATGAAGCTCCTGAGTCGATAAGCACCCGAACATGTTGGCTGTCGATAAAAACGTTAGTGAGATTCCTGACAACTTAGTGACTGCCGTCTATGGAGAATTTTCATATGTGGTGCCTCACCTCCACAGAAGTCTCCTCGGATATTTTTCTTGAAGTCGATGGCTACTCTAGTGGCTGGTGCCTTCTTCGTAGGGTGGCGGGGAACGGCTGCTGCGTATGTGAACCTGGTCCAAGGTAAAGCGAGAGGATTCGTACCACAGATCATCTATAATCGTTTGCAGCTGACTGGGTGCAAGGAAGCGATTTAATGATTGATGGCGGCCTAGCAGTACTCGAAAATTCGCCTTATCTATCTGCAGTTGTGTACAACATATCCAGGGCGACCACAGTGGAAACACCTATAGGGTGTTACTCGTGGTGTATGAGTTGGTTGTATCTGCGTTGGTAGGGTCCTGTCGCAGTTCTTGGCGCGTTCGTCTGGTGGCGGTGACTGGTGCTAAATATCGATACTCGTCTTCTTCAACATCGTATATTTCCTCTTGACGTACTGCGTCGACATTCAGGACTGCTAACTCTTATGCACTTGATCAGATATTTCTGGTAGCCATACAATGCTGTTTCGCCTCTCGTTCTCCCTGATTTATAAAGAAAGACGGGCTCAGGCACAACTGCTGTAGGGACCACATTCGGTAGTCGGTCATATCTCTTTAGTCCAACTTTTTTTCCGTTGCATTCTTCAGTTAGCTGGCACCACTTGATGAATTCCTCTGTCGTTGTGACACAAATGCTAGGTACAGGTCTGCTACGATTGCTATTATCGAGTATGAGGTTTTTATGTCTACTGTCATGTTCGGATACACGATGTGGCATAGAGCAACCTAACTTAACCTAACCTAACCAGCACATTCTGTATGTAAGACAGTGTACGTTGGGAACCGTTCTTCGGTTGTTCTTCCTCCGCTAAGCAGACTTGCTGCTGATTGTCTCCAAACGTTTTCTTAAATTCGGCATAGAGTTATTCTCAGCTATGGAGCTTCTCTTCGTTGTTCTCGAACCACTGATGGCCTGTGCCGTCCAAGTAAAGGTACACATTTGCCAAACACATCATGTCAGTTGGTCACTCAGTCAAACCCCTTTAGCCATTTCGTCAGGTCATGACCAGCGTCTCCAGAAAACACTGACTCATGCCTGTGGTGCAACCGTCACACTGCTGTTTTGGAATCGCTCTGTCTCCTTAACATGCAGATCTTAGAAATGATGTATTGCCTGTATTCCGTCCTGTCCGTCGAAGCGACGGCTTTTACGTTAAATACATGGAACCACAGTTGTGTAAATGTTTTCAAATACCGGGCGTCTCCACTATACTATGTCACCTCTAAACCACAACGCTGTCAGAAGACAGAATAGTCAATGAAGTTAAACAGTACTGAGAGAACGTTTATTACTCATACCAACGTGCAGCCAGAACAGAGTGCATCTGTTTGTATAAAAATCGAATAGTCCAGAACGCTGTTACTTATTCAAACCGCGTATTCAAGAACATATAAACTTTGCAGACAAAGGACACTTAAGGAACTTCCAGAAACGATGTATTTTGTAAATAAGAAAAAAATTGGTGGTTATCAGGTTTGAAGCGGCAGCCTGCAGATACGCGATACGTGACGCTAAGCTCTACTCCACATTACATCCAGCACATCTAGCCACAGTACACGGGGTAGTCGAATTGCCCCTGACTTCAAGAAGAACATAATAATTTCAATTTCAAAACACGAAGACGTCAGTGTTACCGAATTATCAGTTTGATAAGCCATGGCTGCGAAATTTGTGTACGAATATTTACACAAGAATGAGAAAACTGACATAAGTGAACCTTGGCAAAGACGAGATTTGGTTCCGAAATAATGTTAGTGTTTAACATCACAACGGGATCATTGGAGACGGAGCAAAAGTTCGGAATAAGGAAGAATGACTAAATAAATAGGCCGTGCCCTTCCAGATCGCGGCATTTGCGTTAAGCAATGTAGAGAAATCACGAAAAACCTAAACCAGGATTGCCAGATGGGATTTGAACCGTCGTCCTCCCGAATGTGAGTCCAGTGTGCTTGTGCTAACCAATGTGCTACGTCGATCGGTTTTCAGGTCCGAGACATATAACCACACGAGACGCAATACAGAGTAACGGTTGATTTGGAGAAGCTTTTGACGGTACTGTCTGGAATGGAATCTTTCAGATTCTCAAGGTAGTAACGATAAAATACAGGAAGCGAAATGACGAAAAGGTTGAAAAGGAACCAGGACCAGAAGAGTGAAAGGCTGATGAGATAGATAGCAAGGTAAAATTTGAAAATTAATTGAAAAAGTTTCTCATTGGCAACTCCTTCTATTCCGTAGAAGAATTTATATGTTTGTAATGTATAAAAGGTGGTAGGTAGGAATTGCTAAATCAGTCTGTGTATTTTGTTTCTACATCGGGGAAAAAGATAATAATTATATGGTGATGTTTAGAGTGCAAATAGATGTACAAAGTAATTTGCAATATGAATGTTAAATGACTCGTTCCACATCCTGACGATTTATCGTGCAAAATGGTCCATGGAACGTGAAAGTAACTAACTAACATCTTGGTCACTCCTGTTGGAAACATTCCTCTTTGTCTAGTCAGTGGTTACAAATAGTGCATCCAGTGAAACAACTCAGTTCGTACAATTCTCCCACATTAATAGTGATAAATATCCCGTTCTCTGCATGTATACATTTCAGGCGTAAGGGTAAGTATTGAAGCTGGTTCCTGGTAGAGTAGCGATGGCAAACTTTTCTGCGGTACGAGTATGGTCACGCCTCTGCAGAATAACCTGCACAAAGACTGTTACTGTTGTCTTCAACATTTCGTAGTAGATCACATCAGTTCACTCTCTCGAGTTGCATTATTATTCAGTCAACAGTTAATAACTTTTATTTCAAAGTATTGTGATTATAACCAAGGGCCAAGACCCCGTTGTATCGTATTCTTCTGAAAGTTGATCACTTGCACAATCTGTAGTCCTGGAAGGATCTGAGGAGCGATTTTCACAGTATCTGATGGGGCACAAGTGATAAGGGAGGTTAAGAATGTAACATGCCGATTCTAGCCGCGGCATGGTGCATTTCTTGACTGGACGCGGACCTTATTCCACGCACTTAAACCGCGTGAGTCAAAGAGAAACACCTACATCTACATGCGGAGGTATGGAAACCCCCGAACACACAATCCTATTCTGCGGGAAATGCAGATAACACAGGAACACACCAGGAATACAACACTTACAAACTGAACGACCCATATACGATGCAATGAGAACACCATAATTATGGGACGAACTAAACGTACTGACTGAAAAGATCTCAGATGAATGCCATAAAGAGTACAGGCGCGAGAGACCGTACAGATGATAACTCTAGATGCAACACCTACATAGACGCCGTAGTGTGGAGGATGAAAACCGAGACAGAAAGAAGACCGACAGAAATGCATTGGTCTAAACATAATGCACAGATATCACAATAGATTACACGTAACTAAAGCTCAACATGAATAGATGTAAACAGTGTTGGCGCACCGTTGCAATTGCCACAGGCAAACACGGCACTTTAATCCTGTTAATAGCGTAATTATCTTAGTAACAGCTTCAGTAATTAGGCTAGAAATTAGATTAGCGTAGATCTTCTCAGTTAAAGGTAAGCAAAGGATTGGAGACTGAGGATCAGTGGCTTGACGACTAATTCTGAGGCTTACATCCTCAGTTCTGCAGGGTGGAGGCACTATAAACTTCTTCCTTTCCTATCTTCTTTCCTCTTCTTCATTCTAAACTATATTTTTTCATTACTTTTTCAAAAGTTAAACTTCATGTAAATTTTTGTTAAACGTTTTGGGAAAGCTGCCATAAAGGAAAGAAAAGAAAAATATATAGCAAACAAAGGTAACCAAGTAAAACAAAATAAAAGAGACAAAAACAAAGCACGATCAACTATGACCCGCCTCCACGTGGCGGGATACGGGAAACGGTGCGACCCGATGTGGGAACTGGTGTGGAGGTTCAGCCATATCAGCGCCCATATACCGATCGCAGCGGCTAAGTGGTCAATAAAGACCCACCTTAAGCAATTAGGCGATGGGTCGTAAAATCAGGGCGGCAAGTGAAAAAAAAAAAAAGTATCTGAGATTCAATCATCCAAACTATATCTGCCAATTACTAGGTGCGCGATTTATTGTGTTTGTTACGGTAGCTACTCCTGTTTTTAATTTTCAATGTCAGACTGTGTTGCAACATTGGTTATTTGGTCATGAATTTATTGATTATAAAGCATAGTTTCACTAAGTGGGAGTCTACAAATAACTCTCACTACAGTAGTCTAATTCTAAAACTGAATACATTTTGCGAATCTAACGGCCAAGAGTCGCCAGAACAGTGGTATTATTTGAATATGTGTCGTATATAATGGCCGAAGTTGCTAGAGGTGGTATATGGAACAGTGTAAATACGATATCTGAGCTGTCTGATACAGACAGGCATGTCGCACGTTAACGTGGAGTCGTGAATCAAGCATTTGTCACAGGCCACCGGAGATTATATAGCAGTCTGAGTTCCCGAGGCAACCGTGTCTAGAACCGCGGAGAGAATTTTTTAACACGCGTCAACCGCTGGACAGAACGACCATAAGTGTTTGATGAACAGACCTCCCGTTGCCACCGCAGAGCTAAGCAGGACTTTCAGTAGTCTGTGCTGAGTCAGACAGTCTCGCTGATTTCAGTGTGGAGCGTCAGGAACCCATTTCCAACAGGACTGTTTGGAGATACTGTCCAGTCACATTAATGTTACTACCTGTCAAAAGCCTGAACAACCACGTTTTTGCAGCGCGAACCGTTGCCAGACGAGCAGAAAGCTACCGACAGCGATCTGGAATCATACCACTTCAAGTGCCGTGCGCTAAGTTTCTAGGTTGAGGATCAATGGCGCGAGGAACCCGATCGAAGTGGTCCCACAGATTCTCTATTGGGTTTAAATCTGGGCAGTTTCGTGGACAGAGGAATACGGTGGACACATCCTGCTCCTATTCAAATCACGCACATACAATGCAAGTTTTGTGACACATTGCATTGTCCTGCTGTTAGAAGCCATCGTGCCAGAAAGACAGAAAGCTGTATATAGGGGCGACATGGTCCCCAAGGATCTATTGTGCCTTCGAGAATGACGACATCATCCAAAGAATGTACTCTGGTCTAGACCCTTCTAGCGATTATTTCAGAGTATTTGCTTTCAAAGGATTCAGGCTGCAAATACCAATGGCTGATGGAGCATAAACGGTGATTCATTTGAAAACGCCACCTGTCGCCATTTGTGGACATACACTTGCGGTACTGGCGAGCAAAATTCCAACCTTCGTTGCCGCTGAACAGCAGTCATATTGGGTGCATGAACTAGGCACCTGCTACAAAGGCCGGTATGCAGCAACATTCGCTGAAAAGTTGTACACATCTCTACAGCCGGCGTTCACCTCTTTCATCTATAGTGCACCACAGATGCCTCGGTGCCGACCTGGACAGTGCCATTTTGCCGTGCACGGTATACTTTAACCACGGCGCTATACGAACTGTTTACCAATTTAGCCGTTTCGGAAATGCTGAAAGACGATGATCATGCCCTGCGCTTCCTATTTCTTTCGTTCCTAAGGTATTTATATAGTCGTATTCCCATGTTACCGTCAACATTTCTGTAGCTCCCCAAACAGTTCGTCGATCAGTACAGGTATAGCCGTCAGTTTTCTCATTCCAGTCACTTCGAGAGATGTATGTGCCAAGAAGTAACATTCAGGTGAAGCGGTAAAGGGATCACCTCTCAGCCTCCTTTTGTCAGAGCAGACCTTACCACCCACATTCTCAGTAGTCATGAATCTTCCAGCCTTCGATATATAGCATGTACTGACTTTTACCATTAAGGTCGTTTTAGATGTCATCCAGGCAAGTGACAGAGCCCTGCTAATTCTTCAGAAATGCCATCAAGTTTCGACAGCACTGTTCCAATAGTTAGAAGGCCGTCACTGGCTATTTAGAGAGCTATCACAGCTAGAAAAAACTGTACACTGAAACTGAAAAACTGGAAGAAATTTACAACCATGTGGTTGCTTACGTTCGATATGTTTTACGCTTCGTACTGCTTCTAGTGATCTGTAATCAATGATGTAATAGAACAGTAGCAGGTTTCTTCGGCTATTTTTGATTGAATCGCCAATTTTTGATTGAATAGCAAAGATAGACACGAAGCAAACTCCTACCACAGTAGTACAAGTTTATATGCCAACTAGCTCTGCAGATGACGAAGAAATTTTGAAATGTACGATGAGATAAAAGAAATTATTCAGATAGTGAAGGAAGACGAAAATTTAATAGTCATGGGTGGATGGAATTCCAGAGTAGGAAAAGGGAGAGAAGGAAGCATAGTAGGTGAATATGGATTGGGGGTAAGAAATGAAAGAGGAAGCCGTCTGGTAGAATTTTCCACAGAGCATAAATTAATCATAGCTAACATTTGGTTCAAGAATCATGAAAGAAGGTTGTATACATGGAAGAACCCTGGAGATACTAAAAGGTATCAGATAGATTATATAATGGTAAGACAGAGATTTAGGAACCAGGTTTTAAATTGTAAGACATTTCCAGGGGCAGATGTGGACTCGGACCACAATCTACTGCTTATGAACTGTAGATTAAAACTGAAGAAACTGCAAAAAAGTGGGAATTTAAGGAGATGGGACCTGGATAAGCTGACTAAACCAGAGGTTGTACAGAGCTTCAAGGAGAGCATAAGGAAACAATTAACAGGAATGAGGAACAGAAATACAGTTGAAGAAGAGTGGGTAGCTTTGAGGGATTAAGTAGTCAAGGCAGCAGAGAATCAAGTAGGTAAAAAGACGAGGGCTAGTAGAAATCCTTGGGTAACAGAAGAAATACTGAATTTAATTGATGAAAGGAGAAAATATAAAAATAAACTAAATGAAGCAGGCAAAAAGGAATGCAAACGACTCAAAAATGAGATCGACAGGAAGTGCAAAATGACTAAGCAGGGATGGCTAGAGGACAAATGTAAGGATGTAGAAGCTAATCTTACTAATGGTAAGATAGATACTGCCTACAGAAAATTTAAAGAGACTTTTGGAGAAAGGAGAACCACTTGTATGAATATCAAGAGCTCAGATGGAAACCCAGTTCTAAGCAAAGAAAGGAAAGCAGAAAGGTAGAAGAAGTATATAGAGGGTCTATACAAGGGCAATGTACTTGAGGACAATATTATGGAAACGGAAGAGGATGTAGATGAAGATGAAATGGGAGATATGATACTGCGTGAAAAGTTTGACAGAACACTGAAAGACTTGAGTCGAGACAAGGCCCCCGGAGCAGATAACATTTCATTAGAACTACTGACAGCCTTGTGAGAGCCAGTCCTGACAAAACTCTACCATCTTGCGAGCAATATGTATGAGATAGGCGAAATACCCTCAGACTTCAAGAAGAATGTAATAATTCCAATCCCAAAGATTGAAAGATGTGAAAATTACCGAACTACACTCCTGGAAATGGAAAAAAGAACACATTGACACCAGTGTGTCAGACCTACCATACTTGCTCCGGACACTGCGAGAGGGCTGTACAAGCAATGATCACACGCACGGCACAGCGGACACACCAGGAACCGCGGTGTTGGCCGTCGAATGGCGCTAGCTGCGCAGCATTTGTGCACCGCCGCCGTCAGTGTCAGCCAGTTTGCCGTGGCATACGGAGCTCCATCGCAGTCTTTAACACTGGTAGCATGCCGCGACAGCGTGGACGTGAACCGTATGTGCAGTTGACGGACTTTGAGCGAGGGCGTATAGTGGGCATGCGGGAGGCCGGGTGGACGTACCGCCGAATTGCTCAACACGTGGGGCGTGAGGTCTCCACAGTACATCGATGTTGTCGCCAGTGGTCGGCGGAGGGTGCACGCGCCCGTCGACCTGGGACCGGACCGCAGCGACGCACGGATGCACGCCAACACCGTAGGATCCTACGCAGTGCCGTAGGGGACCGCACCGCCACTTCCCAGCAAATTAGGGACACTGTTGCTCCTGGGGTATCGGCGAGGACCATTCGCAACCGTCTCCATGAAGCTGGGCTACGGTCCCGCACACCGTTAGGCCGTCTTCCGCTCACGCCCCAACATCGTGCAGCCCGCCTCCAGTGGTGTCGCGACAGGCGTGCACGTCCAGCACGAACGCTGGTCCAACTGAGGCGCCAGGTGGAAATGGCATGGCAAGCCGTTCCACAGGACTACATCCAGCATCTCTACGATCGTCTCCATGGGAGAATAGCAGCCTGCATTGCTGCGAAAGGTGGATATACACTGTACTAGTGCCGACATTGTGCATGCTCTGTTGCCTGTGTCTGTGTGCCTGTGGTTCTGTCAGTGTGATCATGTGATGTATCTGACCCCAGGAATGTGTCAATAAAGTTTCCCCTTCCTGGGACAATGAATTCACGGTGTTCTTATTTCAATTTCCAGGAGTGTATCAGTTTAATAAGTCACAACCGCAAAACACTAACGCAAATGGAAAAACTGGTAGAAGCCGACCACGGAGAAGTTCAGTTTGGATTCCGTAGAAATATTGGAACATGTGAGGCAATACTGACCCTACGACTTACCTTAGAAAATGGATTAAGGAAAGGCAAACCTACGTTTGTATCATTTGTAGACTTAGAAAAAGCTTTTGACAATGTTTACTGGAATACTCTCTCTTAAATTCTGAAGGTGGTAGGGGTCAAATACAGGGAGAGAAAGGCTATTTACAATTTGTACTGAAACCAGATGGCAGTTATAAGAGTCGAGGAACATGAAAGGAAAGCAGTGGTTGGGAAGAGAGTGAGACAGATATGTAGCCTCTCCCCGATGTTGTGCAAAATGTATATTGAGCAAGCAGTAAAGGAAACAAAAGAAAAATACGGAGTAGGTGTTAAAATACATAGAGAAGAGATAAGAACTTTGATGTTCGCCGATGACATTGTAATTCTGTCACAGACAGCAAAGGACTTGGAAGAGCAGTTGAACGGAATGGACAGTGTCTTGAAAGGAGGATATAAGATGAATATCAACAAAGGCAAAACGAGGATAATGGAATGTAGTCGAATTAAGTCTGGTGACTGATGGAATTAGAGAAGGAATTGAGACACTTAAAGTAGTAAAGGAGTTTTGCTATTTGGGGAGCAAAATAACTGATGATGGTCGAAGTAGAGAGGATATAAAATGTAGACTGGCAATAGCAAGGAAAGCATTTCTGAACAAGAGAAATGTCTTAACATCGATTATAGATTTAAGTGTCAGGAAGTCGTTTCTGAAAGTATTTGTATGGAGTGTAGCCATGCATGGAAGTGAAACATGGACGATAAATAGCTTGGACAGGAAGAGAAGAGAAGCTTTCGAAATGTGGTGCTACAGAAGAATGCTGAAGATTAGACGGGTAGATCACATAACTAATGAGGAGGTATTGAGCAGAATTGGGGAGAAGAGGAGTTTGTGGCACAACTTGACTAGGAGAAGGGATCGTTTGGTAGGACATGTTCCGAGGATCAAGGGATCACCAATTTAGTATTGGAGGGCAGCGTGGAGGGTAAAAATCGTAGAGGGAGACCAAGACATGAATATACTAAGTAGATGCAGAAGGATGTAGGTTGCAGTAGGTACTGGGAGATGAAGGAGCTTGCACAGGATAGAGTAGCATGGATAGTTGCATCGAACCAGTCTCAGGACTGAAGACCACAACAACCACAACAGTTACATTTATACACATTCAGCTCGAAAGGTCGCGAATCCTCAGTCCTCTACAAATCGCTGTAGCCTACCGCAATTGCAATCTTTCTACAGAAAGGGGCCTACACCTGGATACGTATTTCCCAAACCACTGCACGGTATGTACTATGTCGCAGCAGTATCATCGATTTTTTCGTTTCTTTTCCACTTGCATGCGTAATGATGGAGTAAAAGTGATAGTCCGTCTGCCTCCGTATACACCCTAATGTCTTCTAAGATCATTACGCTAGAAACATGTTTTCTAATGGACAGAAAAGCCTTTGCTACTCCTGCTTCAGTGTTCGAGGTCTGCAAAAACAAAGTCTGATACATAAGACCTGCAATTCGTCGATATCGAATGATTGTCCATAAATATGTCCCTGCATACGCTCTACTGTCCTTTATCGTATTCCAATAATCGCTATGCGAGATAGTAGACGGCATAATGGTATCACATTCTTCGTTGACAGCGTAGTGTATCGTGAGAAATAGGTCACCTTTTTCAGTTGTGGTACCCAACACGCACACAAACCACGGAAATTTTATTTTTGCAACAGCGACCTCCACGAACACTTCAGAGCTACTGCAAGGCTAGGGAAAGTCCTGGTATTTAATTGTAGCATTGTTAATTTATCCCTCGTCCGCTATGAGAGAGTGGGCTGAACATGATACCGTTTTCCATCTAGAGCAGAATACATTCTCGTGATCAGTGCGCATATGCGCAACCAAGCAAACACAGGTTTTACACTTTTACACGCTTACACTTATCCGACTATCGTACATCGAGAACCAGTTAACCAACAAGTACAGCGCTTCTTACACCTTGGTCCGAATTGCAGTACCACAGTCTCTAAGTGACATGTCGAGAGGATTTGTGGCCGCTTCACAATAGGTGGATTACAGACCCCTTAAAAATTCATGCACTCGAATTGGGTTGACATATTCTTCTGCTCTAACTCATCGGCTTGTCAGATCTTAGTGTTTGGGTTACTTCCTTCAGAATTCAAAAAATGAATATGAGCCTCATATATATATTCTACTTCAGCTCTCCTCCTGATGTTTACTTTTACTAAAGTAATATGATACTTGGCCGTAGGCAGCATTCAGTTTTTCTTCCCGCAATACATCCAGATAGAGAATCTAGTGGCTACTAGCTTAGTGAGGTGCATATGTCACAAAGCATGTGTTACTGGATCATGCGGTGCTAGGTAGCTTAGGTTTTAACCATTGTACTCTACTGGGGGACGAAATGAAATTTCTTTAACTCCACGAAGACTGCATATGTTGAGAGAACTGTGGAGCTGCCTGTCAGTTCCAAGTTTCGACACTAAAAAGTCACGATTCTTCATCGCAGGTCAGAAGGTGTGCACTCGTTCACACGGCAGCGAAGGACTATAGCATCTAGAAATCTGTACACTTTGCAGAGTTTATATGCAAGGAATTTTTTGTAAAATGACTCGTCGGATGTGTGCAAATACGGAGACGCACAAGTCGAATAAATTTGGCTGGGATCAGCGTTGGATAGACACTGTTTTCACAGACGCATTGTAGAGTTCTAGAAAGTTATCAGTCCAGTTCTAGGTGCATTGCATAAAGAACACATTAGGAAATACGTAGTTAAGAGCGAGGGAATGTATGGATGAGAATAATAATAGATAGAACATATAGATTTTCCTGTTTCAAAAGGAGAGCATTGTGACCTATTTTTTATAATCCATTTTATTGGTGGAAATGTAACAATCATCACAGCCATTCATTTTGTTGAGCATTTCAAGGGATGGACACCGAGATACGGTTTCATGTACCAGATTCAGTATTGCTGCCTTCTTGAAAACATTTCGCAGCCATAAGACCTTTGACTTAAACAACGCTGTCTGATTCACCGAAAAACGCAATGGGAAGACACTATCTTTTCAAACGTTAAAAAAAAGAGATGATCGTGTGACATTGTTGTCCGGCAGGCCGCACCCAGAGAAGTTCGGCCGCCGGGTGCAAGTCTTACTTTAGGTGCCGCCACATTGGGCGACTTACGCGTCGATGATGATGAAATGATGATGAGGACACCACAACACCCAGTCCACGAACGCCGAAAATCTCCAACCCGGCACGGAATCGAACCCAGGCCCGCTGCATTGTACGGAAACACGTCACCACTTTTTTTTACATAAAGGAAATAGATGTTTCTTTTTAATGTTATTCAAAGGCAACTAATCTTCCTCTTGATAATGGAAGACAGTTATATTAAAAGAAACTCAGTGTGAAGTCTCTGATCTTCACAAGGAAAACATAATATCTTGCTTCTAGCGGAAGTTAAAAAAAATTTCTTACTAAATAAGGTGATTAAAAAATAAAATAAAAGAAAATCTTTTGTCTAAATTGTTCATGAGAATTTAATCCTGTACTTCTTGCTGGGGACCTTAGTTCTTTTCTTCAACGTCTCGTGAAAGCATCTAAGACATTGTGAGCCCGTTACATGTAATCGAGCAAGGACATCATCTATGAAGTCAGTATCAATCTTATTCTGTTACAGTTTTCTGAAGCGTTTTATTCCATGATTCTAATTAAGTTACATGTGTAATTTATTTATTTATTTACTTTTTTGTAGTTTTGGTCTGTACGAAATGATTGTGCTGGGTTGTTAGGTACAACCAGTAATCTTTGGTTTTATTTTCTGCCGTCAATATACAACTCAGCGTGTGCCCTTTTAGCCAGTTAACAGCGTTTCTTTTCGTATTAGGATATGGCACTGCGTCTGGAGTCAGAAAATCTGCGGCTGTAAAGGTGTCTGGAGATGTTCTGTTGACGGTCGCTAACTTCTGCTTAATTATATGCCAAATGTCTCTCACTCTTTCATACACAAAACGGTGTCCTTCGCACTTGGGCGAATTTGTGAGATGTATACCATGCAGCTTGGAATTAGTTGGTATTTCCCTGTTGACTGCATTGCACCAAGTTGCTTTCACCTTGTTGAGTAAGCTCCGGTCGTGGATATTTGTCCAAATTGCATACCAGTCGTTGTTAGGGAATTTTTTTAGTGATATTTCCTTCCACGGCTTCAATCAAATATGTATAGATGTCCTTTACATTCGTCATCTGCTGCTTTGAAAGCCTCGTAACTGTATTCAACGAGAACATTTTTTGGGTGACAAAGACCAGCTGGTACACTATGTGATCAAAAGTATTCCGAGACCTGGTTGAAAATGACTTACAAGTTCGCAGCGCTCTCCATCGATAAAGCTGGAATTCAAACTGTGGTTGGCCCACCCTTAGCCATTATGCAGCTTCCACTCTCGCACTCGATCAGGTGCTGGAAGGTTTCTTTGGGTATGGCGGCGCATTCTTGATGGGGTGCTGCACTTTGGAGAGATATTGATGTCGGTCGGTGAGGCCTGGCAAGAAGTCGGAGTTCCAAAACATCCCAAAGGTATTCTATAGGATTCAGGTCAGGACTCTGTGTAGGTCAATCCATTACAAGGATGTTATTGCCGTGTAACCACTACGCCACAGGCTGCGCATTATGAACAGGTACTCGATTCTGCTGACAGATGCAGTCGCCATCCCCGAATTGGTCTGCAACAGGCCTGTGCTGTGATAGTAACACGCAAAACAACAAGGTGTGCAACATCCCTCCATGAAACACCATAACACCACCGTCTCTGAATTTTACTGTTTTCACTACACACGCTGGTAGATGACGTTCGCCTGGCATTCGCCATAACTACACCCTGCCATCGGATCGCCACATTAGTACCATGATTCGTCACTCCACACAACGTTTTTCCACTGTTCAATCTTCCAATGTTTACGCTCCTTACACCAAGTGAGGCGCCGTTTGGCATTTACCGGCGTGAAGTGTGGCTTATGAGCAGCCGCTCGACCATGAAATCCAAGTTTCCTCACCTCCCCCCTAACTGTCATAGTACTTACAGTGGATCCTTATGCAGTTTGGAATTACTATGTGATGGTCTGGATAGATGTCTGCCTATTACACATTACGACCCTCTTCAACTGTCGGCGGTCTCCGTCAGTCAACAGACGGGATCGGTCTGTATATTTTTGTGTTGTACTTGTCCCTTCACATATCCACTTCACTATCACACCGGAAAGAGTGGACCTAAGGATGTTTAGGAATGTGGAAATCTCGCGTGCGGACGTATGACACAAGTGACACCCAATCACCTGACCACGTTCAAGGTCCGTGAGTTCCGCGGAGCGCCCCATTCTGCTCTCTCACGATGTCAAATGACTACTGAGGTCGCTGATATGGAGTATCTGTCAATAAGTGAAAGTACAGTGCACCTAATATGAAAAACGTATGTCTCTGGGGGTGTCTGAATACTTTTGATCCCATGGAGTATATGCTGCTTATCTATTGGCGGCTGTGTGCTGGCAGGAGCAATTTAGTTCAGCAAGTGGTTAGTTAAGCTATCTGCCAACCGTTTCCACTGCTTGTACATTTGACCCAAGTCTAACGCTCGTAACTTGTAACTGACATCAAAGAGGTTCAAGTCTCTTTTCCCTGTGGGAAGCGTCAGTGTACCGAATTTCACTTTGAAAATACTGCCTTTGCTTGCAAAGCTTCCTATCGCCGACATAATTCTTTTGGCTATTTCTAAGGGTATCGGCAGAACTTGCGCTACATAGTTAGTTTGAATGTTATATATACATTTACTAAAGTGGTTTGCTGTATCTCGTACAGTTGCCTCATACGGTTTCCTGGGACAGATGTTCGTATGCTTGCAAGTAGTTTGTTGTAATTAACAGCAATCGTGTGTTTAATGTTGCTCCTAAATTCAGTACCCAAACATTTCAATTTGGACACTTACATAAACTGTCCCTGATTTTGCATCCGTATTCCTCTGCCTACGTTCATGATGCCTGGCTTCCTTTTATTTAGCATGGCACCAGAAGCAACTTCATATGTGTGCACAATCTTGAAGAGCTCTCGCCACTTCGTCTTCATTTGTGTCCAGTACGCTCACATCACGTGCGTAGGAGTTGCCCACTATTTTCGTGCCGTTCATACGCAATCCTTGTAGGTGATGCGTGAGTGTCACGAGCAGAGATTTTATTGCTATTGCGAAAAGAGCCATTGACATCGGGCAACCGTGTCATACGGATCCAGTCATCTCAATCTCTTTGGTTAGTTGTCCGGTTATCATTGCATGATTCCGAGAAGATACTTATCATCTACTCTATCAAACGCTTTCTCGAAGTCTAATGACACTAATGCACATTTCATTCGGCAGACATCTGCGGTTGATTTTATGGAGTTAATTACCATTTACTTTTTATTGTCACTAGGCGGGACATAATCTTGCAATCACTGTTGAGTAATGTTAAAGGGAATAGGTTTCAAATTCCTTTGCTAACTGAGCTTTTAGGAATTAGAACTCTATTCTCTTCAGGAAATTCTTTGGGGACGTCAACATTTCTGTTCATGAGTTCGCTGAACATGCATAGCAACTTGCATTTTATTTGTGATTAGAATACTTGATAGAATTCCACGGGAATATCATTAGGTACTGATTTTTTTTAGTACTCTGTGCTAGTGTATCTTTCAGTTCGTCCTCCTCTATTTCAGCTGAGAATTTTTCTACTTGCTCTGCGATAATTCTGCCTGATACAGTCCTAAAAAGATCTTGCCGCGCCTTGCCGTCGGTAGGTTTGTTGGACATCATACCTGAGATATGTTTGTGAACCGCGTCTTTAATTTCACTGTTTTATGAGACTGGTTCCATCAGGTAATGTAACTTCTGTCGATATGTTTCTGTTTCCTCGTTTATTCTATAGCATTTCATGGTACATAGCTGTTTGTTCCTCTTCTACAACGATTTGTATCCTCACTCTAATTTTAAAACCTTCTGACTGTCGCCGATCCAGCGCTAAAAGATTTGTTTCGATTTTCTGAATCCGTGTATAGTTCTCTATTACTCATGTGTCCAGGGTGTACAGCTAAGACTGCTAAAATAAAAGTCGTCTTTTTAAACCAGAAGCTTTACTGTCGGAGTAGTCAATCAGCATTCTTCTTATTTTAGGCTTAGCACATTGCAGCCACCAAGCTATGGCAGAATTGTATAGTGGGAATTATTTTTCACATTCTTTCCATACATTAATAAATTCCACGTGACGTTCCTCATTGTGTATGTGTGTAATGTTGAGTTTCAATATGCTCCTCGCTCGATAACTCAGTTGTTTCTTCTAAATTTATTGTGATGATGTATGCGAAGTGATCAGAAAACACAGTGGACCACACCCCAGATTGGGGTGACGTGAAAGCGGACAGTCGCTCTTTAAGTAGCCAGGAAGTGAAACGACTTAGAAAATTTCGCGTTGTATAGTATCGCGGGACTTAGTCTCTGAGCGAGGAGCAGCCGCTCGCCTGGTGTGAACTCTAACTTTTCGTGTAGTAAACGAAGTGGAGTATTGGACTTGCAATTCTCGATTAGACTGTGAATGATCGAACTGTGTCAAATGGATATGCACTCAAGTATACTAGTAATTCTAAATACAACCACATTCGCTATTAGTTTGCTTTCTGAATAAACATTATTCTAACCAAATGGCAACTGTGTGGCCTGCTTCATTTATGGGTCGTTATACTAGTAATTCTAAATACGACCACATTCGCTATTAGTTTGCTTTCTGAATAAACATTATTCTAACCAAATCGCAACTGTGTGGCCTGCTTCATTTATGGGTCGTTAATTTAGCTCCCGATGTTATTATTACCGTTATTATATATTATATCAACTTTGTATGTTTCATATTATTTCGTAAACTTGCCATGAGCCACACAATTTAACCAAAGGTTTACAAGTGTCTAATTTATGGCGTGTAATGCGACATGCGCGATTCAACCCCTAGACGAGTTTGAGCCAAGACATTTCGACGAAGAGAATCCGCATTTGAGCCCGAATATCTTTGGGATATTAGCTTGAAATCTGCTGAAATCTTAAGGGAAGTAACCCAAAAACACTAAGATCTGGCAGGTCGGTGAGCTACACCAGAAGAATATGTCCATCCCAAATTCGAATGTATAGATTTTTAAGCGGGCTGTAATCCACCCATTGTGAAGCGACAGTGTAGGAGGCGAGCGACCACAAATCCTTTCAGCATGTCATCTAGTTAGATATAGTGGGAATTAGTGAAGTTCGGTGGCAGGAGGAACAAGACTTCTGGTCAGGTGACTACAGGCTTATAAACACAAAATCAAATAGGGGTAATGCAGGAGTAGGTTTAATAATGAATAGGAAAATAGGAATGCGGGTAAGCTACTACAAACAGCATAGTGAACGCATTATTGTGGCCAAGATAGATACGAAGCCCACACCTACTACAGTAGTACAAGTTTATATGCCAACTAGCTCTGCAGATGACGAAGAACTTGAAGAAATGTATGATGAAATAAAAGAAATTATTCAGATTGTGAAGGGAGACGAAAATTTAATAGTCATGGGTGACTGGAATTCGAGTGTAGGAAAAGGGAGAGAAGGAAACATAGTAGGTGAATATGGATTGGGGGACAGAAATGAAAGAGGAAGCCGCCTGGTAGAATTTTGCACAGAGCACAACATAATCATAACTAACACTTGGTTCAAGAATCATGAAAGAAGGTTGTATACATGGAAGAACCCTGGAGATACTAAAAGGTATCAGATAGATTATATAATGGTAAGACAGAGATTTAGGAACCAGGTTTTAAATTGTAAGACATTTCCAGGGGCAGATGTGGACTCTGACCACAATCTATTGGTTATGACCTGTAGATTAAAACTGAAGAAACTGCAAAAAGGTGGGAATTTAAGGAGATGGGACCTGGATAAACTAAAAGAACCGGAGGTTGTACAGAGATTCAGGGAGAGCATAACGGAGGAATTGACAGGAATGGGGGAAATAAATACAGTAGAAGAAGAATGGGTAGCTTTGAGGGATGAAGTAGTGAAGGCAGCAGAGGATCAAGTAGGTAAAAAGACGAGGGCTAGTAGAAATCCTTGGGTAACAGAAGAAATAGTGAATTTAATTGATGAAAGGAGAAAATATAAAAATGCAGTAAGTGAAACAGGCAAAAAGGAATACAAACGTCTCAAAAATGAGATCGACAGGAAGTGCAAAATGGCTAAGCAGGGATGGCTAGAGGACAAATGTAAGGATGTAGAGGCCTATCTCACTAGGGGTAAGATAGATACCGCCTACAGGAAAATTAAAGAGACCTTTGGAGATAAGAGAACGACTTGTATGAATATCAAGAGCTCAGATGGAAACCCAGTTCTAAGCAAAGAAGGGAAAGCAGAAAGGTGGAAGGAGTATATAGAGGGTCTATACAAGGCCGATGTACTTGAGGACAATATTATGGAAATGGAAGAGGATGTAGATGAAGATGAAATGGGAGATATGATACTGCGTGAAGAGTTTGACAGAGCACTGAAAGACCTGAGTCGAAACAAGGCCCCCGGAGTAGACAATATTCCATTGGAACTACTGACGGCCGTGGGAGAGCCAGTCCTGACAAAACTCTACCATCTGGTGAGCAAGATGTATGAAACAGGCGAAATACCCTCAGACTTCAAGAAGAATATAATAATTCCAATCCCAAAGAAAGCAGGTGTTGACAGATGTGAAAATTACCGAACTATCAGCTTAATAAGTCACAGCTGCAAAATACTAACACGAATTCTTTACAGACGAATGGAAAAACTGGTAGAAGCCAACCTCGGGGAAGATCAGTTTGGATTCCGTAGAAACACTGGAACACGTGAGGCAATACTGACCTTACGACTTATCTTAGAAGAAAGATTAAGGAAAGGCAAACCTACGTTTCTAGCATTTGTAGACTTAGAGAAAGCTTTTGACAATGTTGACTGGAATACTCTCTTTCAAATTCTAAAGGTGGCAGGGGTAAAATACAGGGAGCGAAAGGCTATTTACAATTTGTACAGAAACCAGATGGCAGTTATAAGAGTCGAGGGACATGAAAGGGAAGCAGTGGTTGGGAAGGGAGTAAGACAGGGTTGTAGCCTCTCCCCGATGTTGTTCAATCTGTATATTGAGCAAGCAGTAAAGGAAACAAAAGAAAAATTCGGAGTAGGTATTAAAATTCATGGAGAAGAAATAAAAACTTTGAGGTTCGCCGATGACATTGTAATTCTGTCAGAGACAGCCAAGGACTTGGAAGAGCAGTTGAATGGAATGGACAGTGTCTTGAAAGGAGGATATAAGATGAACATCAACAAAAGCAAAACAAGGATAATGGAATGTAGTCTAATTAAGTCGGGTGATGCTGAGGGAATTAGATTAGGAAATGAGGCACTTAAAGTAGTGAAGGAGTTTTGCTATTGGGGAGCAAAATAACTGATGATGGTCGAAGTAGAGAGGGTATAAAATGTAGGCTGGCAATGGCAAGGAAAGCGTTTCTGAAGAAGAGAAATTTGTTAACATCCAGTATTGATTTAAGTGTGAGGAAGTCATTTCTGAAAGTATTCGTATGGAGTGTAGCCATGTATGGAAGTGAAACATGGACGATAAATAGTTTGGACAAGAAGAGAATAGAAGCTTTCGAAATGTGGTGCTACAGAAGAATGCTGAAGATTAGATGGGTAGATCACATAACTAATGAGGAAGTGTTGAATAGGATTGGGGAGAAGAGAAGTTTGTGGCACAACTTGACCAGAAGAAGGGATCGGTTGGTAGGACATGTTCTGAGGCATCAAGGGATCACCAATTTAGTATTGGAGGGCAGCGTGGAGGGTAAAAATCGTAGAGGGAGACCAAGAGATGAATACACTAAGCAGATTCAGAAGGATGTAGGTTGCAGTAGGTACTGGGAGATGAAAAAGCTTGCACAGGATAGAGTAGCATGGAGAGCTGCATCAAACCAGTCTCAGGAGTGAAGACCACAACAACAACATGTCATCTAGAGACTTTTCTTTATTTCTTTGGGCCTTGTCACGCGGGGTCGGCCTTGTTATTACGGATTTGGCATTGTTAGGTGTGGAAAACCGGCTAAAAACCACATCCAGGGTGTCTGACATACTGGCCCTCGTCGTGAATCTGCTGGGCACATTCGATCCGGGGCCGGTGCGCCTACCCGAGTCCAAGAAGCAGCGCGTTAGCGCTCTCACCTACGCTGGCAGGTCCATGTCACCAAGAGACTGTGCTACTGCTATTCAGATCGAGGTGTAAGAATGCTGTACTTGTTGGTTAATTGGCCCTCGATGTACGATAGTCAGGTAAGTGTAAGCTTGTAAGAACTGTGTTTCATTGCGCGTATGCGTACTGCCCACGTGAATGTACTGCCCACGTGAATGTATTCTGCTCCAGACGGAATACGGTATCATGGTCAGCCCACTATCGAATGGCGGATGAGCGAAAAATGTACGATGCTTTCCCTAGTCTTGCAGAAGTTCTGAAGTGTTTGTGGAGGTCGAGGCTGTTGCAAGAATTAAAAGTTACGTGGATTGTGTGCGCGTTGGATGCTACAACTGAAAAAAGGTGACCTATTTCTCACGGTACACTACGTTGCCAATGAAGAATGTGATACCATTATGCCGTCGCACATCTCGCATAGCGATCATTGGAATACGATAAAGGAGAGTAGAGCGTATGCAGGGACATTTTTATGGGCAGTCATTCGATATCGACGAATTGCTGGTCTTATGTATCAGATTTTCTTTGTGCAGTCCTCATACACTAAAGGAGCAGCAGTAAGGCTTTTCTGTCCATTAGAATGCCTTTCTCTAGCGAAGAAGAGATTAGGGAGTATATAGAGGAAGACGGACAATCATTTTTACTCGATCATTACGCATACGAGTGGAAAAGAGGCGATAAAAGTCGATGATACTGCTACGACATAGTACATATCATGCAGTGGTTTGCAGAATACATATCTAGATGTAGGCCCCTGTCTGTAACAGGGTGGCGATCCCGGTAGGCTACAGCGATTTGCAGAGGACTGTGCATTCGGTAGTTTTGGAGCTGAATGTGTGTAAATGTAACTATTCGATCAAAAATCGCCGAAGAGACCCGTTACTGTTCTATTACATCATTGACTGCAAATCACTAGAAGCAGTACAAAGCATAAAAAATGTCGGACGTAAGCATCCGCATGGTTGTAAGTTTCTTCCAGTGTTTCAGTGTGCAGTTTTTTCTAGTTTTGATAGCTCTCTACATAGCCAGAAATGTCGGACGTAAGCATCCGCATGGTTGTAAGTTTCTTCCAGTGTTTCAGTGTGCAGTTTTTTCTAGTTTTGATAGCTCTCTACATAGCCAGAAATGTCGGACGTAAGCATCCGCATGGTTGTAAGTTTCTTCCAGTGTTTTAGTGTGCAGTTTTTTCTAGTTTTGATAGCCCACATAGCCAGTCACGGATAGAGGCTTACATGGACTTCTAACTATTGGAACATTGCTGTCAAAACGTGATGGCATTTCGAGAGAACTAGCAGGGCTCTGATACTTGCCTGGAGGACATCTGGAACTACGTTACTCGTAAGAATCAGGAAGATGCTGTATATAGAAGGTTGGAAGATTCATGGATGTTGAGAATGCGAGTGGTAAGGGATACTCTACCAAAAGGTTTCTGAGAGACGATGTCTTTACTGCTTTTCTAAGTGTTACTTCTTGGCAGATACATCTCGCGAAGTGACTGGAATGAGGACAATTAGCGGTATATCTCTACTGATCGACGAACTGATTGGGGAACTACAAAAATGTTCACGAAAAGAAGGGAATACGGTTATATAAATACCTTAGGGACGGAATAAATATGAAGTGCAGGGCCGGAATGGTGGTACGTTTGCAGGAGAAATGAAAAAAAAAAAAAAGAATATGATCGTCGGAAGGACTGACGCAGGTTATAGAAAAGTTAAGAAATACTTCGGGGAAATTAAAAAGCACGACTGGTATCATTTTAAGAGTACAATGAAAATCCTACTGTTAAACGAAGAGAAGAGAACGGATAGGTGTAAAGACTACAAGAAAAGCTTCTATGAGCGAGATGTCTTATCTGATAACATGATGGAAGAAGAAACTGGCGTCTATAAGAAGGACATAAGAGGCTCAGTCTCAGAGTCTGCATTTAAATGAGCTCTTGAAGATTTAAGATCCAAATACAGTAGAACATATAGATGACGTTTCTAAAATCAATAGCGGAAAAGGCAAGCAATCAATTACTCAGGTCGATGTGTAGAATCTGTGAGACTGGTGACGTACCATCAGATTTTCGGAAAAATATGATCCCCACAATGCTGAAGGGCAGATATGTACGACAACTATCGCACCATCTGGTTAATATCACATTCATCCAAACTAATAACAACACACACAAGAATAAAAACAAACTGTGTATCTGTGGTGACAGGGTTTCGATAGTGTCGGACAAATTAAGTTTATACACAAGCATCTGTTGGCCACATGACACAATTGTGTGAACAACTTTGTAATAGTGACTGAGAAATTTGATTTCACTGAAGGTTGCTGATGATTAGTAAAATCTACAGCTGTAAATATATACGTTTCAAAAACCAGGAAGGCGTAACTTAGGAATGTATATGTTGTAACACACATTAAAATATACGATAGTTGTTCACGTACTTCAGATAGGATAGTGTAATGTTGACATGCACCGATTTCGTTAGCATACTGAAGTTTCATCTACTCGGAGGTTGCTAAATCCGTCCACAAAAGCTGTTAATTTTCTTATTCGCTAAAACGAGTAAGTGCAATAGACCTAATCGTTCGCTGAATGCTGTGCGGGCCTACATGGGGAACATTCTCATTCATTTCACAAAAATGACTATGAAAATCTCCATCAAGGTGTCAATTTGAGTATGAAGCTTCTTAGAATCACATCCACTGTCTGCTTCAAGCATTCATGCTGGTTGAAGGAGCACTTCCATTTAAATACTGGAATGAGGATTCTTTTATCTGTGATTTTGAGAAAGATTTCATTAAGCTAAAGAATAATTCTGTTTTCGACAAGGCCGTGGAGAATGATAGAGAATACAACGATGTGACTTTAGTTGGGCGTTGTGGGACATCATATTACACTAACACACCAAACTTTAAAGTTTTAAAGTCCCTCAGTAACGGACTTGTGGCTGTGCAGGTGGCTAAGGTGGCAGTGAAGTTTTCGAAGCCTGTATATATCGTATGCGTGTCTGGACCTCTCAAATCCACATACGTACGGTTTCCACTACCGGTTGGCGAAGCCAAACTTCGCTGACCTGAAATTACTTAATATTGATATAGACAGTACGAACTACTGGGTGAAAGGCTGCGATCCATTTGAAGTGATTAGGTGGAATCCTAACACATTCGACGCGTTCGAATACGCGGCCGATAGTCCTTATGGAATAATAGCACAGATCAATAGGTTTATCAGCCTGATGAAGGACGAGGCAGATGGGCTGCTGAACGTGGAATTTGTGGGGTTGAAGGCAAAGATGTAGGTATATCGTACCCATGCAGGTGCCAACCAAAGCTGGGCTCGGTCTTCACGATCGATGACTACGAGAGGTGTCTGTTCGAAGGTGCTGGCACACTGTCACATATGGTGCGCCAAATAATCTTTCGATCGTGAGGACATGAGCTGCACTCGGCAGTGCAACTGGAAGTCTGCCTTTCGTGTCATGACGACAAGAGCTTTATCCGTTGAGACGGTAGAGACTCTGCCATATGGACATTATTCCCTCCCGAGTAATTAAGTGTAAATATACAGGGTGAATCATCCAAAAATATTTCGGAAATGGAAAGTGCCATTCTTGTGCCGTTTTCGCAGAATGGATTGGTACTCAGGGACTCACATTGTTAACCAATAAAACTTGTGCAAACTTGCATTTTATTAAGTGGCACAATTCATATTGCCACTAACACGCTGAAAGCTGGATAAATCAAAATTTCAGTGGTGTTTGTGGCCGGATTCTAGTGCGAGTCGTTTACGAGATATCGTATTTTGAAAAGTTCCCATACCAGCACTTGTACAATACCTGTGGTAGCACACACTAAAGAACAACACAAGTGCATACACCAGTTCCGAGATTCTGACCAGTAACGAGACAACTGACCCTCACAGGCTGTGGCCAAAATGGCAAACAGCAGCGTCAATACGGCTTCCAGTCTGGTACGGAACGACTGCTGCTCACGTGCTTGCGTTTCAGCGGTGATGTCCGAGCAGGCTGGGTATTACGTCGTTGCATACAATCAGTTGTCATCGGTATGTCGTTGTAGACAACGTCTTTCGGCTTTCCAGACATAAGTATGTCTACAGGCATCAAATTCGGGAAACAGCTGGCCAAGGTGCTTACCATGAGCGTACAGTCCATCGATTGGAAAAAATAAAAAAAAATAAAAATAAAAAAAATTAGTGAAGACATGCTGCAGCTCTTCGTGTTAGGGCTCGACAGCTGTCATGTTGGTACCACAGGTTCTTCCCAGTCTGCAGAGGAACATCTTCTAGCACTCGCTGAAGATGGTCTGTTAGGAGGCTATGATATTTGTCCACATTCAGTGTTCCGCCTATGAAAAATGGGCCTGTGAGCTGATGGTTCACTAACCCACAACATACGTTTACACTCCATGGACACCGACGTTCCACCTGACGAAGCCAATGAGGAGTGTCAACAGACCAATAGTGTATATTTCGGCAATTTACTTGGCCATGAGTGGTGTTAACACAATTCTCATAATCTATTCCATGCAGCTTTTGATTGAAAGAGAGGGATGGACCTTATATCAATGGATAGTGCGTAGATCTCTTGCCTTAGTCACGGTACTTCCTCAGGCGCTTGCGCAGGAGCCAACGTGTAGATCAACTGCAATAGCAGCAGGAGCATTAATTTCCCCCTCTTCTATCGTCACTTGTTTCCTTCTGTTATGTTGTCTAGGTGTTACACTACCACTTGCATGTAACTGGTTGAAGAGGTTGCTAAAGAACTGCTGATGTGGCTTACGTCTATTGGGATATCTTGTCGCATACACCATACGAGAATGAACTGCATTATTCCAACATTCTCTATACACCATTATCGTGTTGGCTATTTCAGCACTGGTAAATCCCATCGTCCACTCACGACCGGCTGCTTGGAATGTCATACACTAACTGACTAGCAAGTCGCAGAGCACTCAGGGAACCCACAAGCACATTGTAGGCAAGCTTGAAAACAATATACCTAGAAACAATGGCAAAATGTCGGTGTGAAAACTTCCAAACTATATTTAAAAACGTGTATGCTTGCACAGAGACTGCACCTTCTAGGTATTATTACAATCTGTATATTGGCTAACACTACGAGTCCCTGACGACCAATCCGTTCTGTGAAAACTGTACTTCAATAGCACTTTCCATTTCCGCAATATCTGCGGTGCAATTTAGGTGATTCATCGTGTACAGGGGGGGACAGTAAGATGAGGTGTTTGACATAGATCTCTCTCCTTATATTTTCAGTTCTGTCTCTATCTATGCACACACCCCAGCCAGTAAACATATTTACTACTATGTGTACACAGTATACGAGAGTGGTGTTTCTTCTTCTTTTGCCAACCATTTCACCTACTCCTGAGGGAGTCACATAAATAATATCCAGAAAAAATGGAGGCAATGAAGCCTTGGTAGGTCGTTGGAAGGATTTGGCACCATACATGCATACACATGTCACCTAATTTCCGTAAATTCTGGGGAGGGGACGATGAGCTCTGACCCAAAATTCAGTTACATTCCAGATGTGTTTGACTGGGTTCAGATTTGGCAAGTTGTGGAGGGGGTGGCAGCACATCAACTGGAAATACTCACTGTGTTCCTCGAACCCCGCATCACACACTTGACCTTGTGACATAGCGCATTATCGTGCTGTAAAATGCCACTACAACACAATCGTCGTGAGGGGGTGTGCGTGGTCTGCAACCCGTGTATGATACTTCTTGGCTGTCAGGGTGCCTTGCACGAGCTCCACTGGACCTATTGATGCCCACATGAGTGTTCCCCAAAGCATAATGGAGCCACCACCAGTTTGTTTCCGTCCTGCAGTACAGGTGTAAAGGGCTGTTCACCGGGGAGACGACGGATTTGCGCCCTCCCACTGGCATGATAAGAAAGATATCAGGATTCAACAGACGATGCAGCGCTCTGCCACTGCGCCAACGTCCAGTGCCGATGGTTACGTGGCCATTTCTGTCGTTACAGCTGATACAGTACTGTTAACATTGGCAGATGCGTGGGTCGTTAGCTGCGGATGCCCATCGTTAGGAGTGTTCTGTGCACGGTGTTCAGACACATTTGTCCTCTGCCCAGCATTAGAGTCTGATGTTAGTTTCACCACAATTCGCCGCCAGTCCAATTTTATCAATCTGCCCAGCATACGACGTCCGACATGGGTAATGAAGGTTGGCCGCCAAACCCCACGACGTCTGGACATGGTTTCACGTTGGTTTCGCCATGTGTGGTAGACACTCACAACAGCGTTCCTCGAACAAGTCATACAGTTTCCGAAATGCACGTACCAATCCTCCAGGCCATCATAATCTGTCCTTGGTCAAATTGAGATCAGGTACCTTCCTCATTCTACACATGGAAAGCAAAGTCACTGATGTTACATGTACTGTGCATGTTTCTGACTGGCAGCTATTCCTCCCAGTTGCCATTGCTATCGCCTGGATGGGTTCATATCGGTAGTAGGTAGGTGGTCATAATGTTCCGGCTAATCAGTGTATCTCTGCTAATGTACGTATTTCTGAAACAGTAGTATCTCTGCCATACGTAGTTTCGGGTTTGGTTGTTTGGGGGAAGAGACTAAACTGCGAGGTCATCGGTCTCATCGGATTAGGGAAGGACGGGGAAGGACGTCGGTGGTGCCCTTTCAAAGGAACCATCCCGGCATTTCAATGGAACGATTTAGGGAAGTCACTGAAAACCTAAATCAGGATGGCTGGACGCGGGATTGAAGCGTCGTCCTCCCGAGTGCGAGTCAGTGTGCACACATAGTTTGAAAAACAATTTATTTCAAAGGTATCTCTGTTAACCGCAGACTGAAAACATTTTTTTTGAAAAAAGTGTCTCTGTTGTATAAATTTTTAAAAATTAAAAAATATTTAAAAATGTAAAATTTTTTAAGAAGGCTATGTTAAAATATCTTTAAAAATCAATAAAAACAGAAGTTATTTTTTACACCCTTGTTATTATTTATAAAAGAATCAGAACCCCTGATCATACACTCTTGAGGGATAGAGAGCAAACTGTGATGTCATATATAGGGTGTTTCACAAAATGTGTTTGCCTCTGTAAGTTACGAAGTAATAGGCAACGGGCATAATTATTATGGTAGGTCACCATAAGAAACGTTACATTGTCCTCGGAGCTATGAACATAGTTTATTGTGTTATTATCCAAGGAGTTACAGCAAAAAGATACAATTTTTTTAAATGGAACAATAGTTGTTTCTATCATCCACTGGAATCAGTAACACCAGCTGTGTATACATCAATTTAAATTACACTCCTATCACTTTTAGTTTGGGAGCTACAATCCTTCAAAGTTTCAGGGGCAGATACCACACGCTGTACATAATACATGGCTGTGTGGTGGGTGATGGATCTTCTGGCGCTGGGAAGTTGATTTAAATGAGATGTTCAAATGTGTGTCCATCTACCTGAATGCCCAATGTAATGCGCTTTCTAAAGGATCTGCGGACGGGATGTAACGTCGCCGGTGTCAAGGAGCAACATGCGCCTTCATGCGCCGTTTTAGATCATCTGAGGATGTGGGCTCTGTGACATAAACACGATCCTATAGATGTCCCCACAAAAAGAAATCTAATGGTGTTAAATCGGGCGACCTTGCGGACCATGAACGAGGACCATGGCGCCCAAACCAGCATCCTGCAAACCTGTTGTTTAGTTCTTCCACAACAACACGCGCAGAATGGGCTGGGTGACCATAGTGCTGCATCCACATATGGACTCTCGTGTGTAGACACACATGTTCAAGGAGACCACCCAAACTGTCGACCATAAACGCGCGATATAACTCACCTGTCAGTGTACCTGGGAAGTAGTGTGGATCGATGATTTCATCCCCAAGGGTTCCACACTATACATTAATGGACCACCTACGTTGACGGTCGACATGTACTCACCGAGGATTGTCTGCGATTCAGCAGTGCACATTATGGCGATTCACTGCACCATAATTTGTGAACGCGGACTCATCAGAGAACATAACACCTTGTAAAGATTCCAGCGTGAAATTACGCATGGCCCATTCAGAGAATGTAACTCTTGCACGGAAATCGTTCCCATGCAGCTCCTGGGTCAGTGACAGACGGTACGGGTGAAATCTGTGGCCGTTTACTATACGCACACAGATGTGAGAGTGACACCAGCGACTGCAGCAACGGCTCGTAAGCTGACATGAGGATCGTGGAGTACTGCAGCTAAAACAAACACCTCCGTCTCCTCACTTCTTGCAGTTCTTCGTCTGTTACTGCGGCACATTACCAAGCTGCCTGTTTCCCGAAGTCGTTGTTCGGCACGTAAGAACGTAATGGCTGCCGGAGATTTTCGTCTAGGATATCTCACAGCGTACGCCATAACTGATTCAGTGGCATCATGTCGACACTCGCCGAGCATCAGTAACGTACTCGTTGTTCGTGTATGCCATCTTCATCTTCATCCGATGTTAGTAACGGTTGTTTGTTTGTGCGGCTCGAACTGTCGGGTATACGGCCGTGTGCTGCCACAGTCGGCAGTTTAACAGCGCATCGAGGAACCTTCTCTCTCCGTGACACCGGCGACGTTACAACTCGGCTGCACCACATTTAGAAGGCGCATTGCGTTATACGCAGCGTGTGTGGTATCTGCCCCTGAAACTTTGAAGGGTTGTAGCTCCAAAACTAAACGTGATAGGAATGTAATTTAAATTGATGTATACACAGCTGGTGTTACTGATTCGAGTGCGTGATAGAAACAATTATAGTTCCAGTTAAAAAATTGTATCTTTTTGCTTTAATTCTTTGGATAATAACACAATAAACTATGTTGACAGCTCCGCTCACAGTCTAACGTTTCTCCTGGTGACCTACCACAATAAATATTTTCGTCGTCTGTTACTTCGTAACTTACAGAGGCAAACACATTTAGTGAAACACCCTGTATCTATATTAGATTTAAGCCCACTATTAATATTAGCATAAAATAATGTCAGCCTTTAGAGTAGCAGAAGTGCAGAAGTACACCACACAAATATAAAATCGCTGTCGATATCACCAACGGAAGGGACCTCCAAGAGGGCATGACCTCCAAGTGAGGTTGGGGGCGAGGCCTCCCCACTCTCCTAGGGTCATAAATATTAATTAAACTCATCGTTCAAGGACAAATCAATTCAAATCACATCACTCTTACTTAACTTAATTCCACTTAACTAGCCTCAATTGGCTTAATTTTTCCAGAATCCACATTGCAATACTACTTTGGAGTTTGTTATTATCATTGTGTAGGACTCTGCCCCAGAATCATATAAGTTATACCGAGTTGTTACCGTCGTAGCAACACGTCTTTCAGTTCGTTCGATGTTCATTGGCATGCCTACTCGATAAGTGCTTCAGATGCTTCAACAAACCTCTGAAACTGGTTGCACTATCGTATCGTATACAGCTTCCTATGTAGATGGATTTACTTTGTAAGAAGCCTTTCATCTTTCCTAATGATGCTTTTACGTGTACTTTCTATTTCATATAGCATGTTGGTTGTTGTTGCTGTTGTCTTCAGTCCTGAGACTGGTTTGATGCAACTCTCCATGCTACTCTATCCTGTGCAAGCTCCTTCATCTCCCAGTACTTACTGCAACTTACATCCTTCTCAATCTGCTTAGTGTATTCATCTCTTGGTCTCCCTCTACGATTTTTACCCTCCACGCTGCCCTCCAGTACCAAATTGGTGATCCCTTGATGCCTCAGAACATGTCCTACCAACCGATCCCTTCTTCTTGTCAAGTTGTGCCACAAACTCCTCTTCTCCCCAATTCTATTCAATACCTCCTCATTAGTTATGTGATATACCCATCGAATCTTCAACATTCTTCTGTAGCACCACATTTCGAAAGCTTCTATTCTCTTCTTGACCAAAATTTTTATCGTCCAAGTTTCACTTCCATACATGGCTACACTCCATACAAATACTTTCAGAAACGACTTCCTGACACTTAAATCTATACTCGACGTTAACAAATTTCTCTTCTTCAGAAACGCTTTCCTTGCCATTGCCAGTCTACATTTTATATCCTCTCTACTTCGACCATCATCAGTTATTTTCCTCCCCAAATAGCAAAATTCCTTCACTACTTTAAGTGTCTCATTTCCAAATCTAATTCCCTCAGCATCACCCGACTTAATTCGAGTACATTCCATTATCCTCGTTTTGCTTTTGTTGATGTTTATATTATATCCTCCTTTCAAGACACTATCCATTCCGTTCAACTGCTCTTCCAAGTCTTTTGCTGTCTCTGACCGAATTACAATGTCATCGGCGAACCTCAACGTTTTTATTTCTTCTCCGTGGACTTTAATACCTACTCCGAATTTTTCTTTCGTTTCCTATACTGCTTGCTCAATATACAGATTGAATAACATCGGGGGCAGGCTACAACCCTGTCTCACTCCCTTCCCAATCGTTGCTTCCTTTTCACGCCCCTCGACTCTTATAACTGCCATCTTGTTTCTGTACAAATTGTAAATAGCCTTTCGCTCCCTGTATTTTACCCCTTCCACCTTTAGAATTTGAAAGAGAGTATTCCAGTCAACATTGTCAAAAGCTTTCTCTAAGTTCACAAATGCTAGAAATGTAGGTTTGCCTTTCCTTAATCTATTTTCTAAGATAAGTCACAGGGTCAGTATTGCCACACGTGTTCCAATATTTCTGCGGAATCCAAACTGATCTTTGCCAAGGTCGGCTTCTACTAGTTTTTCCATTCGTCTGTAAAGAATTCGCGTTAGTATTTTGCAGCTGATAGTTCGGTAATTTTCACATCTGTCAACACCTGCTTCCTTTGGGATTGGAATTATTATATTCTTCTTGAAGTCTGAGGGTATTTCGCCTGTCTCGTACACCTTGCTCACGAGATGGTAGAGTTTTGTCAGGACTGGGTCTCCCAAGGCCGTCAGTAGTTGTAATGGAATGTTGTCTACTCCCGGGGCCTTGTTTCGACTCAGGTCTTTCAGTGCTCTGTCAAACTCTTCCTGCAGTATCGTACCTCCCACTTCATCTTCATCTACATCCTCTTCCATTTCCATAATACTGTCCTCAAGTACATCGCCCTTGTATAGACCCTCTATATACTACTTCCACCTTTCTGCTTTCCCTTCTTTGCTTAGAACTGGGTTTCCATCTGAGGTCTTGATATTCATGCAAGTGGTTCTCTTTTCTCTAAAGGTCTCTTTAATTTTCCTGTAGGCAGTATCTATCTTACCCCTAGTGAGATAAGCCTCTACATCCTTACATTTGTCCTCTAGCCATCCCTGCTTAGCCATTTTGCACTTCCTGTCGATCTCATTTTTGAGACGTTTGTATTCCATTTTGCCTGCTTCATTTACTCCGTTTTTATATTTTCTCCTTTCATCAATTAAATTCAATATTTCTTCTGTTTCCCAAGGATTTCTACTAGCCCTCGTCTTTTTACCTACTTGATCCTCTGCTGCCATCACTACTTCATCCCTCAGAGCATATTGGTATTACACCTAAATACTTATACGACTTCGCGTACACGAGATTCTCTCCAAGAACATGGCAATACTGGAGGAGTCTTTTTCAGTCCTATAGGAAACATCATCCATTTATCCACGTTTAAGGAAATACCAGTAAAACTACGATTCTTTAAAGAATCAGGCTCTCTTGTATAAAACGTCTCATTACAAATGAGTTACTGTGTTAAATATTTGCTTTAAGAATAAAGCGAGAGAAAGTCTGGGAAAGATTCGAAATTATGTTGAAAGTTTCTTGGAAGTCACTAGTTCCTCTCATTATGAAACACCGAATGAATAAAAACTGGGTAATGTGCGCTTCGTTTTAAGCAAAAGCAAGTTGATCACGTATCTCAATGTTTACGACGTCATATCCTCTGAACTATGTGTCGTTGAATAATATAATTCTGCAAGTACATTGAGTAGTTTATGTGGATACTGTCTGTAAACTGTGTTGCAAATAGAGTTGGTAGTAAAAATGCAATAAATTAAAACATCACGCTTGACTCCATGAATAGCGGAAATGTAGTAAGCGATAATTTTTTTTTCCATTCACCATTTTAAGTGTAGTGTTAGAGATAAAGTTTCGAAAAGGTTGAAATTACATGCAAAGTTTGTTGGAAGTTGCTAAGTGCTCTCATTCTCAGATAATGGACCAGTAAATTCCAGGCATTTGCACGCCGTCAGTTACATTACCTCGAGAGAAATACAGTTTATAATTAAACTTTGAACATGAGGTTTGCATTTTAATGACTGGATTACGACAGCATTTTAAATTTTTAATTTCACTCGGTAATTAAATGTAATACTGAAAATCAAAAATTTTTTTGCCTGTGGAAGCCGGTAATTAAGCACTCTGCAAATAGATCTGCGTACCCTACCCAGGGTTCCAGGACAGCTGTTCAGCAACACCAGCTGAAAAATGCTCCTGGCAGAGCACAAGAACGATGGCGGTCCGCTTAGATTGACAGAAAGTTGGGGAGCCAGCTGCCTCAGTCCTGATTCCGCCCACCTCACCAACAATTTTGGCATGTAAAGATATTTGCACTCTTAACACATACTATTTAAAATCATTTTACCCAGTCTCTCTCCGTAGTAAAGCCTTCAAACTAAGTATTTCTCTCTTGCAACCACTGTCTGTTTATGTCTGTGTCACACTGTATCCTTTCTCTCCCATTGGTACCTTCTTCTGCCTGTCTCTCTCGGCGTCACTGTTTTCATTCCTTTCCCTCGTTTATCACTTATCACTGTCTCCTTCTCTGCCCTTTAGATTGCCTCTCTGTAACACTGGGACTGTCTTTGTTCCATTATCTTCCTCTCCCATTGCCACTGTCTCTTTCTTTCTCTCGTACAATCCGCTGACCTTCCCTTCAACCATTATTGTCTCATCTCCACACATGTCTTGAGGGATGGTTTGCTCTTTTGACGTCTCAGAATCCGTTCTATCAATCGACTCCTACCTTTAGTGCAGTTGTGCCATAAATTTCTTGTCTTCCCAGTTCTGTTCAGTACCTCCTTATTAGTTACGCTATCTAAATATCTAAACTACAGCATTCTTCGTTAGCACCACATTTCAAAAGCCTCTACTCTGTTTTGGTGAAAGCTGTTTATTGTCCATGTTTTACTCCCATACATTGCTTCAAGCCACACAAATGCCTTCAGAAAAGACTTCCTAACACTTAAATATATATTCGATGTTAACAAATTTCTCTACTTCGGAAATGCTTTTCTTGCCTTTGCCAGTTTACATATTATATCTTCTTTACTTGACCATCATTGGTTATTTTACTGCCCAAATAGCGAAACCCATCTATTGCTAACAGTGTCTCATTTAACAACGTAATTCCCCCCCCCCCCCCACATCAGCTGGTTTAATTCAACTACATTCTATTAACCTTGTTTAACTGTTATTGATGTTCATCTTACATCCTCCTTTCAAGACGCTGTACATTCCATTCAACCGCTCTTCCAAGTCCTCTCTGTCTCTGACATTGGCAAACCTCAAAGTTTTTGTTTCTTCTCCCTGAACTTTAACTCCTACTCCAGATTTTTCTTTGGTTTCTTTTGCCGCTTGCTCAGTGTACAGATTGAATAACATGGGCGATAAGCTACATCCTTGTCTCACTCCATTCTCAACCACTGCTTCCCTTTAACGCTCGTCGACTCTTCTAAGTTCCATCTGGTTTCTGTACAAATTGTAAATAGCTTTTCACTCCCTGTTATTTCCCCTTTCTACCCTCAGAATTTCAAAGAGAATGTTCCAGTCAATATTGTCAAAGCTTTAAGTCTACAACTGCTATTTCTTTTTTTTTCTTTTTTCGTGTGACTAGGGCCTCCCGTCCGCTAGACCGTTCGCCAGGTGCAAGTCTTTCGATTTGACGCCACTTTGGCGACTTGTGCGTCGATGCGCATGAAATGAGGATGATTAAGGTAACACAACACCCAGTCCATGAGCGGAGAAAATCTCCGACCCAATCGGGAATCGAACCTTGCAAGGTTCGCAGAAGAGCTTCTGTAAAGTTTGGAAAGTAGGAGACGAGATACTGGCAGAAAAAAGCTGTGAGGACTATGTGTGAGTCGTGCTTCGGTGGCTCAGGTGGTAGAGCACTTGCCCGCGAAAGGCAAAGGTCCGGAGTTCGAGTCTCGGTCGAGCACACAGTTTTAATCTGCCAGGAAGTTTCATATCAGCGCGCACTCCGCTGCAGAGTGAAAATCTCATTCTATATACAACGAATTTTGTTTTTTCATGAAACGGAAACTCAAAGTTTTTTTTATACCTTTTCATAGGCGTTCAATATGTCCCCCTTGAGGTGCACGGCCTATGTCAGTGTTGTATTCAAATTTTTCCCGCACTGCAGCGAGCATGTCTTGAGTTACAGTTTCCACGGCTGCTGTTATGCGATGACTCAGCTCATTCATTGTTGTTGGCAACGGAGGCACATAAACAAAGTCTTTTATAAACCCACACAAGAAATAATCACATACAGTCAGGTCCTGTGACCTTGGAGGCCAGTAATGTAAGGCTGAATCATTTGGTCTGGTGCGTCCGATCCATCGTTCAGTAATCCTTTGATCTAAAAAGTCCCGCACTTCCAGTGCCAGATGTGGTGGTGCTCCATCCTCGTCGTAAATTAAGTCGTTCGAATCAGTCTCCAACTGTGGGAAAAGAAAGTTCTCAAGCATGTCGAGATAAGTGCATCTTGACACACTGTTCTCGGCAAAGAAAAATGGACCGTACACCTTTTCCCATGAAAATGCAGAATTTTGGAGAGTCTCTCTGATGTATATATTCATATGGTTGTTCCATACCCCATATTCCCACATTACGACGATTGACCGTTCCATTTAAATGGGACGTTGCTTCGTCACTAAACACTACTCAAGGAAGAAAACTGTCATCCTCCATCTGGCCAAGAACGGAGTTACAGAACTACACACGTTGTTGTTTCACAGTAGCCGAATTTTGCATGGTTTCATATTTAAACGTCGACGCAACGCACGCCAGACGGGCATAAGGGGCATGCTGAGCTGTCGAGCAGCACGGCGAACGGATTTCTGCAAACTCTTTGTGAAACTATGGGAGATGCGTTCGACGTCTGTGTCAGACACTCGGGGACGGCCCGGCGATTTGCCTTTACACAAACAACCTGTTTCTTGGAATTGTTCAAGCCATCGTCTAATGCTCTGTGCTGTAGAAGGATCCACTCCGTACCTAGCACGAAAGTCACGTTGAACAGTTATTACTGACCCGCAGTGCCCAAACGTAGAACACAAAACCCTTTCTGTTTTCCCGACACCATTTTTACTACAACTGAAGTTGGTGCACACTGCTGCTACCTAGCGGGAACCATGTAAGACTCGAGAGATTTCTCTTTCCAACAATACGTTGTTCACTCACGTATCTCAAATAACATAATAGTTATGATTTTTTAAAAATCGGATGATTCTTTTTACTACGCCCAGTATACTTTTCCAGATTAAATCCACTGAAGAGGTTCATGAGGATGGACAGTACTCATATTAATGCCTACTATTACGTGGCATCATAGGTCACAAACTTCTGTCGTAAATGCTAAGCGACGCTTTAAGCAGTGACTTGGAATAATGAATCACGTTATACAATGTGGCAGTCAGGTGGAAGGGCTTGGATTTGAGGAGTGACTGGAGGACGTTACCTACCATCCTGTGTAAAGCCAAAAGTGGCGTACGGAGGAGGTAGTGTTACGGTATGAGGGTATTTTCGTGGTTAGGGTGTCACCCCTTATTGATCCCAAGAAAACTACAAATTTCGAAGGACAGGGACACAATTTACACTACACCTTAAACGTTACGCACCCTGCCATAAAGCAGCGTCAGTAACGCAGTGGTTTGTGGATAATAACATTGCTGAACTAATTTGACCTGCCCAGGATACCGACCTGCACCCACCTTAGCTATCCGTTAGTGCATCTACTTCGCTCCAGACTCCAACGTTCAACATCATGCACAAGCATCTCTGGCTTCGGCCGCTGAGATTGAATGGGCTGCCATTCTTCCAAAAATTAACAGTCACCTCACTGAAAGTGTCCACAGTAGAGTTCAGGCCGTCACAATGGTGAAGGCTGGACACACCCCATATTAATTTGGACCAACAAATGTCCGGACACTTTTAATCAGACAATGCAAAAACAAACCTGTTTTGTTGGAGAATGTGCAACACGTCAAGTAATAAGGCATACAAATGGTGGAGCGATACCCCACTTCCGCCTCATTATTTGTGGACGCTTCAACGTCTTCTCTAGGAGATGGATAGGAGGAGGAGGGGCATGTATGAGGTCGCCTTCATCACGTGTTTTAAAACCCTCTGATGTTTACTTTCGTATCCATCTGTAAAATGTGTATGTTGAACCAGTTGCTTATGTGCAACCCCTTGAACAGCGTGTTCGTGCAGCGTGTTACACAATTCAGCTAACAGTCTGCAGCATCCGTAAGAGTGAGGCAATCCATGAGGCTTTCATTACATCTCACTTCCAACATCTTCTGTCAGTAATATGACAGAGATTAATACCATATATCGTGCAGTGTAATGTATGAAACCCATTTCTTTGATGAGGACTCACCGCCCTTTTCAGACGTGTGCTGATATGAACTCCTTTTTCACATTTTCTGTCAGGAAACACCTGAAATTGCTCCCTCTTAGCCAGAACGTACGCTGCTCTTGAAATCTTTGCGGCAGGGTACATAAAGTAACGTAACGTATTGACATCTCAGTGGCAATGATACGCCTGATATTAATATGGATCAATAGGTTTCCGGTTACTTTTAATCAGATAATGCAAATGCTATTCCTGCAGAATACTCTACCTATTTTGCTGGAGCATGTACAATATGTCAATTAACGAAGCACATAAATGGCTGACCGATAGCCCACTTCCGCCTCGTTGTTTGTGGACGCCTCAACGTCTTCTTTACGAGATGGATACGAGGAGGAGAGAGCGTGTTGCCAGACGTCTCCCAATCGTACACGGAAGGTTGGACGTTACGCAGCGTGAGGTTCCAAATGAAGTGAGCGGTCTAAAGCGCTGCAGACATGGACTGTGCGGCTGGTCCCGGTGGAGGTTCGAGTCCTCCCCCGCGCATGGGTGTGTGTGTTTGTCCTTAGGATAATTTAGGTTAAGTAGTGCGTAAGCTTAGGGACGGATGACCTTAGCAGTTAAGTCCCATAAGATTTCACACACATTTAATTTAAAATTTTCCAAATGAAGCTGGCCCCACAACACAAGGCAACTGAAGGAACGGGAAAAGACAGTGTGTGTCAATCGGCGAGCAATTACGATGCCCTGCAATGGTGATGTTTCATAACATCAAGGCCCGGAGAAGCCATATGGATGAATTCATACAGCGAAGAGTCATCGGGAAACAGAAGGAAGGACGAAATAGGACGAGTGTAGCCCAGGAGTTTGGTGTTGCTCACAGAGTTGTATCACATGCAGGTGGAGCGTTTCGAACCACAGGAACTGCTGTGCGAAGAAAAGGAGGTGGTCGACAACGAACAACTACTGCAGCAGATCACCACCACGTTGTCCACTAACCAAGACGGGATCGACGTCAGATACAATTGCCGGATACAGTTGCAACTACTCAACTACTTCTAACAGGATTCCAAGGCACACATTCTCACGCTCCACAGGAGCACGACGACTACATTAGTGTTGGCTCCTTGCCCGACGACCTGTTAATTCTGTCCTGTTGTTACCCGCAGATTGGCGGCACCGTTTCCGATGGTGACAAGAGCATAGGCTCTGGACCATCGAGGAATGGGATCGCGTCTGTTTTCGGATGAGAGCAGATTTAATCTGAGTATAGATTCTGTATGTAGCCTCATATGGCGAGAGATGGGAACATGCACTGCACCCAGGAACACAGTCGAATATGATCGTTTCCGTGGCCCAGGTGTTATGGTTCGGGAAGGCATGGACGTACTGAGATCCAAAAATTTGAACACCGTACATTCATTCACCGGTCAACGTAATTTTGACACCATACTTTCTCGCCATGCGCGTATTTTCAGTGCTGCATTTGACCCAAACTTCATTTTTATCGATAACAATGCGCGACTGCACCGAACAGTGCAGATGGAGGAGTTCTTTGAACGACAGGATATACGGCGAATGGATTGGCCTGTCCTTTCCCCGACTTAAATTCCATCGTGTCGGATGCGTTGAGATGACGTATTTCAGCATATCCTCATACACCATCGACAACACAGCAGCTGTCAAACGCTCTAGTTGATGAATGGAACGCCGTACCACAATAAGTTGTTACCAACGTTGTGGCTACCATGTTAGCACGTTACAGAGCATTCAGTGCCGTCTGAGGTGATCGCATGCCGTATTTTAACCCATGTTGCGGCTTTTGTATTGTACGGATAACGACACGCATCGCGGTAACTTCAGTGTAACTATAATCTTTGAATAAAAATGTCATTTTTGTTCGTCTCTTTGCGTATTTCTTTCAGTTACCTTTTGCACATTACTGTAGCAGTTCTCACCATGTTTGGTCCTAATTTCATCGGGCTATGTTTCTTAGCGGTGACACGTCATACAAAAGTTGCTTTCGTCCATAGGTTTTGTACACCAGAATACTTGTACTGTTGACTTGTTGACCTTGTTGAACAGGGCCAATAGAGTAAGGTTCGAGCTACGGATTTGTTGCGGAAGCCAGAAGTCGGTGTCCGATTTACGCTGCCCGCCCTTGAAAAGCGGGGTTGGAGAGCGGCAAGTGGTGCTCGTAACTCGACCGCCACGGCGGCGGCGCCCACTCCACTCCGCGGCGTGCCGTGCTGCGCTCTGCTCCGGTCATATATCACCGCAGCCAAGTCGCCAGCCTTTCCCGGTCCAAGGAGAGCTGCTTCTCACTACACCCGTTCTCGCACGCGTTCGCTCGCGCAGTCCGCTAACAAGCACCCGTGTAGGAAGTGCATTGCCTGCCGCCTTGCTGAAGGTCGCAAACTCGGATGCCCTTATGATAACGCAGTCCCGCTCAACTTAGACGCCAATAAACAAACTCACGTCTGGCTGCGGAAGTCGCGTTCACTGCACTTCCTGTACAGACTGTCATTCCCTTTTTTTTCCTATCAATCGTGAAACAGCTAAGCTCCAAAAGGTAGGATGAAAGAGATAGCTACAGCAAATTAAGAGAGTTTTAAAAACGGAGTTTATCCAAACTATAGAGGAGTAAACTGGTAGAGGTCGACGTCGGCGAAGATCAATTTGGATTCCGCAGAAATGTTGGAACACGCGAGGAAATACTGACCCTACGACTTATCTTAGAAGATAGGCTGAAGAAAGGCAAACCTACGTTTCTAGCATTTGTAGGCTTAGAGAAAGCTTTTGACAGTTTTGACTGGAATACCCTCCGCCGGCCGCTGTGGCCCAGTGGTTCGAGGCGCTTCCGTCCGGAACCGCGCTGCTGCTACGGTCGCAGGTTCGAATCCTGTCTCGGGCATGGATGTGTGTGATGTCCTTAGGTTACTTAGGTTTAAGTAGTTTTAAGTCGAGGGGACTGATGACCTCTGATGTTAAGTCCCATAGTGCTTAGAGCCATTTGAACCATTTTTGAATATCCTCGTAAAGGTGGCAGGAGTAAAGTAGAGGGAGCGAAAGGCTATTTACAATTTGCACAGAAACCAGATGGCAGTTATAAGAGTCGAGGGGCACGAAAGACAAGCAGCGATTGAGAAGGGAGTGAGACAGGGTTGTAACCTATCCTCGATGTTATTCAATCTATATATTGAGCTAGCAGTAAAGGAAACAAAAGAAAAATCTGGAGTAGGAATTAAAATCCATGGGGAAGAAATGAAAACACTGAGGTATGCCCGTCGGCAAAGGACCTGGAAGAGCAGTTGAACGAAATGAACAGTGTCTTGAAAGGACGATATAAGATGAACATCAACAAAAGCAAAGTGAGGATAATGGAATGTAGTCGAATTAAATCAGGTGATGCTCAGGGAATTAGATTAGGAAATGAGTCACGTAAAGTAGTAGATGAATTTTGCTATTTGAAGAGCAAAATAACTGGTGATGGTCAAAGTAGAGAGGATATAAGATGTAGACTGGCTATGGCAAGGAAAGCATTTCTGAAGAAGAGAAATTTGTTAATATCGAGTATAGATTTAAGTCTTCAGAAGTCTTTTCTGAAAGTATTTGTATGGAGTGAAGGCCATGTATGTAAGTGAAACGTGGACCATAAATACTTTAGATAAGAAGAGAATAGAAGCTTTCGAAATGTGATGCTGCAGAAGAATGCTGAAGATTAGGTGGGTAGATTACGTAACTACTGAGGAGGTACGAAATAGAATTGGGGAGAAGAGAAATTTGTGGCACAACTTGACTAGAAGAAGGGATCGGGTGGTAGGACACATTCTGAGTCATCAAGGGATCACCAATTTAGCGTTGGAGGGAAGCGTGGAGGGTAAAAACCGTAGAGGGAGACCATGAGATGAATACACTAAGCAGAATCAGAAGGATGTAGGTTGCAGTAGGTACTGGGAGATGAAGAGGCTGGCACAGGATAGACTAGCATGGAGTGCTGCACCAAATCAGTCTTCTGGCTGAGGAACACAACAACAACACAGAAGAATCGCGGGGGATGAAATCTGCCGACGTAGAACATCTATTTGGATACGACAGGGCGTTAGACACTTGGCGATTTGTAAGTCTAATGAGAGCTCCTTTTAAAATTAGGAGCTAGAATGATTGCCGTTTCTGAGTGGTAGACACTTTTTAAAGATCTTCTTACGGAGGATGTGGAGAGGTTTCGAAAATACCAGAATAAAATAATGAATGATCCTGTAGAAGAGGTAGCTGTCAATGAAATCTATCAGCCCCTTCAAAAATCAGAAAATGAATAGGCATCTTGTCCTGGACATACAGTAATGGAATTATAGAAGTACATAGGACCTAAAGTTGTAGCAGCACTAGTAACTATTTTCAGATTGTTTCAAGGAGATGAGAACCCCAATATTGGAAGATATGATAAGAGATCCGAATAATTACAGGGATATAAGTGTAATGGCTTTGGTGAACAGGTTGTGCAGTAGCGTAGTAAAGAACAGACTGGAAAAGGTTGTGCAGGCTGTTATACGGCAAGAACAGTAACACAACTGGAAAATGCAGTGCTCATATATTTGTATGTGTGTGTGTTTCTATGGCAGATGTGTCAGAAAATTATCCCAAAATATCAGTGTCTCCTTTGGTGTTTGTTGATTTACGAAAGGCCTATGATTCTGTACCAAGAGGGTTTCTGTGACCATAAATGGAAAAGGGTGGAGCGGATGGTGCACTAATAGCGTTAGTGAGATGGATGTACCACCAATGCGAGGTGGTCGTGCAGTTTGGTTGTAAGATATCAGAAAGTTTTAAAACAAGTAAAGCGTTAAGAAGAGGACTTTTGTGTCATCAACTTTATTTTAGCTGTATATATAAGTTGCTCTTGGCTACTGTTTCCCGACGATCAAGTAGTACTTATGGCTCTGGATAAGAATGATGCCGTGTATCAAATGATAAAGTTAATGGATACTTACAAAGAAGGGGTATTAACAACCAATATTGATAGAACAGAATGTCTTGTAGTTGGAAATGGACAAGGTCAGGATTTGGATTTGGAGTTTGATCAGATAAGAAACGTGGAAGCGTTCACGAATCGAGGTTCACTAATCGATAATCCTGGACAGTGTGGTGTGGACATATCCCACAGGTTAGGTCGAGTGAGGGTGGCCATTAGATCGTTAAATAGTGTAATTCTGAAACGGCACATATCCAGACGAACAAAGAAGGTAGTGCTGCTTGCCGTGCTTGAAAGAATTCTGACATATGGCTCAGACACAATGAACGAGAGACAAAGGGGGAAAACTGAGGCTTTAGAAATGTGCTGGTTACGGAGGAACATGAGTGACCCGCTTGGATCGGCTGATGAATGAATTTGTAAGAATAGGGATGGAGGCAGTGGAACCAGTCGCAGCTGGATTGATGTCCGAGCACTGAGATAGTATGGACATGTCCGACGGATGAAGGAACGATGGCCACAGTGTTTGCTCAACTGGTCTCCGCCAGGGAGAAGGAGCCGAGGCAAGTCGAGGGCATCGTGGTGGGGAGCTATAGCCAAAGTCATGGAAAGGAAAGGTCTATCCGAAACAGACTGACAAGATGGAAGTTTGTGGCATCTGAGAACAGGCAGCTGTTGATAAGTAAGTATATCCCATCACAGACGGTTCCAACATTCAGTGGCATATCTTGATGCATTAATTATTTAGCGAGGAGTTAAAAATTGAAAAGCCGTGTGATGTAGTCACTTGCTGGTGAATTAATGAATGACCAGAAAGTTACTGCATTTCTCTCACTAATAATTTTGTACTGGTAGACTGCATAAATCTCTTCCAGTCAGGAATTGCTGGCGCCCACAGAGTGGGCTGCACTCAGTGGAGCCGCTTACCACACATCCACGGTATATTTTCCAAGGACTGATTATGTTAAAGTCACGAGTAGTAATGCACTGTCTGACTTACGTTGAAGTATCTTGAGTTCCATAGTACCCAGGTGGCCTATTGCTGTAACGGAGGCAGATACTTTAAACATCTGGAACTGTTCAGCTGCTGTGAGAGTTGAGAAAAATATTCCAGACAGTGATAGTGAGGACGACAAAATCGACATTGTCGAATACATACTGACAGCTTCTTAAGCTCTGGGCAGGCTCTTCAGTGTGATAGGCAGTTGACATCTCGAGCTGTTGAACTTCTTTACATAATAGCTAACTTAACAATTGCTAATAAGTTTTGATTTAAAAAACTGAAAATAACTCCACTATATAAGCACGAGCTGGGTGAAAATAATTTGATATTCACATAAGACAGCAGGAGACATAATTTGTTTGCAAAATGAAAAGCGAGCACCACTCACGGTGGGGGAAGTTGTCTTCCCTGGAAGAACGCTACGGCTGCCATACAGGTTAAATAAGGATCTATTTCACCTCTGGCACTGTAGAACAGCGTACACGGATTTACGGTGGATCCCACCCATTTGTGTTTCTTGCGTTAGCGTTTATGTAACTTATAACAGTATCCGACTTAGAGTTAACACACTTTGTAGAAATACACCCCTCCCCCCCGACGACCCCAGGATTGTTAATGCACTGCGTAGCCAGTGATCCATAAGGCTCGGTAACGAGGGTCTGTATAATTTCGTGAAACACCCTGCAGTCGCTTCTTGTGGCGTATTGGGGTATCTAGATTGTGGAATTATATGCTCGCTCTTCAGTTTTCAGACCTACGAAGGAGGGCAGTACGTGACTACAATCCGGCGATCTACCTTTCCTCGCCCTTCAACCCTACACTCCTACCATCTCCACCCAGTTAGACTCACAGAACACAATTTTGTTACTTAATACGGTTTTATTCCATACAGACTTGGTGGAAACATATACTATTTTTTTTTCTTAATGGTTCAAATGGCTCTGAGCACTATGGGACTCGACTGCTGAGGTCATTAGTCCCCTAGAACTTAGAATTAGTTAAACCTAACGAACCTAAGGACATCACAGACATCCATGCCCGAGGCAGGATTCGAAGCTGCGACCGTAGCGGTCTTGTGGTTCCAGACTGCAGCGCCTTTAACCGCACGGCCACTTCGGCCGGCCCTTTTTCTTAATCCATTGAAATTACGGTAAACAGTAATCTTATGCCATTAAAACCCAAGTTTAATGATCTGCAATTTTTCCATCCCCTGCAACGTGGCAATTACACTGGTGTCCAGAATTAAAGCAAAAAACCGCTATTTCCCCGTCCTCTATCTAATTCGCAACCCAATGATACAAACTGTCAACAGACGCCCGTACGATAGTGTTCTGCACAGAAGGTGGCATTCGGTTAATGGACAACCACGCAAACAATGACGTCAGGGCACCTTTCAAACGGGATGATCTTTCCGGGTAGTCCTTCATCCACAACTGCTGTGTACACAGTCATAGAGGGTGTTGTATGGCACAGAGAAGACGCCTACCAGACTCTCTGCAGTGGAGGACCATAGCAAGAATGTAAGCAGGACAGTCAAAAGCTGTTGTGGCCCGATGGCTTAATGTGAATCATTCTGTTGTTTTCCGGATGTGCTGACAGTTTATAGAGACTGAAACTGCATCCTGAAGGCCAGAGCAGGTCCAATAATTGGTGACATCCGAAAGAGAGGACCATTATTTAACTGTAAGGGCACGACGTTACCGCCTTAGTACTACGCGGCTATTGGCATCTGATCCCTCAGTATCCACTGGACATATTTTATCGAGGCAAACGGTCTACAGAAGGCTCCGGCAGAGTGGTCTTTGTTGTCGAACACATGCTGTATGTGTATCTCTGACGCATCTTCACAGAAGAGAACGTCCAGATTGGAGACGTCAACATGCCACGTGGACCAATTTTGTTTTCACAGATGAGTCCTGATCTAGTCTGGAGAGTGATACTCGACGGATTCGCGTCTGGGGGGAACGTGGAACTCGATTTAGGGACCCAAACACTGTTGTCAGAGACCGATATCTAGGAGGATCCCTAACGATGTGGGCTAATATTATGTTAGCCGTACGAACACCTCCTCACAAAATTGTACAGGTGAATCGGCAAGGTTTAACTTTCGTCAGGTATCGTGACAAGATCTAGGAACATCATGTAGGGTTGTTGAGAGGTGCTTTGGGCCCAGACTTCGTACTGATGGATAATAATGCTCGACCTTACAGAGCACGTGCGGTTGATGTTTTCTTGGAAGCCGAAGATATCGCACCCACGGCGTGACCTGCTCGCTCTCCCGATTTGAATCCCACGGAATACGTCTGGGATGCACTAGGGAGACGGTTTAAATCAGGTCAGCTTCCGCTAACCACTCTCCAAGACTTGCGACCAGCTCTGCGAGAGGAACGGGCGTTATTGCCTCAACATGAGACTGATGACATAATTCACAGCATACTCCGTCATTGTCATATGTAGACAAAAACCTTCCAAAATCTCAATATATGTATGGCACTGTAAACAGAAATAAAAAAGAATAAGATGAGGGGAAAAACTAAAACTGTGGCCGTTCCTGTACATTCCTAAGACACTGATACCTCGAAACGTACCAAACGAAAGAGAAATAAATCCAGTTCTCCGAAATGAGATTACTAAGGGCTGTGAAACGATAAAATAAAAATAAATGGTACAAAAATTACTAGTTGAACCAATAAACGATGCAATAGACAATCACAGAGTTAGATGGAAGGACATGAGGGAAGAACAACAGAGCGGGGATTATCACTATGACCTATATAATAGGCAGCACTTGGGGAAAAAGTTTTCTAAGACCCAAGAAGAGATGGCACAAATAAGTTTGTTGCACGAGGACGGAACAAGCATCATGCCTAACCCCTGAAAGTGAGGAGAAGATGACGATTATGATAAGGATGAAGAAGATGATGATGCTGATGAGGGCTACCACATGGAGCAGTTTTTCCGTCGGAAATGAGTATTATGAACTGTTGCGTGAGATTTAGTTTAAAATCTAATTCAAATGATTTGTTTCGCAGTTTAAAAAAGTATGTTTCTAGAATCCACGCCAAATCTGGAGAACCGCGAGGTAAGAGACCGGCCGTATCGAGGTCAAAATTCAAGATTGTTTCATTTGCTTATCCACCTCTTAGGCAACCATGAAATTCCATCGTCGGAGAAGTTGCTATTCGCCCTCTCTAGCACTAGACACGTACCATTACAGATTCTGTTGTGCTGAATCAGAGAGAAATCTAGTTCTCTGACGAAGTATCACTCATTCCCATCCTCTTTTTTCAATCTCGAAGCCGCCAGAACTGGACGAGTTCCTTAATGTTGCCTTTTATTAATAATCTATGCGGTTTTGCATTCTAAGTTAATCTGTGGCGAATAGTATACGCCCTGGTAGACCTTCACATACTGTGAAGTTCCATATTGTCTGCAACTGTTGCGATTAAGACTTTTGTTTTACTCTAAACATCCAACAAACAGTTCGAGATGTTCGTAGCTGACACTGTAGAAGTATCACTGGCTCTAATTTGAGCTTTTCAGCTGAAGTTGTCGCCAGACATGAATTTGTATTCCTCTACTGTACGGGACTACGACGAGCGACTTCGCTTTCCCTTGACCACCAGCACCAAAATTAATATGGGAAGGCTCCAACCATTGGATTGGGCAATTCTTTGCATCCCAGCCCCACTCAAGCCCTACAAGCAAGCTGATCGAAATTAATTTTTTTATGTTTTTTATGCCACAATCGTAGGAGCATCCCACAATAAGAAAGTGGGGAAAAGCTTATTTATTTGTTTTTGTCTGACAGTGTAAAACCGAGCACTGCTGGTCGAGACCGGTTAATGCTTTCTGAAAATCTTACATGATCGTGTCCCATACGATATAAAAAAATAAAAGAATGTAATCATCGTTTAATCTTCATGGACAGTACGTAATTATTTTCTGCATACGCAAATTGTGCTTATTAGTTTTGGAGGTCTGCAATTCTCGAAACAACTGCTCACTTCTTCAGTAGTCAAATACAGTTGCTATGATTCTTCATTTAAAAATTTTAATGTGATTTTACTGTACTCAACAAAACCATTTATTTACTTAATAAAAAGAATTTAAGAAGTGTGAAAGTCGCTTTGCGGTGTAAAAGAATGAATGAACTGATCATACTTTTACGAGGCGATGAGAGAGCCTCAGACGCTGACCAACCTTCTAGAAGCTTCCTCTTCTAGAAGATTACTCCAGACAGCTATATTTTGGCTAGCACAGTGGACTCATATTCAGAAGGACGACGGTTCAATCCCGTGTCCGGCCTTCCTAATTTAGGTTTGCCGTGATTTCTCTAAATCGCTCCAGGCAAATTCCGGGATGCTTGCTTTGAAAGGGTACGTCCGACTTCCTTCCCTAATTCGATGAGATCAGTGACCTCGCTGTCTGGTCTCCTCCCCCAAACAACACAGACCCCAACAGCTATATTTATAATCCCGGAGCCAGCCAGTCGTCAGACAGCTAGGTTATGCTATGACGCCCACCCTGCGTGACATGGGTGCCTATGACGCAGATGCCACTGGTGTCACTGGGCCTCGAACCCTTCACCACTTCCTGACAGCCTTAGCTCGTGATAGTCCTGCAGTCTGTCGCCACTGCGCGTCTGCTCGCTGGACGTGGCCACCTTCACATGTTGCAGGGATCGAACGGAGACCGTGCCAACTCTGCGCAGCTGGATTCCGTAGCGCCAGACGCAGCGTTGCAAACCAGCGGTCCCGGCTTCTTCTCACCAAGCAACACAGCACTATGTCGAGTCGCTGGGCACCGGAGCACCATGCTAGAAGTGTCTGCTTGATCACCGCCGTCCGCCAGCCGAGTTGAGTGCTGTGGCTACAGCCGTTGCCTCAGCAACCGGCTTGTCAGCATCATCGGGTTAGCAAATTGTCTCCCATCAGTGTACGTACGCAGCCGGGTCTTCCCTCGAGCTTACCGTTGTGATGCGGGGACATTAATGGCTCTGAGCACTATGGGACTTCTGTGGTCATCAGTCCCCTAGAACTTAGAACTACTTAAACCTAACTAACCTAAGGACATCACACACATCCATGCCCGAGGCAGGATTCGAACCTGCGACCGTAGCAGTCCCGCGGTTCCGGACTGCGCGCCTAGAACCACTAGACCACCGCGGCCGGCTGCGGGGACATTATGGGTTAAGGATATGCCGCGCCCGGGAAGAGGGTGTGCAGTTGCAGTTTTTCAAGCATATTAGAGAAATAAAGGATCGTCATGTTTATAGACTGTGTTTCTGTAGCCACCCTCCACCGACACCTGTCTTGCGCATCAGCCACACGAACCCAGGGAGTAGAGTAGAATCCAGGACTTGGTTGGACGAGAGAGGAGGGGAGGGGGGGTACGGACAAGTGGCGTAGGGAGACAGAGGGACTGAGCTCATAGAAATTTTGTGCCACCGTGCCGTCTCCAGCAACTCTGCAATGCACGAAGGTGTTCTTAATTCGTTATAGTGTAAACTACAATAGCGAGAATTTTTCGTGACCGTCATATCTAAAAGCTATGTTGCGCAGAGTATTCCTCTTTTCTTTATTTTCGTGTTAAGAAGAAAATCGTGTCGTTTTGGGTCAGCGGGCAAGGGGGAGGGGTCAGCAGCTCTTAGCCCGTCGCTCCCTTTACTCGCCTCTGTCGCTGTCCGAACTCCTCCTGACAAACCTGAGAATGGCTCCTCCTCCCTTCAGTAGCCGTAATGCCACTACCTACCCACGGCAGACGGTCATTCAAAATACACTGACGGAAAAAAATCACAACACCAAGAAGTCGGTAGATTTATTTCTATACATGAAAGACGAATTCTGTTCCAATTTCGCACCATTTCACTAGTGGCGTTAGAAGCACCACTATAGGATCTAAAACTAGTTTACTTCAAATTCAAGCTGGAGCAGTCGTGAGCGTTAGTTGTCTTTGAGATTGGACGCGGTGAGTTGATGTTAGCCAAAAATATCTTTAAGGCAAAATGGATGTCATTATCAACACCTCACTGAGTGGAACGAGGTCGTGTAATAGGGCTACGAGAAGCTGGATATTCCTTCCGTAATACTGCAGGAAGTCTTGGCAGGAATTTAGCCACACTTCATGACTGTTGGCAACGGGAATCACGTGAATGTACGGTCGCGAGAAGACCAGACTCCGGATGGCCACGTGACACTGCCGAGAGGGAAGACCATCGTATTCGGCGTATGGCTGTGGTGCATCGTACTGCATCAGCAGCAGCAATTTGACCAGCGTTTGGCACCCCAGTGACACAACGAACTGTTACAAATCGGTTACGTCAAGGGCAGCTCCGAAGCAGACAACCTGTAGCGCGCATTCCACTGACCACAAACCACCGCTATTTGCAACTTCAGTGGTGTCAAGCGAGAGCTCCTTGTAGGGCAGGATGGAGGTTTGTTGTGTTTTCTGTTGAAAGCGGGTTCTGCCTCCGCGCCAGTGTTGGAAGTGCGTTCGTTAGGAGGAGGCAAATTGAGGGCCTGCAACCAAGCTGTCCGCGTGCTAGACACACTGAACATACACCTGGCTTTATGGTCTGGGATGCGATTTCGTATGACAACAGGAGCACTCTCGTGGTTATCGCACGCAACCTGACTGCAAATTTGTACGTCAGTCTGGTGATTCGACCTGTTATGCTGCCATTCATGAACAGCATTCCACCAGGTGTTTTACAACTGAATAATGCTCGTGCACATACCGCTGTTTTAACCCAACGTCCCCAACAGAGTTTCTGCATGTTGCCTTGGCGTGATCGATCACCAAATCTATCTTCAGGCCACAAATGTGGAATATAATCGGACGCCATCTCCTGCGCTGTCCACAAACAAAATTTTCCGCCCCTGTATTGACCGACGAAGTGCAAGAGGCATGGAACTCCATCCCGCAAACAGACATCCGGTAGCTGTACAACACAATACATTCACGTTTGCATGCTTGCAGTCAACATTCTGACGGTTACATCGATTGTTAACGTACTAGCATTCCGCATTTCTAATAGCTTACCTTATGCTTACATTAAACTGTGAGGTAGCAATGTTAATCACTTAAATAAGTTACCGAGACAAATGAATTCCCGAAATTTTATTGCTCTACATTAACTATTTTTTTTGGAGTTATGATTTCTTTCCGTCAGTGTATTTTACAGCAGTTAAGCTGCCTAACTAAGTGTATGATGCCCTTGATTGGGGCAAAGCACACGCTAATCTTCAGTGGCTGCTGAGGATGCTTTAAAAGCAGGAAAACTACAAGAAAAGACACACAGAGCATGTGGTTTACAACAGGTCATTGTTAAACCTAATCACGAAGATGGCGAAAGTTGAAATTGAAAACTTATCATGAAGTAAGAACAATTAATTCGGAGGAATATTTCGCTTCAGTAAGGTACCTTAACTCAGCAACGTTATTGAAAATAGACGATGGACAAAATACTGAGAGTTACATCCTCACTCAATGCACCATAGTAATATTAGACCGGCTGAAACTCTTTGCTGTCTATGAAGGTGAATGAAACAATGATTAAAAATGTTAAATTTGAAGGATAAGATAGTTACTGTCTGATGCTCTAGAGAAATCGACGACTTATGAAAGAGGTTGCAACAGTCGAGGAGGGTGAAGAAGACACTCGTGATTACACGGTTGCTGGAAGTCACAAAAACAAGCTCTCGTACTCCTACTGAAGTGCGCATGCAAGCTAGTGTACTGTGGAAGCGGAATTTGAAAATCGTCAGAGTCAACGCAGAAATGGCTCTGAGGACTATGGGACTTAACTTCTAAGGTTATCAGTCCCCTAGAACATAGAACTACTTAATCCTAACTAACCTAAGGACATCACACACATCCATGCCCGAGGCAGGATTCGAACCTGCGACCGTAGCTGTCGCGCGGTTCCAGACTGTAGCGCCTAGAACCGCTGGGCCACCCCGGCCGGCGTCAATGTACAGATTCTGACATTCTAAAATAATATAAAGTATTTATAATTATTTTGTTTTACGTGACGCTGTAGATAAAAATAATTAGATAATAAAGAAGAAAAATGTAATTGCTGCTCATGGGTTTCTAGCAACGGTTGAATCATGCTGGTAAAATTCGCTTGCACAATCATTAGTGGAGAACGAGTGTTGAAGACCACTTTCTGCCAAGTTACTGCAATTCGTTAGCATAGTCTTCACACCGTTTCGATATGTGTTTATCGAAGATCCACCGTTCAGAAAGACAAGACCAAACTTAATACCTAGGAAAGAATAATTGATCTTAACTCACACATCGTTCAGGCAATGGCAGGCGATCCTGGAACAGGGAAAGGAAGTTTTTGTGCAACGGTAAATGATTGTATACTATGCTATATAAAGAAATGAATTAACTCACCTAAGAAATCTCATCGACTTAGTATTAGTAGAATTTACAGTCAACATTCTTGTAGGTGAAGGTGAATACTGTCGTGTCACAGGAAATTTCTACAACATGGTGCATGTCATGCATCACTAACAGAAAACAAATCATATTATTACGAAGAAGATCTGTTTTAATCTTCAAGTTTCCATCATACTGCTACTTAATTAAATGTGGTGTTCCACAAAGTTACATCTTAGGACATTTAAAATTTGTTATATATATTAAAGGCATTTCATACTTTAAGATGGCATGTCATAAGTAAGATTAGCATATGATAAGTTTATTTTATCTGCAGACTATACAAGACCATGAACAGCAACTCAAGTAGAGTTTTTGGATTAGCTTTTGAAGAAAACTTACGCTAGAGCGTAGAAGCCCAGCCGCCCATGGAAGAGCAGCACGCAGCAGCAACATCGGTTGTTTGTGTTTGCGTAAAGCATTTATTTTAGCGCTTTCTCAAGAGCGTCTGTCCAGAAGACGATCTTATCTGTGTTCTTTTCTGCACTATCTAATGTTTTATTACATTTTCTAGGTGTTAGCTTTACTTTTTCCACACATTAGGTTCTGCATGAGCTGACTTTCCAGTGAAAAGTGACTGTTTATAAATCTGTTTTCAGTAGCGTTATTTATTTTTGTTTTAAGAGCTTGAGGATTTTTCTACCTTATTATAGACTCAGAACATTGTAGAGCAGATGTTAGTGCTAATTTTTTTCTTGTTTATATTTTCTTGTTTATATTAAGTGTGCATCACAATTCAGTAACGCCGCAGTGAGATGCTTTATGTTTCTCTGAGTTCTGTTTGTTATTTCTCAATTAGTCCTCACTGTTTTGTACTCTTTTAGATTTTATACACATTTTACACAATATAAAATGGAGTGCACTTATTACGTGCGGACACAAGGAAACTTGGCCCCTTCCGAGAACAGTTGTTGGCTGCGCTGGCCACTTTCGACTGGCTTCAGGCAACTGCTAAAAGTTGCAACGATACAGAACCACAAGTGGTGAAAGTTGCTATACCTTTTATACCATTCGAATCCCATGGAAACCGTTTGTCACCGTTCACAGAACACTAGGAATGTGAGAAATCGAAGTGCAGAAATAAAATGACATACTTTAGGCCAGTAAGGATTCACTATCCGGGTAAATACATTTTTAACAACCAGACGACAAGCATAAAAATTTTGACTATCAGTACAGTACCGTTTAAGGCGCCTGCTCGTGAAAAATGATCAAAAATTTGAAAAATTATTTCTGCTCTATAGAAGAGAACATTTCATGCCGATTACAAAAAATTGTGTAGTTTATGAAGATTTTCATTTTCCATATGTTTGTAAATTTAGTTTGAACGTAACGTTGCACATTTACCACTTCATTCTGTCATTTTAAAGTACATAAAACACCTAAAGTATTCTTATTTTCCTTCCTTTTTGAGCTTTTAGATATGGATCGTAAACACAGGTGAGTTCAAGAAGACTCTGACTGCTAGAACTTAAGTACAGCTGCTTCTTGAAGTCTGTGGCTTAGATGCAACCAAAGGTCTTATGATATAATTATTTACTGCTTGCTTTCGGAATCTGAAACACATATGCTTCGTAGTTATTGCCATGTTTTTCTATGTTACTGTATGTGTTTTTTGAGTTATAAATGGTCGAGGATAAAAAAAATTAACACTAAACGCAGGTTTCGAGGCAACCAGTTCAAAGCAACATCCAACAGGACACACCATTTGGTTCACCAATGACCTACAGAAATTGGGTGTGCGGGAATACATTACACTCACAAGCATTCCTTGCTGTTATTGAGGTTATTATGCCTAAATAGAGGCATCTGGAAAATATATATTTTCTTAGGAGACACGTCCATAGTCTCCCACACAATCCCAAATAAAACTTCAACAGCTGCGTTTGGGAGCGAATACTGGAAGCTGTAACTGAAGGCTAACAGTGCTTAAGAAACTTGTAGCGGATGCAGTAGCAATTATCAATGAGGGTTCAGTTTCTAGGATTCATGTTCTGAAAAAGACTTCCAGACTGGAAGAAATATGGCTATTAATCGGCTGCGAGTAACTAAAGCGGAGAGAGCTACAGAAGCTATTACCAAGGAAACTAGGATAAATAAAGAAATGGAAAGACAGAGTATGGAGGGTAAATAAACTGGTGACCAATAGGAAAATACATCTGGAATGTTCTAAAACTGCAAAGAACTGACCTAACAAGTTCGTAAATCTTCTTTTTGCGATTTATTTGAAACCTGAATTTTTATCATTCAGGTACACTTTTCTCCTACGTGACTGAAGATAAAGACCACTATTGACACATATAATTAGAAGTACCTTCTCTACCTCCGTTGCCTACTATTTTCAGAAAATTGTAAAATACGATGATGATGATGATGATGATGATTTGTGTCATAATCAACCTACATTTTTAAATGTATATCTGAACCATGGACCTTGCCGTTGGTGGGGAGGCTTGTGTGCCTCAACGATACAGATAGCCGTAGCGTAGGTGCAACCACAACGGAGGGGTATCTGTTGAGAGGCCAGACAAACTTGTGGTTCCTGAAGAGGGGCAGCAGCCTTTTCAGCAGTTGCAGGGGCAACAGTCTGGATGTTTGACTGATCTGGCCTTATAAAATTAACCAAAAGGGCCTTGCGGTTGTGGTACTGCGAACGGATGAAAGCAAGGGGAAACTACAGCCGTAATTTTTCCCGAGGGCATGCAGCTTTACTCTATGGTTAAATGAGGATGGCGTCCTCTTGGGTAAAATATTCCGGAGGTAAAATAGTCCCCCATTCGGATCTCCGGGCGGGGACTACTCAAGACGACGTCGTTATCAGGAGAAAGGAAACTGGCATTCTACGGATCGGAGCGTGGAATGTCAGATCCCTTAATCGGACAGGTAGGTTAGAAAATTTAAAAAGGGAAATGGATAGGTTAAAGTTAGATATAGTGGGAAGTAGTGTAGTTCGGTGGCAGGAGGAACAAGACTTCCGGTCAGGTGAATACAGGGTTATAAATACAAAATCAAATAGGGGTAATGCAGGAGTAGGTTTAATAATGAATAAAAAAATAGGAGTGCGGGTAAGCTACTACAAACAGCATAGTGAACGTATTATAGTGGGCAAGATAGACGCGAAGCCCATACCTACTACAGTAGTACAAGTTTATATGCCAACTAGCTCTGCAGAGGACGAAGAAATTGAAGAAATGTATGATGAGATAAAAGAAATTATTCAGGTAGTGAAGGGAGATGAAAATTTAATAGTCATGGGTGACTGGAATTCGACAGTAGGAAAAGGAAGAGAAGGAAACATAGTAGGTGAATATGGATTGGGGCTGAGAAATGAAAGAGGAAGCCGTCTGTTAGAATTTTGCACACAGCATAAATTAATCATAGCTAACATTTGGTTCAAGAATCATAAAAGAAGGTTGTATACATGGAAGAATCCTGGAGATACTAAAAGGTATCAGATAGATTATATAATGGTAAGACAGAGATTTAGGAACCAGGTTTTAAATTGCAGGACATTACCAGGGGCAGATGTGGACTCTGACCACAGTCTATTGGTTCTGAACTGTAGATTAAAACTGAAGAAACTGCAAAAAGGTGGGAATTTAAGGAGATGGGACCTGGATAAACTGACTAAACCAGAGGTTGTACAGAGTTTCAGAGAGAGCATAAGGGAACAATTGACAGGAATGGGGGAAAGAAATACAGTAGAAGACTAATGGGTAGCTCTGAGGGTTGAAGTGGTGAAGGCAGCAGAGGATGAAGTTGGTAAAAAGACGAGGGCTAGTATAAATCCTTGGGTAACAGAAGAAATATTGAATTTAATTGATGAAAGAAGAAAATATAAAAATGCAGTAAATGAAGCAGGCAAAAAGGAATACAAACGTCTCAAAAATGAGATCGACAGGAATTGCAAAACGGCTAAGCAGGGATGGCTAGAGGACAAATGTAAGGATGTAGAGGCTTATCTCACTACGGGTAAGATAGATACAGCCTATAGGAAAATTAAAGGGAACTTTGGAGAAAAGAGAGCCACTTGTATGAATATCGAGAGCTCAGATGGAAACCCAGTACTAAGCAAAGAGGGGAAAGCAGAAAGGTGGAAGGAGTATATAGAGGGTCTATACAAGGGGGATGTACTTGAGGACAATATTATAGAAATGGAAGAGGATGTAGATGAAGATGAAGTGGGAGGTACGATACTGCAGGAAGAGTTTGACAGAGCACTGAAAGACCTGAGTTGAAACAAGGCCCCGGGAGTAGACAACATTCCATTAGAACTACTGACGGCCTTGGGAGAGCCAGTCCTGACATAACTCTACCATCTGGTGAGCAAGATGTACGGGACAGGCGAAATACCCTCAGACTTCAAGAAGAATATAATAATTCCAATCCCAAAGAAAGCAAGTGTTGACAGATGTGAAAATTACTGAACTATCAGTTTAATAAGTCACAGCTGCAAAATACTAACACGAATTATTTACAGACGAATGGAAAAACTGGTAAAAGCCGACCTCGGGGAAGATCAGTTTGGATTCCGTAGAAAGGTTGGAACACGTGAGGCAATACTGACCTTACGACTTATCTTAGAAGAAAGATTAAGGAAAGGCAAACCTACGTTACTAGCATTTGTAGACTTAGAGAAAGCTTTTGACAATGTTGACTGGAATACTCTCTTTCAAATTCTAAAGGTGGCAGGGATAAAATACAGGTAGCGAAAAGCTAGTTACAATTTGTACAGAAACCCGATGGGAGTTATAAGAGTCGAGGGACATGAAAGGGAAGCAGTGGTTGGGAAGGGAGTGAGACAGGGTCTTAGCCTCTCCCCGATGTTATTCAATCTGTATATTGAGCAAGCAATAAAGGAAACAATAGAAAAATTCAGAGTAGGTATTAAAGTTCACGGAGAAGAAATAAAAACGTTGAGGTTCGCCGATGACATTGTAATTCTGTCAGAGACAGCAAAGGACTTGGAAGAGCAGTTGAACGGAATGGACAGTGTCTTGAAAGGAGGATATAAGATGAACATCAACAAAAGCGAAACGAGGATAATGGAATGTACTCGAATTAAGTCGGGTGATGCTGAGGGAATTATATTAGGAAATGAGACACTTAAAGTAGTAAAGGAATTTTGCTATTTGGGGAGGAAAATTACTGATGATGGTCGAAGTAGAGAGGATATAAAATGTAGACTGGCAATGGCAAGGAAAGCGTTTCTGAAGAAGAGAAATTTGTTAACATCGAGTATAGATTTAAGTGTCAGGAAGTTTGAAAGTATTTGTATGGAGTGTAGCCATGTATGGAAGTGAAACATGGACAATAAATAGCTTGGACAGGAAGAGCATAGAAGCTTTCGAAATGTGGTGCTACAGAATAATGCTGAAGATTAGATGGGTAGATCACATAACTAATGAGGAGGTATTGAGTAGGATTGGCAAGAAGAGGAGTTTGCGGCACAACTTGACAAGAAGAAGGGACCGGTTGGTGGGACATGTTCTGAGGCATCAAGGGACCACAAATTTAGCATTGGAGGGCAGCGTGGAGGTTAAAAATCGTAGAGGGCGACCTAGAGATGAATACACTATGCAGACTCAGAAGGATGTAGGTTACAGTAGGTACTGGGAGACGAAGGAGCTTGCACAGGATTGATTAGCATGGAGAGCTGCATCAAACCAGTCTCAGGACTGAAGACCACAACAACAACAACATCTGACAAGAAAATAAATTTTGTATATTTTTACAGATTAGCATCAGAAGAGGGAACTGGAGGCATAACGTACTTCTTTGAATGTCATCTGTAGCCAGATTGTCTTTATAGACTGTACAGTCATGTGTACCATAGAAAATGGTACCTTAGTTAAACATTGTGCTGTATTTCTTATTTTTTTCAACTTTTCCCAAATATTGGTGTCAACATCACAATATGTTAGCTATGTAAATGGTTTTGTCAAAAGTGATTTGATTAATAATCATGACTGCTTGTACAAATTTTGAGCTACTTCTGATTTACAGATCATTAATACCGTGAGGGAGAAGAAAATGTTAAAAAGGCAGCCCGTTCACTAGCGGGTATCTTTAAGAACTTACGGACTTGTTTGTGACCAACTCCTTGTACGCAGTTCTTAGCAGAATCATGTGATGTATTTGTTGTTAACAGTGTCACCTCTTCAGTATAGTAATGTGCAAATAACAGCTGTAAACTGTCTTTCTTCAGATGCTTAACTACGGCAGCCTAGGAATAACTTTACTTACTTTGGAACGCCTACATTTCCTTTCTTGTGGTATGCTTGTTATTCTCACTGGCCCATTGGGGAAATGGAATGATTCACGTTCCCGCCGGACGGTGATATCGAGATGAGCTTCATAGGCTTATTTAACAGAGGAAGGTACATACCTGGTACCCCTTGAGGTGGCAAAAGGCGAAGAGAGACGGCAAAAGGCACAGCTTCCGGCCCGCAAGACACGAAGGCAGCAGTGCAGCCGGTAGGCGTTTTGCTGTAACGAAGCCCTTAGTACCGGGCTTATACACTTACTGCAGCGATTCCACTGTGGCTTTCTCTTAGGTTACCATTGGACCGTACTCCTCAGCTGCCGATGAACGCCTTGAGATTTGTAGCGGTACGACTGCTCTCTCTAGTCACTCACGAAACTAATTTACTGATGAAATATGATATTGTATACAAAAATAAGTTTGATACTGTTTTGTGAACGAAAATTTGATTAAAATTTTTTGACCTATTCCATACCATTCATGACTATTTCAGTTATTACCTGTGGAAGACACATAATGATATTAGTTCCATCTTATTATCTGTATTACTTATAAGTATTTCTTACTTCTCGCTGAAGCGCCAAGGGAACTGGTATAGGCATGCGTATTCAAATACAGAGACATGTAAACAAGCAGAATACCGTCCTGCGGTCGGCAACGCCTATATAAGACACGTGTGTCGCACGGTTCTTAGATCGGTTACTGCGGCTACAGCGGTAGGTTATCAAGATGTAAGTAAGTTTGAACGTGGTGTTACAGTTGGCGCACGAGCGATGGTACACAGCATCTCCGAGGTAACGGTGAAGTCGGGATTTTCCGGTACGACCATTTCACGAGTGTGCCGTGAATATCAGGAATCCGGTAAAACATCAAATCTCCTACGTCACTGCGACCAGAGAAAGATCCTGCAAGAACGGTACCAACACGACTGAGGAGAATCGTTCAATATCAAAGAAGTGCAACCATTCCGCAAATTGCTGCAGATTTCAATGCTGTGCCATCATCAGGTGTCAGCGTGCGAACCATTCAACGAAACATCATCGATATTGGCTTTCGGAGCCACTCTTGTAGCCTTGATGACTGCACGACACAAAGCTTTACGCCTCGCCTGGGCCCGTCAACGTTAGGACTGTTGATGACTGGAAACATATTGCCTGGTCGGACGTCTCTCGTTTCAAATTGTATCGATAGCATGAACATGTACGGGTATGGAGACAACATCATGAACCAATTGACCCTGAGTGTCAGTAGCGGACTGTCCAAACTGGTGGAGGCTCTGTAATGGTATGGAGCGTGTGACGGTGGAGTGACATGGAACATATCATAAGTCTAAATACGACGCTGACAGGTGACACGTACGTAATCATTCCGTCTGATTACCCGTACCCATTCATGTCCATTGTGCATTCCGACGAACTTGGGCAAATCCAGCAGGACAATGCGGCACCCCACACATCCAGAATTGCTACAGTGTGGCTCTAGGAAGACTCTTCTGAGCTTATCCACTTCTGCTGACCACCAAACTCCTCAGACATGAAGATTATTGAACATGTCTTCGATGCCTTGCCAACGTACTGTTCAGAACAGATCTTCACCCCCTCGTACTTTTATGGACTTACGGACAGCGCTGGAGGATTCATGGTGTCAGTTACCTCCAGCACTACTTCAGACATTCGTCGGGTCCATGCCACGTCGTGTTGCGTCACTTCTAAATGCTCGCGGGGGCCCTACTTGATATTAGGATGGCATGCCAGTTTCTTTGGCTCTTCAGTGTATTTTCTGACTTGTTCAGCATCACCTTCTGTCTGCTCGCTAAGGATCAGTGAAAATACAAATGAAGCTCTTAATCAAATCTACAATTGTCGCTGAAGGAAAAATGATGTAGTTCTGCTTTTCTTGTAGATGACCTCAGGTCGTCGTTTCTTTTCTGCGACGATGCCGCGGGAGAATATTACAAGGAAAATTCCCGTATAATGCTATCTGCCATCTAATGACAGTAAGAAATGAAAAGAGTGTATATTATCCGCGAAAAGAAACCATTCAAATATCTTGGTGACTTTTTCATTTCACGACGGAGAGGTATGGCTATAGTTACAATGTAAAAGTCTTTGTTTCAAACTGACATAACATATTGAGGAGCTCTGATTTTGTGTCAGACGTTAATTGCATACTAGGTTACCTGGCCACGTGGTGTGTACTCATAAAGAGTGAACTTAAATGGTCGAGAGATGACAGAATTTATTTCTGTAAGTTTGGACACAAGCTGTAATTATTATTCTCTTAAATAGGTATTAATTAATTTTACCATTACCGAGGTACGTCAGCTAACGTCTTTCCAAAGATTATTAATTTCACAGAATTTTACGTATTTTTATTGCTTGACTTCCGGCAACCACTGCCACATACAATTGTAGTGAGGTGTCGAAAATTATAAATTTCTGTGAATACATTCATTAAAATACCTTCAGATTTTTAAAATATTTTTTCAACCGAATTGGAGCTTATAAATATATTATTCATCATAGTTCGTAGACGTTTTGCTGTATATAGATGCTCTACTTTATCAAGGAAACATAGAAATTCATCAATCTCTAGAATATCCGTAGCACACAGTTCGACCACCATCCAATCTCTCGACTGCAGTATGCTTGGGCTTTGAGAAGAGGCCTGGTATAGCCTGTTACTGCAGAAACTGTGCTCAAAAGTACTCTGATGTATATCAGAAGAAAGAGAAAGAAAAAATTATAGTTTGTATGTTTGATTATTTCACTGAACCTCTTGCTTTAATACATTTATTGAAAAAACATGTAGTTACAACAACGGAAAGAAAATTTCAACGCCAAGAAATAGTTGCACGACGTAAACGAAAGTTGGTAGGAGTGTTTCCCCATCTTAAAGATGATGTTTATTCAGATTTCACACCAGTCTCGTAAGAATGACGTTAGTAGTGCCATTATGAATATACAAATCAGATTTGTTTTAAATATACGCTGTAACGATTTTGAGCGTTAGTTATCTTTGACATTCACCGCGGTGAGTTTTAAGGCGATAAAGACGACTTTATCAACACCTCACTGAATTTTAACGACGCCGTGTAATAGGGCTACTAGAAACTGGACGTTCCTTTTTCAATACTGCGGAAAATTTTAGCAGGAATTTAGCGACTGCACATCACCGCCGGCTGCGGTGGTCCCGAGAATGTACAGTCACAAGAAGACCGGGCCCTCGCCATCCAGAAATAGCATTTACCGTCCCTGTACTGACCGACCAAGTGCAACAGGCATGGAACTTCATCCCACAAACTGACATACGGCACCTTTACAACACAATGGATGCATTGAAACCCATAAACACAGCTTTGGGTAAGACAGGAAAAGCATGGAATGGCGAGCCCAGAATAGCAACGTCATTTGTCCTTTGAATGGTTACATTTATTTAACCACCACATAATAGCATGAACATTTAAATACAGTAACCAAAAATAATTATGAGCGATAAAGTAAGGCTAATTAGTTGCTTACAGAAATAGTCGGCCTTAACGAAAGATTTTGCCTCAGCAAGCCACAAAACAGAGGGCTCTAAGCACTATGGGACTTAACAAGTAAGATCATCAGTCCCCTAGACTTAGAACTACTTAAACCTAACTAACCTAAGGACATCACACACATCCATGCCCGAGGCAGGATTCGAAACTGCGACCGCAGCAGCAGTGCGGTTCCGGACTGAAGCGCCTAGAACCCCTCGGTCACATCGGCCGTTGCCACAAAACATAGTGCAAGAATAAGTATGAAACATTTAAATAATAAAAGAAGTACTCCTTTCCTTAAGGAAGAAAAGGTGCTCATAGGGCAACATCATTGGTCTCTTGAAGATAATTTAAGAAAAGATCACTTAATGACTTCAAAGGATTTCCGGAAAACAATTTTTGTTAATCAAACAGGCCCTTAACACACAAGAGGGAAAACACACTGCTAAAATCAGCATAAAGTCTATCGAAAGTGTTATCCAGCACCAAAACAGCAAAATAGATTGTTGTCCACACGTGAGGCAAAAACAATCAGAACTTAGGCTCAACCAGTAATAATGTTTAGATGATTTGGAAATATTCGCATAACATAATCATCAAGACATTATCTCGTTCTTAAGCAAGTTTAGACAAAAACTTAGCTACTCGAAATTCATAACATGGCATATTCCAAAGGAGATGTACGACCTTAAGTAAAACTTTAAATAAGGTTCCATAGATCAGAGCATTAAGCAATATAGCCTCTACTTAACTTAAAACTTATTAGCAGTCAGCGCGAACCGGCGCGCTATGGCAATCGCGGACACGCCTCCAAGGCGCCCAGTAAATACCAAGGCGGTGTGCAACAGTAACAAGCCACCGCAACCGCCAGCCGCTGATAAATCGGCTCAGAAGACTAAGGAATAGCAAAGCCAGACAAATCAGCGGGTGCGGTCAGAAGGACGCGGTACTCAGCTCAGTGTCGTAACTCCAACTTCACCAGTTACAGCAAGTCTTGACATAAACAGAGCTAATGGCTATCTGAACCACTGTGTCCGGAACTCGACCCGTGGTGCCCTCTCGTCCGCTGTCACTAGCTGCCTCGCTTCTTAATGCCCCATCAACCCTGCTCAAGGCCTACTTTAGGACTTGTTCTGGCAGAGATAACCAGCGACAAGCTACCATCGATTCGTGCTGCAAATTGTAGCGCCAGTCAATAATGCCCGAAATGAAGGTACGTGAAATAGACTGTGAGATCCCCATGGCTCATTCATGTTTGCATGGTTGCATTCCACTGTCTAGAGATCACGCAGGTTATTAATGTACATGCATTTCACAATCGCATTGGTTTATCTCGGGCTTACATTAACCTGTAATCTTCCAAAGTTAATCACTTAAATATGTTACCCAGACAAATGCATTCCCGAATTATCGATTTTGTTATTGTGGTCTTCAGTCCAGAGACTGGTTTGATGCAGCTCTCCATGCTACTCTATCCTGTGCAAGCTTCTTCATCTCCCAGTACCTACTGCAACTTACATCCTTCTGAATCTGTTTAGTGTACTCAGCCCTTGGTCTCCCTCTACGATTTTTACCCTCCACGCTGCCCTCCAATACTAAATTGGTGATCCCTTGATGCCTCAGAATATGCCCTATCAACCGATCCCTTCTTTTAGTCAAGTTGTGCCACAAATTTCTCTTCTCTCCAATTCTGTTCAATACCTCATCATTAGTTATGTGATCTACCCAGCTAATCTACAGAAATTCTTTTGTAGCACCACATTTCGAAAGCTTCTATTCTCTTCTTGTCCAAACTATTTATCGTCCATGTTTCACTTCCATACATGGCTCCACTCCATACAAATACTTTCAGAAATGACTTCCTGACACTTAAATCTAAACTCGATGTTAACAAATTTCTCTTCTTCAGAAACGCTTTCCTTGCCATCGCAAGTCTACATTTTATATCCTCTCTACTTCGACCATCATCATTTATTTTCCTCCCCAAATAGCAAACTCCTTTACTACATTAAGTGTCTTATTTCCTAATCTAATTCCGTCAGCATCACCCAATTTAATTCGACTACGTTCTATTATCCTCGTTTTGCTTTTGTTGATGTTCATCTTATATCCTCCTTTCAAGACATTGTCCATTCCGTTCAACTCCTCTTCCAGGTCTTTTGCTGTCTCTGACAAAATTACAATGTCATCGACGAACTTCAAAGTTTTTATTTCTTCTCCATGGATTTTAATACCTACTCCGTATTTTTCTTTTGTTTCCTTTACTGCTTGCTCAATATACAGATTGAATAACATCGGGGATAGGCAACAACCCTGTCTCACTTCCTTCCCAACCACTGCTTCCCTTTCATGCCCCTTGACTCTTATAACTGCCATCTGCTTTCTGTACAAATTGTAAATAGCCTTTCGCTCCCTGTATTTTACTCCTGCCACCTTTTGAATTTGAAAGAGAGTATTGCAGTCAACATTGTCAAAAGCTTTCTCTAAGTCTAGAAATGCTAGAAACGTAGGTTTGCCTTTCCTTAATCTATTTTCTAAGATAAGTCGTAGGTTCAGTATTGCCTCACGTGTTCAAACAATTCTGCGGCATCTAAACTGATCTTCCCCGAGGTCGACTTCAACCAGTTTTTCCATTCGTCTGTAAGGAGTTCGTGTTAGTATTTTGCAGCCGTGGCTTATTAAACTGTTAGTTCGGTAATTTTCACATCTGTCAACACCTGCTTTCTTTGGTTACTCTAATTATTTCTTGGTGTTGCGTTTTTTTACGTCAGTGTATATATGTATGTATGTATGATAAATCCTCCTGAAACACTGCACCGCTTTCCACCAAACGTTTTACACATATCACTTACAGTGGGGACTGATTCGCTATGGGTGTAAGAGTCACCTTCCTATCAAAGCTGCGGGGGTGAAAAAGCGGTGTAACCCAAGACACGCCAGTGTCCATACTTTGGTCATCCAGTAATGGAGAACGAGAGAACTTAGTGATTTGCAACAAACCATACACATACGAGGGTCACTCCAAAAGAAATGCACACTACTTGTGTAAAAATACAGTTTTCAGTCTGCATGTGTGAAAGTATCACAGTATGTAGATACATCCTTCCCGCTTGTTTTCAAACTTAGTTCAACCTGTTCCCGTGAGTGGCGCCGTCGCAGCATGTCTTCAAGATGGCTGCTACATTTGACGTTCGTTAGAAGCAACGTGCTGTCATAGAATTCCTGTGCTGTGAAAACGAGACAGTGGGAAACATCCACAAGAGGTTGAAACAGATGTATGGAGATGCTGCTCTCGATCGCAGTAGAGTTAGTCAGTGGGCAAGCAGCTTACGTGATGAAAGCGGGCACAGCAATATTGAGGATTGTCCTCGCAGCAGCAGGCCTCCTACTGCACACACTCCAGACAATGTGCAGAGAGTTATCGAATTGGTGACTGCTGACAGACGCATCACAGTGAACAAATTGTCACGCTACGTTGGGACAGGGGAAGGAAGTGTTCACAGAATGAAAGTGTTGGCGTTAAAAAAGGTTTGTGCCAGGTGGGTTCCCAGGATGTTGACAGTGGTTCACAAAGAAACAAGGAAAACGGTATGCAGCGAACTTTTGGAACAGTTCGGGAATGGCGGAGATGAATTTCTTAGAATAATTGTGACAGGTGATTAAACATGGCTCCATCATTTTTCACCAGGGACGAAGAGGCAATCAATGGAGTGGCATCCGCACATTCATCCAAGAAAAAAAAATCAAAAACAACACCTTCTGCTGGAAAAGTTATGACTATGGTGTTTTTGGATTCCGAAGGACTCTTGCTTGTGGACATCATGCCAAGGGGAACCACCATAAATTAAACAAAATACTCGGATGGACAACACTGAAACACCTGCCTTACAGTCCTGACCTGGCTCCATGTGACTTATCTTTTTGGGAAACTGAAAGACTCTCTTCGTGGAACAGGGTTTAAAGATGATGACTCCCTTGTGCACGCTGCCAAACAGTGGCTCCAACAGGTTGGTCCAGAATTTTAACGTGTGGGTATACAGGCGCTGGTTCCAAGATGGCATAAGGCAATTGAGAGGGATGGAAATTATGTGGAGAAATGAAAATATTGTTCCTAAACGATGTGTCTACAGAATGTAAAACTTTCAAACATGTAGAATAAAAGATGGATAAAGAAAATATAGTGTGCAATTCTTTTGGAGTGACCCTCGTACTTTCAAACCTTTGTGAACATTTTCTCGCTAGCAAAATGATAAAAGGAAAACAGTTTACCACTTACGACATTTTCGCTGTTCATGCCGTAAAACTGCCGCGCGAAGCTGTATTCGCGACACATTTTGTAGACAGTATTCACATATAGCATTGAAAGTACCAGGAAAATTATACGGCATATAGGGAAGGAGATACGAAATCATAAACACTGATATGCGTGAAAAATTGCAGCATCATGCATGAGGTTTAATGTATCACCTCTTTACTATCAACTCTTTTTCACAACACAAAAATGGTTCAAATGGCTCTGAGCACTATGGGACTTAACTTCTGAGGTCATCAGTCCCCTAGAACTTAGAACTACTCAAACCTAATTAACCTAAGGACATCACACACATCCATGCCCGAGGCAGGATTCGAACCTGCGACCGTAGCGGTCGCGCGGTTCCAGACTGTAGCGCCTAGAACCGCACGGCCACCCCGGCCGGCCTTCACAACACAGTTCGCACAGATTAGTCACATAGTACAATGGTTGCCCAGAAATTAATTCACCGTATTCTTTTTCTTCAACAATTCTTTAATGAGCATAATGAGAATTACACTCAAGAAAGAATGGTGTTTTATCCACACATCCCATTTTTCCACGTAATCTACATCGCGTTCTATGGCCTTTTCCCAGCGCGAAACATGGGTGGGTATGCCTTGTCGGTATCACTCCTTGTCCTGGTGGCGGAGCCATCGCTTTACTGTGTGAATCATCTCCTCATAGTCGTCAAACTGTCTTCCACAAATGACATCCTTTAATCTGTCCTCACGAATGGCAACATCAGCTGGCTGCAACATGTCAGATGTAACACCTGTGGATGGTCTCCTCAACCGCTGCAAATAGTGTAGCTCCACCGAACCGTCTTCTGATGACCTTATCGTCCCCGCCCAGCGACTAACTGTTCTTATGTCGACAGCAGATCCTCCATAAACTTTGCACAAGCGTTTGTGAATATTCCCCACACTTGCTTTCTTTGCAGCGAAAAATTCAATGACGGCACTTTGCTTGTAACGTACGTCATCTACAGACGCCATTTTGAAACAGTCCTGCAGCTACACTATCTGTCTGAAGTGACGGAAACTTGGCACGCTCACTCAGGAGACTTCAAATAATACATACGTAACGTTCCACATTTTTAGTATTGTTTCCAGCTGAGAAAAAAATGCGGTGCATTACTTTCTGGGCAGTCCACATATAACACTGGCTGTACCTGAAAAATTATTTCATTGTAGAGAACATAGTTCAGGAGATACGATGTCATAAACATTGAGCTGCTTGGAAATGAAACAGCAGGACGTAATTCACTAAAGATGCAAGTGAAATATGCGTACAAATACGTGTGGACTATGTTAAAAATATGTGTGTGTACGCTGGAAAACCTATGGGTAAAAGCTCATCCTAAATCCCAGGACAATTTCTATAAAATTTGGTACACACATTAGTTACGATCTGGGAAGAAATATTGTGGGCCTAAGAACTACTAGCCTCCTATTGAGGAGAGAGGAGCTAATGGACAGGCAGCGATGTGGAAGGAAGAGTTGGACACAGGTAAGGAGGATGAAGAGATGGACTGAGATATGGAGGTGGGAAAAGGACAGAGGGGAGAGGAGGAGATGGAGAAAGGAAAGAGGTGGAAATGGACAGAGACACGGGGAATAAGAAACAGGCAGACAATGCGTGAGGAGGAGATGAACAGAGAGAGAGAGAGGGGGGGGGGGGGGAAGGAAATGGACAGATAAAGCGAAAAGAGTGAGATGGACAGAGAGGGGAGAGAGGAGGTGGTGGACAGGGCATGGAAAGAGGAGGGGATAGACAGGGAGAGGGGAGAAGAGGAGATGGAAAGCGTAAGGGGAGAGGTGGAGATAGACAGGGGCAGGGTGAAAGAGATGGAGGTGAAAGAGATGGACAGAGAGGAGGAGGAGAGATGGGCAGAGAGAGGGACAGGAGAGGATGGACGGAAAGTGAAGGTGATGAAAAAGGTGGACGAACACAGGGGGTGGAGGAGATGGACAGAGAGGGGACGAAGGAGAAAATGGGCAGGGGGACGTAGGAGAGGGACTAATAGAAGACTGGAATAGATACTTATACAGGCAATGCCGGGTATTCAACTAGTTCTGTATAAAACTGTTGTAGCCCATTATGACGAGTCTCTACAACATGGATAATGATTCACTTTAAAACATCGTAAAATTATGGAAGAATTTCTGGATTTAATTTTAGTGATCTTAACCAATCTAAAGTAAGTAGCTGAGTCATGCACATCTGCATCTCAACAAAACTGAGCTACATGTACAACAGTATAGAAAGTAATTTGTTTGCTAAAAGAGTGGCTATTCGTTCCAAGAATTAGAAAGGTTATTATTCAATAAATTAGCAGTGTCGAGCAGCCCAGTTTCTATCTGAGAAATATTCAGACACTGGTACAGTCTCATTGTAGGCGTAAAGCATATATCTTTCTGCAAATTTTGTCTCTGCAGATTCAATCCTTAAGGGGCACTGAAATAGCAGACCTACTATTCACTTTGCTGTTTTGCTTAATGTGATGATGTACATATTAAAAATTAAGTCAAAGCACGGATTGCCATGTACGTCATCAGATGTTTCGATGTAAGAGGTAGCAAGAAGGAACCATTGGACTTATCAAGAGAGCTTCGCTCAATAATAAAGCAAATTTTAATGCGCGGATGGATCATTTAAGCTGCAGGCTAACTAAAAAGTCAAGTGAGTATAATTCAATTAACAGTTTAATTTATAGCGTACCAGTTCTCAGATAAACTGACTAAACAGTGTAAGTCACCTCGTCCTCAATTTTTAAGACACAGTTGTTTCCAGACACTATATTATTTTTATTACATAGCATGAGGGAACTGCAACTGAAATAATCTACCAGTCGTCATGTACTCGTTTAATCTTATTAAGTAGTGTTTGCTATTATTAGGCCTTAAGATTTATTTCTAATTAAAAGCACCTGTCGTGCACAGTCGCCACTTCTGAATCGTCGGCTCTTTGACATCTAAGTCACGGACGTACCCTACCTGGCATTTGATGTTATGTCGGTCGTTGGTTGCTGATGCTTTGTGGTGCGCTTGTGTCCGTGGAGTCATCGTGGGTGCGCGTTTTTGACGTTCCACATTCAAATCGGCAACCATGTGACAGACAGCAGAAAGTCATCACCTCATATTTGTCCACGTGAACGGGGTGGCGTTAGTTCGTCAAATCCCTGAATCATACTGTACGGATGATGACGTGCGTAGTATGCTGCCTCTGCGACACTGAAGATTCACCCTCTAACCCAGACATTGCTCGCCATGGAAACCGTGTAATTCACGATACCCTGTGTCCCATGCGTCTTGCACCGATTATTTCGCCACGTTCAAAATCGGTCAAATCGCGACGTGGTCTCATCTTCACTACGTGCTTGTCTGTAAGAGACTTCTCAGACTGCCACAACATTCGGACGTCATACAGTCCACACCTCTAACTAGGACTTAACAATCCGCTCACTTCATAAGACTCACATGTTTGATTGTCGTTCTGATTATATGTATGAGCAAAGCGAAAGCAAGACTACCTAAAAACAAGCAACGAATTTTCCTCTGTATTTTCGTAGTAAAACGAACAGCGAGAAATGGACAAAATTGACTAGAGTGAGGTTTAGTTTTGCAAAGTAAGATTTAAATGCTTGAAAGTAATCAGGTTAATCGAGAAAAGCTTAATTAATGATTTGAGGGATAACTGAAACATTTCACTAACAGCTGCTGATAGTAAATGAAGTGCTAGAAATTTCGTCTCGTCTAGGCTCAGCTAATCTGTGCATAAAAAGTTACATTTGCGTACAAATAGTAGACTTTTTCTTTCATGTTGAAAAAATAAAATAAATATCAAGTTACGTAAAATGGAACGTCTCTGATTCTTTTTGATCAATTTGCTGTTAACAATAATTGCATACCGATTAACCTTTGAATATATTTCATACTTTCAGAAAAAAACAAGTAATTTAAAAAATTTTGAAAAGGTGGTCAAATATTTTGTGGAATTATTTGTGTGAAAGTAAGAAACAAAATAGATTAGAGAAACATTTCATGCGCCTTAGTTGCTGTACATAGTTTCGAGCATAATACAGCTTCAAAAATTTATATAATCTATTTTACTTGTTATATTTAGATTAATCATTTCACAGACATCTACCGTTCTCTTTTCACATTTTTTTAAAAGTAAGCTACACCAGCAACTTTTGTGGCATACAGAGACTATAACCTTACTTACGTTGGTTAGTTTATGTATGTTTCCTTAATGCAACGTACGTACAATATGTAACCCAAAACATTCTTTTCTCGGCCAACTTCCGTTGATAAAAATGCGGAATTTATTGTGGGACATCGTGGAATATTTCCGCTTCAGCGCTTATAGTTTCATAAAGTTCCGATATGTGGCGGCGCTATACGTTGCCTTCAGAATGACGTCGGTAACGGAGGTGCATTCTAAGCAGACAGCTGTGATTGAGTTCATTTCGGCTCAAAACCACAGCATCGCGTATATTCATAGGCTCTTGCAGAATGTTTAGATGATCTGGCAGTGAAAAAAGCACGTTGTTTCATTGAGCGAGGCGTCTGTCATCGTCGGAACAACGTTCCGGCCTGCTGGACGCTGCTGTAACTTCTACAGTGTTGGAACGTGCGGACATTCTCATTGGACATGGTCCAGGGATCAGACTCAACCACCTCGATGCTCAGCTGTACGTGCCTGCTGGTACTGCTGACACTCCGGTTAGGGTACTCAAGTCCGTGTTCTTCTTCATCCATCCAACAGCCTGGATCTCACATCTTCCGACTTCCATCTGTTTGGTCAATTGAACGATGCACTTCACGGGAAACAGTACTTGGATGATGGGGAGGTTACTGATCCAGGAAGACGTTGGCTCCGACGTCGACCAGTAGAGTGGTACCATGTGGGCATACTGGTCTGCCCAGTATGGTGTCATAAGGCCGTCGCATTGAACAGAGATTATGTTGGAAAATAGGGTTTTGTAGCCCCAAGAGTGGGGAATTATATGGTGTAGTGCAATCCTGAATAAAACCAACCTGCTTTCAGAAAAAAAAAAAAAAAATGTGTTGCATTGCTTATTGAACGCCCGTCATACCAAGAGCAGTCTGAAAATGTAATTTTTGTTGTTGGATTTACGATATTGTGGCATTTTACATTGTGTAAAAGTGTTGTATAAACATACTCGCAGACAAAGTCCTTTCGTTTCAACTCAGCAGAAAACGCGGAAATGTTTTATAGAAATTGGTTTTAAGTACTATAACTTTAATGGAAACGTTAAACCAGTTACTAGTTTCATTCTGAGTCTATAAAATTAGAAACGTGTCTCCACAAAATGTTTGTAGCATTAAATTCCTTATTCGTTCCAAGATCTTAAGAATGCAATGTGAATTTATAACGCCGGCCACTGTGGCCGGGCGGTTCTAGACGCTTCGGTACGGAACCGCGCTGCTGCTACGGTCGCAGGTTCGAATCCTGCTTCGGGCATGGATGTGTGTGAAGTCCTTAGGTTAGTTAGGTTTAACTGGTTCTAAGTCTAGGGACTGATGACCTCAGACTTTAAGTCCCATAGTGCTTGGAGCCATTTGAACCATTTTTTTTTTTTAATTTATAGCGATTCATGAAACTATACTTTTTACATGAACTAGATGTGAAGAAAGTACGAGTATCACTGAAAGTGTAGTCGTAAGAAATAGTAAAAATATCGTTTCATATTATACAATTGCTTGTAAGATGACATGTTGCTGTGTGAGAAAGCACATGTGTAACTGCAGCCCGTCCAGCCGGGAAAAGGGCGTGGCAGCAAGCATTTAACAAGCACCAGCACAAGCACCAGCACAAGCACCAGCTAGGAAGAAATGAAGAACTTATACACTTTTTCTGCCCTTTATTGACAATAAATAACTCTGTCCATAGCTTCAGGTACATTTCCTAGTGGACCTTCAGCAGGGGAGCAGCGACAGCAGGTGCGGCGTAGGCCAGAGGGGCGTGGATGGCGGGGGCGGCGTAGGCCACAGGGGCGGCGGCGACGGCGGGGGCGGCCAGGAGGCGGGCCGTCTGCGATACGCGGTACGTGTTGGCGTACGAGGAGGCGGCGGGCGCCACGGCCACGGGGGCGTGGGCCACGGCGACGGCGGGGGCGGCCACGGCAGGCGCCACGGCGACGGCGGGGGCGGCGTAGCCTCCCAGGTAGCCGGCGTGGGCGGCGGCCACGGCGCACAGCAGGATCACCTGCGACAACGTGCATTTCACAGTTCGACAGAAGCTTCGTGCTGGCGGTGGTGCCAAGTAATGCTGATCACTTTTAATGCGATATCACAGGGTAATGAATATCTGAACGTGCTCATGTCCGTCAAATGAAGTTGGGCAAAGTAAATCGAACAATATGCGGCCTGCCGCTGTGATCTGTACTTTATATTGCAAAAATGAATGTCTCATCATGAATTCACTGAATACAGCAGACGCAGTTTTTTTCGTCTAAAACTGTGGATCTGCTTCAATGACTTCAGAAAGGGCACACAGAGAGGATATATCTAATTCGAATGAAATGTGCACCACACAACTCATGTATGCTATTGGGTAGGACATGAGTAGAGAAAATGCAAGTGATATGGAAGTAATGTATACGGAACTTACAACCTACTGAAAATGGCAGAAATGTATGAAATTATGCATAATGTTCTTATGGCCGTGGATGTGGGGTGATGGAGCGGGGAGAGGGGGGGGGGCATTAAGACCAGATACAGACAAAGTAGATCCAAAATAAAAGAAATAGCCTACATGTATATTTTCCTATTTCTACATTCTGACGGAGTAATAAATGCGGCGTTAAGTTCTTGTTGACCTGGTGACTTTTTGAAACGTCTATACCAACATCTACATACATACTTTGCAAATCATGGTGCGCTCTGTTAGTACCCAAATCTTGATTTGCCGTCTCTATCAGAGCAACATCTAGAGAGCTGAAATGTGTTTTTTCGTTCTTTACTTAATACTGGCTCTCGAAAGGCTGGAAGCTGAAATTCGTGGTTGAAGTGATTTTCTTCAAGCGTCTGCAAATTCAGATTTTCGGCGCTTCTGTGACGCTCACCTGTGAGTCAAACAAATCCGTGCTCTTATGTGCTGTCCTTCGTTGTGAACGTCTAGTATCCCCTGCTACTCCTGGTTGGTATGTCTCCCACGCACTTGAAACACATTATAAAATGTCACACACATTCGGTAAGCAGTCTCCTTTGCAGACTGATTGCACTTTTCCCAGTTCCTGCTAGTGAAACTAAGTTTGCTTTACCTATGTGCCTATTTGATCCCTCCGTTTCTGATCCATACAAGCAGTAACAGAGCTTTAATAAACTTTATACAAGTGGTTTATGTAAACTTTTGACGCTGTAGAATCTCTTCACGATACCATCTCATCTGGTGTCTAGCTGCATCGTGATACGCATTTCCAACTCTGGAGGGTGGGACGCGTAGTTCTATTTTACGTTTTGTTGTCGATTAAACAGTCACTAGGGTTACTCTAGTACTAGTTTTCTAGCCATAACATTCCTCCGTTAGTATATTACCTTATCACACCTGTGCCACGTTTATGGCTTACTGTCTGTATCTAAATGACGGCCTAAGCAGAAACACTGCTTCCAATCTTCCCTAGTTACTTAAATTATTCTCTTTTTCCCGGAGAAGTCGTCACTTATTCGTCTGTGTGGCCAGGTTCTACAAACTCCCTTCTAGCTGCTGAGCTGCTACGGCTCATCTGTTTAAGTGCGCACGGAGATCATTTTCGTAATCACACAATACTATTGTCCATAAACAAATCGTTAGCTGAACAATGGTTTGATTTCCCACTTGGATCGCATACGGAAAGAAATGTTTTCGTATTTCTACTTGTTTGCTGAAGTAAAGCATAATGACTAAGACAAACAGCGGACCATGGTTCGATCTAGACAACGTGCCTTTACGAGATACTGTTATAAGAACTTAACTGCTGCAGAAGTGTAGACGAATATTTTCCTCGTGTTAGTACTTTTCTGTTGTACCCTTTTCCGTTCTTTCAGCTTCTCTTCAATGTTAAGACTAAGTATTATGATAACACACCCAAAACTACACTCCGCAGCAGTCTCAACCGTTTTTCGCGAAAGCAAAGAAGATAAAAGATCTGTTAAATTCATTGGATGCATTAGTCAGCACAAAGTTTGTATCAGAGATTAAATAAGGCGGCAACGACGGAAGTAGCTGAAAGAAAGAGAGATGACGAACTGTTGACTAAGAATTGGGCAATGAAAAACAAAATCATAAAACTTTTGCTACATAGAAAACAAGCATACACAGTTGTGAAGGAAACATGTCCTTCGCCATCAAATATTGATATGTAGTTAGGAAAAAACTTCTGAAGTCTTCTTCATGAGTACAGCGTTGTGTAGAATTAAAATGTAGACAGCCGAGATACTAGAGGAGCTGAAACTAGTTGAATTCTGTAAATGTAATTACGGAACGAATAATGGATGGATGGAGGGTTTACTTGCAACTCCAGTCGATGTTAAAGCTCTTAGAAACTGAGCACTAACATCAATCACTGTGCCATACAGAGTTTTGAACCTACGTCATATCAAAAACAAATGCAGCGTATGAATCACAGCGCTGCCTCACCCAGCCGAAAGCAAGATGTAGTAGGAAGAGAGAGAAAGGGTTGGAGTGGAAACATTTGTAAGAAGCCGAGATGTGTGCTAATGTGTCCAGAAATAAAAGCGTTGTCGGGGAAAGACCAGCAGAAGGGAAAATTCAAGAGAGGATATTATTAGAACACGAGGGAGATATAAAGTTGAAAACTGTCGTCTCCCAAAAATAAAGTTACGTGATTCATTTACTAATTTTTTGCTGCCACGTGTCTGCAGCACTGCTGCACTTTTAATTCTGAGCCCTACAGTTTAAACTTCATGACTAACCCTAGTATGTGCTGAGTATTCAAAATTCTTGGGTGCAGTAATGCTGCACTGACAGAAACGGTCCAGTAAGACAGGGCAAAAATGAAAGAAATAAGAGGAGACATGTAGTGTCCCGAGCACTCGGAAGTGTGTGTCGTCGCACAGGCAACTCACCAGCTTGTACATGTTGTGATGGGAGTTGTTGTCCGGCGAGAGCAACAGGTGCCGCAGCCAGGTTCGCCGTCGGTATATATAGCGAGCGGTAGCTGTGGGACCTGCGAGCCACGCCCCCGCCGGTTGCCTGTGACAGGGCCACCGCTCCCGCAGACACTGCTCTTGATCTACTTTGCGATCTGATTCAGCGCTTGCCGATTGCGAATCCGAAGCTGACCGCCGCGGCAGACTAGGTCAGCCAACGGCGTCTGTGTTAATTTGTAACTGTACGCCCACCTTGCCCTTGGTCGCGTACTGGATATCACCGCAACTTGGTGACAGCAGAGAGGTTAGTGGGAGCTGTTTCCGTTTTGATATCTTAGAACACATCCGCCGTACTTACCAGATGATAGAGTTGTAGCATACGTGATGATGAGTGGCTTAGTTTCTTATTGCGTTACAGTCCACTGTCCATACATGTGCCTTCACTCATTACTGACAGGACCTTGACCTCCCGAGTTTGTATAAGAAACTTGCAAACAAAACACGTGTATGAATATTTAAATTGCACAATTTCCCCATTATTCGTTACCAGCTACACGGTTTAGGTAACGTATTCTCCTGGCAATTATTATTGCAAAATCGGGAAGGATATAAACTCACTAAATTTTACCTAATTACCATATACAGTACGGTAGGGAGCATACTTGATTAAGGGGGGACGTTGATGAGAAACACACACTATTTCAAAATTGCACAAAATTCACAGTTTTGGCGATATGGCAATGAAATTTTGTACCACGCTTTACATGAAAGTAACACAAAATTAGATATAAAATCCTTTGATTATATATATATTCAACTTTTTTAAATGAATTTTGAAGTTTTATTTAAAAAAATTAAGTATGTTCCTCTTTATCAGAAAGTATCCAAGGTTTTTCTACAAAAATTTCTCTGTTTCATCTCTTTATATGTTGTAAGCTCCTCTCATGAGGTTTTTGGAATAAGTCAAATAGGAGAATTTTCATAATTTTTAAATTATATTTCCACAACTACAATTTTAAATTCATGCAAAATTCCAAGCACGTTGCCTCATATCTCAGCTTTCAATCAGAATTTCATAATTTTATCTTGAGAAAACGTTTATTAGGTTTACAGAAATATGTGTGCAAAATTTCATATTTCTAGCATTCATAGAATCTGAGGAAAAGGTACCTAAACGTTAACAAACAAACTTTTAGGGAAACGCAATTTAAAGTTCAACCTAACTTTTTTACTTATGTCACTTCTTCAGAAGGCATCACATTTGTACTCCAGCGTCGTCTTTCCCTTCAAGGCTTCTCTTCTGATTTCTTGTTATCTGTCTTCCTTCCATTACCAGGTCTTCAACTGACTTTCAGCAGGTTTTCTTACTTCGGACGTAACCTCATTGCTGGTTTGTCGTTGTTTCTCACGTCTTCCATTCGCTAACTTATTCAAACGCAGTTTATCCAGTTTTTATACCTGTTTGTGGTCGTGGCGTAACTGAATGAAGAAAGAATCGAACACTTGTATAAATCTCCGTCAGTACCACAAGGCAAAAAAAGAATTGCTTCGTCATAAACGATGCAGCTAGTTTGTTATTGTGTATAAGATACGACACAGTCAAAGATGATCTATAAAACCAAAGAGTATATATCACGGCCTTCCAGATGTATCCCGCACACGTTTGGTTGAAAGTAATACGCAGAATCGTTCACTGAGCTGGTATTGAAGTGCTGCTTCAAAACGTGGGCCGGTCGGAGTGGCCGAGCGGTTCTAGGCGCTACAGTCTGGAACCGCGCGACCGATACTGTCGCAGGTTCGAATCCTGCCTCGGGCATGAATGTGTGTGATGTCCTTAGGTTAGTTAGGTTTAAGTAGTTCTAAGTTCTAGTGGACTGATGACCGCAGAAGTTAAGTCCCATAGTGCTCAGAGCCATTTGAACCATTTTTTCAAAACGTGGGCGTGATAGGGAGGCCGCGTCACACTTTTAATTAATTTTCAGGCACTTCCGATGCGATTTCAACATTAAAACTTTGGAAACTTATTGTCGATGAGTTGTGCTAACATAAAATAAATCCAAAATCGACAGTTTTGCTCAATTTCATCAACGTCTCCCCTTAAGTTACTACTAAATTTGCAGCTGTACAAGAAAAGAAATTTGTTTCACAGAGCTGCCATCTCTGGCGATGATAATGGCAGGAATCCGGCAAGTCAGATGCCACAGTGAGTCTTGATAGTTGATTCGTCCAGTCTCTTGGCAACCCATGGGTGAGAGATATCTAGAACGTTCTGTCTAGGTCACAAGCGAACAACCTCTGTGCCAGGACAGCATGGCCAATACGCAGTCTTGCTTGTCTTCTTGAAAAATAACGAACAAGGATTTCGAAGACAGAGCCACCAGCCTGGAGAGTACAACGCTTCAGCACCTGCTGTCCAAATTAACAGCTAAGGGCACCAGGGATGATCGTGTTGTGTATCCAGTGATTCCTCGTACCATCACACCGCGCACTGGGCCCATATGACGACAACCAATGGAGTCTGGTTAGTTCCGATCTCCTCAGTGCCTCTTCACAGGGACATGACACATCCTGTATACAGAACCGGGTCTAGTATGAAAAGACGCCATGTTGGCCCTCCTGTATGCACATTTATTGTCGGGTGCACCACTCTTGGTTCTCCTCTTTTAGCTAGGGCAACAAGAGAAGCTGCAACAATGGTTACCAACTAGCAGTTCGTGGTGCTGCCTAAGTCGTTCCATTGTCTGTGTGGATAATTGTCTTATTAACTCCAGTTCGTGACGTGGCTATACGATACTGCGCATCCAAACGAGCCTCTCAGGGCATAGTCGCTTAGGGCTGTTGAGGTTCTCCATTAGGTTGACTGTGGCACTCATGTTCCCATCGATCCCATACTCCTGTGCTAGTCAAGGTATCACAACTAATGCGAGCAGCAATATCACGAATAAGAAGCAGTCTGGACGAGCAACGATTCTGCTGCTTTCTAGTTCCATCTACTGCTACAGGTACTTCTTTCTTAAACGAGGCATAAACGAAACTATAAGCAATCAGTTAGGATTTCTGAAAGGATAACACGATGCATAATATTTCCTTGTATACGTAACTAGCTAACGATTGTATGAAAAGGATAACACAATGTTTAATCTTTCCTTGTGCACGTAACTACTTAATGACAGCACGCATCACGCCACTTTCAACTGTTTTGTAATTTACTGGAAGTATACATACAAACTATGCAAATACTTATGTAGAAAATAAATAAAAGAATGATTTCTTCATCATTGCGTTATACGTGAATAAAGTTTCTTAATTGCACTGGGATGTACAATATTTTTGAACTTTCCGTCTTGCGGAAAAACAAATTTTTCGACTATCCCACTCGTGAGCATGCAACACATTACTGACCAAGTGAAAATAGTGGATTTTCGAGGTTTAATCAACAGACTTGAAACGATAGATCTTGTGCTTTGCTGACAGTCATTGAAAATGCTAGACAAAGGTGGAACTGTAGTCGGTTGAAATTAAATAGCATGTCAGTGGGAATGATAGGAATACGTGAAATGAGCACGTCTTCTCCGTTTAACTTGCCTTTCAGAATTAATCACCTCAGTAACGTTTAGCGTAAATTATTCTGCTGCGAGCCTGGCTCCACTGCACAATCGAGGTGGATTAATGTCGAGCAAAAGCATTACTGAGACACCGATTTTTTGTGACTAAATATGCTGGGTGACACCATTAATATCTAACGAGTTTAAAAACTCGTTTCGGTAGCTTAAGAAGCCGTCCGCATTCACGACGTAGTTAATCGATCTGTAGAAGAGAGATTCGACCGCAATTTATTCTTGGATGACGTATTTGATTACATTGATTTCAGTGTTTTTTGCTGCCAGAATAACAAGTTCGCAAAGTCACTGAGTATTTTTGTACTCTCGAGAATCGCAGCATTGTCTTTCTCGCAGTCGACTTCACAGGAAAGCGACTACGTGGTTGTTGGAAAAATAATTAGGAATGTTCTCTTGCTTAATATCGGGGATACCATTTATAAAGACCATATTCAGCAGTATAACAATGTACTGGCTAAAACTAAATATCGGCTCCATTTTGTACACTGAAGAGCTAAGGACACAGGTTGGTGCACCTGCCTAATATCGTGTAGGGTCCTCGCGAGCACGCAGAAGTGCCGCAAGACGACGTGGCATGGACTCAACTAATGTCTGAGTTGTGCTGGAGGGAACTGAAACCATGAATCATGTAGCGCTATCCATAAATCCATAAGAGTAAGAGGAGCTGGAGATCCCTTCTGAACAGCACGTTGCAAGGCATCCTAAATAGAGTTCATAATGTTCATATCTGAGGAGTTCGGTGGCCACCGGAAGTGCTTAAACTCAGAAGAGTGTTCCTGGAGCCACTCTGTAGCAATTCTGGACGTGTAGGGTGTCACATTGTCCTGCTACTGCCCAGGTCCGTAGTAATGCAAAATGGACATGAATGGATACAGGTAATCAGAAAGGATGATTACGTACGTGTCATCTGTCAAGTCGTATCTAGACGTATCAAGGACCCCATATCACACCAACTGCACAAGCCCGACACCATTACGGAGCCTCCACCAGCTTCAACAGTCCCCTCCTGACAACCAGGTCCATGTGTTCATGAGGTTGTCTCCATACCCGTATACATCCATCCGCTCGATACGATTTGAAACGAGACTCGTTCGACCAGGCAACATGTTTCCAGTCATCATCAGTCCAATGTCGGTGCTGACGGGGCCAGGCGAGGCGTAATGTGTTGCGTCGAGTGGGACTTCCGAAAGCCCGAAAGCCCATATCCATATTTCATTGAATGTTTGCATGCTGACACTTATTTATAGCCCGGCACTGAAAGAAGCAGCAATTTGCGGAAGGGTTGCACTTCTGTCAGGTTGAACGATTTTCTTCAGTCGTCGTTGGTCTAGTCGTTTTGCAGAATCTTTTTCCGGCCGCAGCGATGTCGGAGATTTGATGTTGCACCGGATTCCTGATATTCACGGTAAGCTCGTGAAATAGTTGTACGGGAAAATCCCCACTTGATCGCTACCTAGGAGATGCTGTGTCCCATGCCTCGCGCGCCGACTATAACAGCACCTTTAAACTCACTTAACTCATGATAAAATGCCACTGACGCAGCAGTAACCAATCTCACAACTGCGCCAGACACTTTTTGTTATATAGGCGTTTTCGGCTGCAGCGCCGTATTCTGGCAGTTAACATATCTATGTATCTGAATACGCAATCCTATACCAGTTTGTTTGGCGCTTCAGCCTAAGTTCAAATGGTTCAAATGGCTCTGAGCACTATGGGACTTAACATCTGAGTTCATCAGTCCCCTAGAACTTCAAACTACACTCCTGGAAATTGAAATAAGAACACCGTGAATTCATTGTCCCAGGAAGGGGAAACTTTATTGACACATTCCTGGGGTCAGATACATCACATGATCACACTGACAGAACCACAGGCACATAGACACAGGCAACAGAGCATGCACAATGTCGGCACTAGTACAGTGTATATCCACCTTTCGCAGCAATGCAGGCTGCTATTCTCCCATGGAGACGATCGTAGAGATGCTGGATGTAGTCCTGTGGAACGGCTTGCCATGCCATTTCCACCTGGTGCCTCAGTTGGACCAGCGTTCGTGCTGGACGTGCAGACCGCGTGAGACGACGCTTCATCCTGTCCCAAACATGCTCAATGGGGGACAGATCCGGAGATCTTGCTGGCCAGGGTAGTTGACTTACACCTTCTAGAGCACGTTGGGTGGCACGGGATACATGCGGACGTGGATTGTCCTGTTGGAACAGCAAGTTCCCTTGCCGGTCTAGGAATGGTAGAACGATGGGTTCGATGACGGTTTGGATGTACCATGCACTATTCAGTGTCCCCTCGACGATCACCAGTGGTGTACGGCCAGTGTAGGAGATCGCTCCCCACACCATGATGCCGGGTGTTGGCCCTGTGTGCCTCGGTCGTATGCAGTCCTGATTGTGGCGCTCACCTGCACGGCGCCAAACACGCATACGACCATCATTGGCACCAAGGCAGAAGCGACTCTCATCGCTGAAGACGACACGTCTCCATTCGTCCCTCCATTCACGCCTGTCGCGACACCACTGGAGGCGGGCTGCACGATGTTGGGGCGTGAGCGGAAGATGGCCTAACGGTGTGCGGGACCGTAGCCCAGCTTCATGGAGACGGTTGCGAATGGTCCTCGCCGATACCCCAGGAGCAACAGTGTCCCTAATTTGCTGGGAAGTGGCGGTGCGGTCCCCTACGGCACTGCGTAGGATCCTACGGTCTTGGCGTGCATCCGTGCGTCGCTGCGGTCCGGTCCCAGGTCGACGGGCACGTGCACCTTCCGCCGACCACTGGCGACAACATCGATGTACTGTGGAGACCTCACGCCCCACGTGTTGAGCAATTCGGCGGTACGTCCACCCGGCCTCCCGCATGCCCACTATACGCCCTCGCTCAAAGTCCGTCAACTGCACATACAGTTCACGTCCACGCTGTCGCGGCATGCTACCAGTGTTAAAGACTGCGATGGAGCTCCGTATGCCACGGCAAACTGGCTGACACTGACGGCGGCGGTGCACAAATGCTGCGCAGCTAGCGCCATTCGACGGCCAACACCGCGGTTCCTGGTGTGTCCGCTGTGCCGTGCGTGTGATCATTGCTTGTACAGCCCTCTCGCAGTGTCCGGAGCAAGTATGGTGGGTCTGACACAACGGTGTCAATGTGTTCTTTTTTCCATTTCCAGGAGTGTATTTAAACGTAACTAACCTAAGTACATCACACACATCCATGCCCGAGGCAGGATGCGAACCTGCGACCGTAGCGGTCACGCGGTTCCAGACTGAAGTGCCTAGAACCAGCCTAAGTATACTGCCAGTTTTACAGCTGTATTTATTTATTATTAGATATTCTGTACATCAACAAGATAGCATACTGCTTATCCCCCTCAGAGCCAGAACTGAAACAAAAATGATGCGCCGGCCGGTTGAAAATAATACACAGAATCGTTGTTCACTGAGCTGGTATTGAAGTGCTGCTTCAAAACGTGGGCCGGTCGGATTGGCCGAGCGGTTCTAGGCAATACAGTTTGGAACCGCGCGACCGCTACGGTCGCGGGTTCGAATCCTGCCTCTGGCATGGATGTGTGTGATGTCCTTAGGTTAGTTAGGTTTAAGTAGTTCTAAGTTCTAGGGGACTGATGACCGCAGAAGTTAAGTCCCATAGTGCTCAGAGCCATTTGAACCATTTTTTGAAAATGATGCACGTTCACACTTGGCGATAATCACTTTGTTTACATTGGTAACTACAGCTCGCGCAATAAAAGGTGTCCAATAGGTCCATAGTTCGATTTCGTGATATATCGGATTTATCTGGAGTACTTCCTGTCGTCTTCCCTGCTTTTTCATTTCTGCAACCGCCTTCGGTCTAGAAATTGTAGTATCAGAATTGCGTGGTGAAGTTAAACGTTGCAGTTTCTGTAGGTAGCACCGAGGGTCGATTACGTCAGTATTTCCCCCCACGTGTCTCCGCCCACCGTAGAGACCAGTCTTCTATTTAGACTCTTGTTCATCAGTTTCAGCAACGGTTTTTGAAGAACGCCGACGTGAGGAAACAGCACACTAGTAGTGTTAAAAATTATTATTAATGCAATTTGTGCGCTATTTCTTCCTATCGGATGTCTTGTTATTCCGTTCTTCTTTGTGCCATCTACACTTCTTGCTTCAAACAGTCAAAGAGAAAGACTAGACATGATGAAAGCTCAGAAAGTAGTCAGAGACATTTACGCAGTGAAAGTAAAACTATGTTCTACTACAATTTCAAAAGAACGTCTTCCAATATTTATCGAAAATTCTGAAAAAATGTAGTATAAAATAAGAATTGCTTTGCTCGATATTGCCCCTATTGTATCGATATATCGATTACCGACGAATCGTTGTTCGCTGATGTATATCGATATTTGTCGAATCGCGTCTGTATATTGATATATCGTAATGACTATATTTTAACAACAGCCGTATAAGCTATACAACTGTAAATCCTCTACAGACAATGCTGACCAGTTTGCAAGAAACCGCACCTAAATTGCTTCATTTTTCTTGAGATAATACATTCTGAATAAACAAACATTCATTTTTATATAAACGTGGATTTAGATGACGTTACTCCTACTTTGTTTGGACGAGCTGAAATGCTAATCATTTGCATATCCCAGCATGTGGTACATGTGGAATATAGACATTCCGAATAAATGCTTAACTTGCGGACATAAAGTCGTACGTCATTGCAATCAAATGAATACCCTTAGCTGCATACAGGCGTTGATATAAGTCAACGGGGACAGTTGAAAATGTGTGCCCCGACCGGGATATATATATATATATATATATATATATATATATATATATATATATATATATATATATATATGTTGAGATCACCCTCCAGGTGCATTGGACTGAGTCCTGGTATTACACAATCTCACTGAAATACCTGACACACCCAAGCTGCAGGCGGGGATCGAAGAAGGCACTACCCAAGAAGTTGGCATAGTACTGACGGTATCGCGGATGGTGCACGAGAAAAGTAAAGCGATCTTGCAGGAACGTCCAAAAATCAAGAACACTCTTATCACCTTTACAGAACAAATAAGAGGTCGAGAGGCCTTTTATCCAGATCACAGGATTGGTTTCGTACGTGGGAAGTATGTCTCATCTGGGAACAGAAGAAACTTCGGTGTAATGGCATGAAGAGTCGTACGTAGAAGGAAGGCAAGGATCTTCTGAATCAGCTGCCACACCTCTGCAGAAGATCCACACATCAGTCGATGTTCGTTCCTATCAAGCGTGTGACAACGAGAACACAGTGGCCAATCCGTCATTTTCATGGCATGTAGACGAAGCTGTGTCATTTATTTTCCATTAACGACCAGATACCAGGTCGCACGAGCGCTCGTGTCGAGGAGGATGTGGTGCACAGAACGCCAAACCACAGGTCCATGCGATCGTAGGATGTCGGCTTTCCACAACATTCCGAGTATGATTTCTCATCATTAGGCGGTAAACGCACGTGCGATAGGCTTTCTGGTACTAGGCATATCGGCATGGACATACCCGCATTCGATAAAAAAGGTCCTGACATGTGAGAGCGAGGATGAAATATGGGCTACTGCAACAGGTGCCACTCGAGAGGGAGGGGCCAGTTCGTCAATCAGGCTTCCCGAAAATCCGGTACGGCGGCGGGTCCACGATTTAACCATCGTACTTACATAAAGGGCTGCTGCTCTCGCTTGGACGTTGACAAGGCCAAAGCCGCCATCTCGAGGAGGAAGTGTCAGCGTGTCGTAGCGGACTTTGAAGATAAGATCCGCGCTCCCAAAGTAGCTGAACGCCGCCTGAAGTCCGTGTGCCATTGCCTTTGGCAGCGGTAAAATCTGTGCTAAATGGAGTAGTCGTGAGACTAGATGAATGTTAACAAAAATGATTCAAATGGCTCTGAGCACTATGGGACTTAAGATCTGAGATCATCAGTCACCTAAACTTAGAACTACTTAAACCTAAGGACACCACACTCATCCGTGCCCGAGGAGGGATTCGAACCTGCGACCGCAGACTGAAGCACCTAGAACCGATCGGCCACAATGGCCTGCTGAGTGTTAACCAAATCCACTCTTTGTAACATGTCCAATGCTCTCAGGAGGTTGCCACGAATGTTGGTGCGGATAGCTTGAAGCAGGCGTTTATAGTTAAATAACATCGTGCGCTGTATATCACGCTTGAAGGTGATCACCAAACATTTGAGTTTGTCCACTAATGGCAATGGAGCCACACTCGCTGTTGGAAGACCTCTACCGACAGACATAGCGCTAGATTTCGTCAGGTTCACATGGCTACCTGCAGCAGTCCCGTACTGGTTGATCCATGCCAGTGCCTCTCGCACTTCATCCTCCGATAGAACCAAGAACACCACGTCATGTGCACAGGCGCTGCAGATGAAAGCATTCCCCCTCATTGTTATCCCTGTGAGCCGGCTCCTCAAACCACGTAACAGTGGCTCAAGGACGATGGCGAAAAGCAGCATCAACAGCGGACATCCTTGACAAACCGACCACATGACATTAATAGGGCCCACCACACCGCCATTGACCAGCACTCGCGACGTGGCACCTCGGAGGAACCGCAAGACGATGTGTATAAACCTGTGGAGAAAGGCCATCCGTCGGAGTACGTTTCCAGAAAGGCATGACTCATTCTATCAAAGTCGTGGTCGAAGTCCACTGTCACTAAGGCACCATTACGGCGGCAGGTCGTGGCCAGGGCTATGACGTCATGGTAATCGCTGAGTGCCGTCTGAATGTTACTGTCACCACCACAGCACGTTTGATCCAGAGAGATGAGTTGAGGAATGACGCGCCGAAGGTGAGTTGCAAGAATGCGGGTAAAAACCTTGAAGTCACAATTTAACATGGTCACCGGCCGATAATGCCCAACTCCCCGACCTCCCGATGGCTTGGGGACCGGGATAAGCAAGCCTTCTACGAATTCGGGTGGGAGCGGAAGGCCAAGGTTCATCAGTTCTTCATACATCGCAGTCCAGCGTGAGCCCATGATCTCGTGTAATGTGCTGTAAAACTCCAGTGGGAACCCATCTGGACCTGCGGCACGACGTCATCAGCCGTAATTGTCGCTGTGAGAATCTCCACAGCAGCCTCATCCAGGTTACACGTCAAGGAATGGAGTACATCAGTCGTTACCCCTATGTTCTGGTCCTCTGCTGCATAGAACTGGTTGTAGGGTTTCTCAAAGGCTTTTACGATATTCTGGGACGTCAATTGACGATCAACTGGCATGTCGAGGGCGTTGACCAGCTTTCTCCGACACCGCTGCTTCTCTCGTATAATATGATGTATGGACGGGGGCTCTCCTAGTACACAATCGTGACACCTTGCGCGTACTATTGAGCCTTCAAGGCGGTGACGCATAAGAGAAATTATCTTCGCCTTAATACGTTGAATTTCAACCTGTCATTGAACAGAGGGGGCATGGTTTGAGAGTTCCCGGAGAATTGTGAAATATTATTCCATGGTATGTCGTTGCCACAGCATTTCGTCGCGACCGTAATTCATCATCGAACGACGTAAAGCAGGCTTGGTGCAGTCGAGCCACCACCGGAGTGCTGAAGGATACGCTGGAAGGCGTCTCACACAGTTGTTCCACGTCGTTTCTGCGACCTGCCTGCATTGCGGATCCTTGAGATGGGCGACATTCAGTTTCCCCAGGCCTCGACCGCGCCACACCTTCTACCTCTGGAACGAAACAGTGCAAATGTAGGCGATATGGTCGGAAAGGCGATAGGCCATAACTCAGCGTCAAGCATGGCAGTTACGATTCCTTGGGAAACGTAGACACGGTCAAGACGACTTGCAGAATGGCTGGTGACGTACGTATATCCAGGCCGATCACCATGCATGCGGCCCCAAGTTTCGGTGAGGTTCAGTTCATGCACGAGCAGCTTGAGTTCCTGGCATGTGCTGAACTGGGGATGTTGGTCCTTCTGGGATAACACACAGCTGAAGTCGCCCCCAACAATGGTCGTAGCGGCCTACAAACGAAGGAGCGACCTGTTCTGAATAGAATCGCGACCGTTACCGTCGCTTGGCCGTCCCGTGGGAGCGTAAACATTGATGACTCGGACACCGTGGAAAGTCACAGCAAGACCCCTAGCCGATGGTGATTAAATCACGTCGTCTATCTCAATGCCTTCCTTTAAAAGAATAGCTGTCCCACTGCCTCAGTCAGCACAAGGCGTGAGGTAGGACACATAGCCATAGATATTAGGGAACGTCGCCAGGTGAACTTCCTTCAAAAGGGCAACATTGAGGTCCGACGCCCTCAGCATTTCACGGAGCAATTGTAGTTTGACAGGGGTGCCAATGGTGTTGACACTGATGGAGCCAATCCTGCAAGCTTATGGACTACTGGGACGATCTTGGATGCACGAAGAGCAGCAGCGAAGAGGAATGAGGGCCCAGTAGTCTTCACATCCCCACCCAGCAACTCTGTTGATCAGCAGTCGTTGGATGGAGCAGCAGCATTCGCTGCTATCTCAACGATGGGTGTTTCGTCGTCTACATCGTCAGACCACGCAATGGTGCGTGAATGGTGTGCGTCCGGTGGAGTACCTGTGGAGTCCGAAGGCGGCGTCATGTCGGCGGCGGAAGAGCGGTTCTGGCTCAGCTGCTGTTCAACGTCCATAGGTACAGCGTCTGGTGCATGCAAGGATGGTTGTACCTCTGACGGGGTGCACACTGGTGCTTCCACCATGGAATCGTCCATCGGGGCAACGATAGGTGTGATCCTCATCGTCTTGAGACTGCGTCCTGCAGGTGTCATACGGGGCGATCCACCGTTTCCGACGTCTCTTCGGCGACCGTTGCTTGCGCATGTGATCTTCAGTGTCCGAAGACGCCTGGGGATCCGGATGTTCAGGCACAAAAGCATCGGTAGGAACAACCATGGAGTCAAGGGCCATCCCCTGTCCTAGAGATAGCTCACCAATGCACATGTCGGGAGGAGGAGGGAAAGGCATCGATCCTTCCGCAACAGCGTGAGGCATTACCGGTGACGACGGTGTGGCAGTAGTAGGAGCCAGTGGTCATCGCGGTCTGGGGTCGTTATGGAGAACTTCGACAAACGTCAGCGGTAGCGTCGTCGGAGTGGTCGTGGCCGGCAGGTCCCCAGGCGGTAACTGTGTGATTCTGCGTTGCAGACAGCTGGAACGGAGGTGTCCTTCTTTGCCACATCCCGAGCATGTCTTCAGCTGGCCATCATAAGTAATAATTGCACGGCAGGCACCTATATATAAGCAGTACGGCACATGTTTGGTTAGCTCTATGCGGATCTGTCGTACTCCACTGAGAACCGGGTATGTAGTGAACTGAACCCACTCTTCCACTACCTCGGAAGGCGCCTCGAAAGGGAGTTCAAATACGCGTATCGTCCGCAGTCCAAGTCCCACATGTTCCACAGTTACGTCACCAATGTGTCCATCAGAGTGACGGAACTTAAGATCACTTCGAGTTGGATTTATAATTTTGTCACATATGTCTTCGTTAACGAATTTCACGTATGCCACACTGCTCACTATCGACAGATGGATGCCAAGAAGATCGTTGCAATCAATCCTGACTTTATCTCTGATAAACAGTTCGATTTCCAGTGCTTTGGGTCGGGCATATTCAGGTGCAGAGCTTATCTTCAGTGTAGATTTTCTGTTGGCATAAGCCATTGGCCGGCCGAAGTGGCCGAGCGGTTAAAGGCGCTACAGTCTGGAACCGCACGACCGCTACGGTCGCAGGTTCGAATCCTGCCTCGGGCATGGATGTGTGTGATGTCCTTAGGTTAGTTAGGTTTACGTAGTTCTAAGTTCTAGGGGACTTGTGACCACAGCAGTTGAGTCCCATAGTGCTCAGAGCCATTTGAACCATTTGAACCATAAGCCATTCTCTGGCGAAGGACAAATGGCGCGCTAAGAGGGCAGAATCACATAAACAACTCCGCGAGCGAGCTGCGCGGCGAGGACGTAAACAAGACGTCCGTACCGCTAGCGTGCAGAAAGGCGACTGTGGACTCAAACCCGGGATATCCTACTTACATGGCAGACGTTCTATCCAGCTGAGCTACCGAGGACACAAAGGATATTGCGACTGCAGGAACTTATCTCTGCCTCCCGTGAGACCCGCATTCGCAACTTATTGCCCTAAACTATATTCATAGTGCCACTGCCCATCATACTCGTTACTCGCGGCTTTACTGCCGATTCCCGTAAGAGTTCGGGCACTGTTTGTGCATCTGCACAGAAGTAGATGGTCAAATGGCTGGTAAGCCTTATATATATATATATGAAGATGGTATCTGTTCTTTCGAATATGTCCGAAAGAACAGATACCATCTTTATATACGAGGGTGAGTCAAATGAAAACATTAAATCTTTTTTAAATATTATTTTTGTGCATAAGTGGTACAAAGCTATATCACTTTTCAACATAATCACCCCCACGCTCAATGCAAGTACTTCAGCGCTTACAAAGTGCATAAATTCCTTTAGAAAAAAGTTCTTTTGGCAGTCCCCGCAACCACTCACGCACTGCGTGGCGTACCTCTTCATCATAACGGAACTTCTTTCCTCCCATTGCGTCTTTGAGTGGTCCAAACAGATGGAAATCAGTTGGGGTTAGGTCTGGTGAGTATGGTGGATGAGGAAGACACTCAAAATTCAAGTCTGTGATTGTTGCAACAGATGATTTTTTAGGAGATCTGTGTATGATGCACTGGTGGCAGTGGTCCCTCTAGGCATGTAATGCTCCAAAATGGCGCCTTTTGCGTCCCAAAAGAGAATCAGCATAACCTTCCCTGCTGAAGGTGCTGTTCGAAACTTCTACGGTTTTGGTGATGAGGAATGGTGCCATTCCTTGCTCGCTCTCTTCGTTTCCGGTTGGTGGAAGTTAACCCAGGTTTCGTCCCCAGTAAAGATTCTTGCAAGGAATCCATCACCTTCTCGTTCAAAGGGCCGAAGAAGCCCTTCACAAGCATCAACACGTCGTTCTCTCATTTCAGAAGTCAGCTGCAGTGGCACCCATCTTGCAGACACTTTGTGAAACTGGAGCACATCATGCACAATGTGGTGTGCTGACCCATGACTAATCTGTAAACATGCTGCAATGTCATTCAGTGTCACTCGGCGGTTTTTCTTCACTATGGCTTCAACTGCTGCAGTGTTCTGTGGAGTCACAACTCGTTGTGCCTGACCTGGACGAGGAGCATCTTCCACTGAAGTCAAACCATTTGCGAACTTCCTACTCCATTCGTAGACTTGCTGCTGTGACAGACATGCATCACCGTACTGAACCTTCATTCGTCGATGAATTTCAATAGGTTTCACACCTTTACTGCGCATAAACCGAATAACATAACGCTGTTCTTCCCTGGTGCAAGTCGCAAGTGGGTCGGCCATCTTTATATTGATACTGCGACGATATGTGTACATCTGCACTATGCTGCCACCTACAGGCCATTCTGCATGCTGTTTGTAGCACGCCTACCAACTTACAGGATAACGGCGCGAAATTTCGATTTGTTATTACAAATTTAAGGTTTTCATTTGACTCAGCCTCGTATATAACGTACGTCATTGTTGGCTGTGATGATGCGTCGTCCCAGTCTTCGCGCGTAGTGGCATCTTCTCTTCGTGAAGTTTGAGTAATATCCAAACTGTACCAGTTAGTATGAGTGACCGTGGTGAGCGTGCATTGTGCGCAGTGTAGTGCTTGTGTTGTCCTTGACAACGACAGGTATGAAAGAGTGTGCCTATCCCTCTCAAATAGCACCGCTGAGCTTAACATAACCATCCGATGGAAGGATCACCAGCAGAAGTGTCAGATGCCTTCACTCCGACAGACACTATAGTGAAGTTTCGGATATAACCCAGGGCTTTGGAGCGAAGTCTGTTGATGGAGAACTATACGCCATCATCTCTCCTCCCAGTGCCGGCAAAATACTGACGATTAAAACTTCTTCTGCTACTGGATATTCCTGGAAAGATACGCACAGTAGAAACGTGTGATAGGTAGTTTGGCTATGGAGAGCGGATTGTCATTCGTGAAGACGATGGTTCAAACCCGCGTTCGGCCATCCTAATTTAGGTTTTCTGTGATTTGCCTAAATCGCTTCAGGCAAATGCCTGGAAGGTTTCTTCGAAAGGGCTCGACCCACTTTCTCCCCCACACTTCCCTAATCCGATGAGACCGATTACCTCGCTGTTTCGTCCCTTCCCTGAATCAACCAACCAACTCAGAGTAGCACATGCAACCTACGTCATCAATTATTTGCTGGATGTATTCCAATCTTTGTCTTCCTCAACCCTATTTACCCTCTACAGCTCCCTCTCATACCATGGAAGTTATTCCCTGATGTCCTAACGGATGTCCTATCATCCTGTCCCTCCTCCTTATCAGTGTTTTCCAAATATATCTTTCCTCTCCGACTCTGTACAGAACCTCCTCATTCCTTATCTTACCAATCCATCTGATTTCCAAAATTCGTCTGTAGAACCACATCTGAAAGTCTTTGGTTCTCTTCTGTTCCGGTTTTCCCACAGTCCATGTTTCACTACCATACATGCTCCAAACGTTAATTCTTAGAAATTTCTTGCTCAGTTAAAGGGTTATGTTTGATTTCCCTTGGCCAGGAATGCCATTTTTGCCGGTGTTAGTCTGCTTTTCATGTAATTCTTGCTCCATCCATCATTGTTTATTTTTCTGCCTTGGTAACAGCATCCCTTAACTTCATCTACTTCGTGACCATCAATCCTGATGTTGATATTCTCACTGTCCTCATTTCTGCTACTTTTCATTTACTCTAAATCCATGTTATGTTCTCAGTAGGCTGTTCATTCCATTCAGCAGGTCCTGTATTTCTTCTTCACTTTCACTGACGATAGCAATGTCATCAGCGAATCATAACACTGATATCCTTTCACTTGAAATGCAATTCGTCTTCTGAAGTATTCTTTTATTTCCATCATTCCCTCTTCGATGTGTAGATTAAACATTATTGGCGGAGTACTATATCCCTGTCTTACACCCTTTTTAAGCTGAACACTTCGTTCTCGGACATCCATTTTTATTGTCCCCTTTAGGCCCTTGTATACACTGAATATTACCCGTCTTTCCCTACTGCTTACCCCTATTTTTCTCAGAATTTTGAACATCTTGCACCATTTCAACGTGTGTTGATTTTTCTTTAGTCTTGCCTCCATTATCAACAGCGACGTCAGAAATGCCTCTCTGGCGTCTTTACCTTTCCTAAAGGCAATCTGATCGTCATCTAACACATTCCCAGTTTTCTTTTGCATTCTTCTGTATATTATTATTTTCAGCAATGCATGATCCGTTAAGCTGATTGTACAGTAATTCTAGCACTTGTCAGCTCTTGCAGTCTTTGGAATTGTGCGGATGATAGTTTTTGGAAAGACATATAGTACATCGCCAGACTTATACATTCTACACACCAACGTGAATAGTCGTTTTGTTGCCAATTCACCCCATGATTTTCGAAATTCTGATGAAGTGTTGTCTGCCTTGTTTGATATTAAATCTTCCGAACCATTTAACGATGGAATTCGCATGGCACTTTCAATGTTATCAGCATTGGTTCTAGTTTCACCGAAGGTTATTTGGCTTTTCTATGTGATGAGTCAGTCCTTCCGAGAATCATTTCATTTTCGATTTCTTCGCATCTTTTATGCCGCCATTTCGTCTTGACTTCCCTGCACTTCGCATTTATTTCATTCCCCAGCGACATGTATGTCTGTCTTCCTGAGTCACCCTGAACATTTTTGTACTTCCTTCTTTCATCGATCAAATGAAGTATTTCTTCTATTACCTATGGTTTCTCCACAGTCACCTTCTTTGTAGCTATGTTTTTCCTTCCAACTTCCGTGATTGCCCTTTTTAAAGATGTACATTCCTCTTCTGTGCTGCCTAGTGAGGTATTGCTTATTGCCTCAGCGAACTTCAAGCATATCTCGTCATTCCTTATTACTTCAGTGTCCCACTTCTTTGCGTAATTATCCTTAAACTTCACCATATTTTTCACTAACACTAAATTGTGACCTGAGTCTGTATCTGCTCCTGGGTACGCCTTATAATCCAGTATCTTCTTTCGGAATACCTGCCTGACCATGATGTAGTCCAATTGAAATCTTTCTGTATCTCCCGGACTTTTAGATGTATACCTCCTCCTCTTGTGAGTTTTGAATAGAATATTCGCTATTACTATCTGAAATATATTGAAGAACGTAATTATTCTTTCTCCTCTCTCATTCCCCGTACCAAGGCCATACTCTCGTGTAAACCTTCTTTCCGCTCCTTACCCTACAACTGCATTCCAGTCCTCTGTGACCAGCAGATTTTTATCTCGGTTTACCCTTCGATGTTCCCATATACTTTCACTATCTGTTCGTCTTCAGCTTGCGACGGCGGAATGTATACCTGAACTATTGTTGTCGTGTTGGTTTGCTGTATATTCTGGTGAGAACAATCCTACCACTGAACTGTTCACAATAACACACTCTTTGCCCTATCTTCCCATTCATAACGAATCCTGCCCCCGTTATATAGTTCTCTGCTACTGTTGATATTACCCAATAGTCATCCGACCAGATATCCTTATTATCTTTCCATTTCACTTCACTGTCTTTCACTATATTTAGATTCAGCCTTTGCATTTCCCTTTTCAGGTTTTCTATCTTCCCTACCATATTTAAACTTGAAACATTTCACAGCACGACTCATAGAACGATATCCTTTCAGTGGTTATTCAGTCTTTTTCTCATGGTCACCTCCCACTTGTCAGTCTCTTCCCGGAAATCCAAATGGGGGCTATTACTGGAGCTTTTGCCAGTGGAGAGACCATGACACTACTTCAACTTTAGGGCACATGTCCTGTGGATACACATTATGTGTCTGTAAAGAAGTGGTTTCCATTGCTTTCTGCATCCTCATGCCGTTGATCGTTGCTGATTCTTCCGCCTTTAGGGACAGCATCCCAGGGGCGTGACAGTGCCCTGAACCTCTGTTCGCTCCCCAATCCTCTCTGAACTACCTCACAGAATTTATACAAAGGCAAATTATTGGTGTTCGCATTGTTGATTCCCTTCCTACCAGAAGACGAAACCTCCCTTAACCAAACTGAAAATTTCTTGATGCTTTAGGATGTGTGGCATCAACTAATCCCTTGTTAAAGTCCTGTCACACATTTCTTTTCTATTTAATATCTCATCATTTCTGGTTCGGTCTACCCACCCAGACTGCAGCATTCCTCCGTAGCATCACATTTCAAAAGATAGAATTCTCTTCTTGAGTGAACTGAAAATCTATCACTTTCCGCTTCACTACGATGCTGTATTTCAGACAAACACCTCTAGAAATTACTTCTTAACACTTCAATTTATATTCGGTATATACAGAATGGTCCATTGATAGTGACCGGCCCGACTATCCCACGAAATAAGCATCAAACGAAAAAACTACAAAGAACGTAACTCATCTAGCTTGAAGGAGAAAAGCAGATGGCGCTATGGTTGGCCCACTAGATGGCGCTGCCATAGGTCAAACGGATATCAACAGCGCTGTTTTAAATAGGAACCCCCATTTTTATTACATATTCGTGTAGTACGTAAAGAAATATGAATGTTTTAGTTGGACCACTTTTTTCGCTTTGTGATAGATGGCTCTGTAATAGTCACAAACGTATAAGTACGTGGTATCACGTAACATTCCGCCACTGCGGACGGTATTTGCTTCGTGATGCATTACCCGTGTTAAAATGGACCGTTTACCAATTGCGGAAAAGGTCGATATCGTGTTGATGTATGGCTATTGTGATCAAAATGCCCAACGGGCGTGTACTATGTAGGCTGCTCGATATCCTGGACGACATCATCCAAGTGTCCGGACCGTTCGCCGGATGGTTACGTTATTTAAGGAAACAGGAGGTGTTCAGCCACATGTGAAACGTCAACCACGACCTAAATGGTGCAATGTATGCTGATTTCCTTCGTAATGTTCTACCGATGTTACTACAAGATGTTTCACTGCATGACAGAATGGCGATGTACTTCCAACATGATGATGCCCCTAGTAGGTGTTTTAGCTGCTGTCGCGGCTATTCCGCACTTCGGTAGCAGCCAAATTGCGTGAGAATCGGGAATCTCAAAAACGTCGGTGTTGAGAATGCTACATCAACATCGACTGCACCCGTATCATATTTCTATGCACCAGGAATTGCATGGCGACGACTTTGAACGTCGTGTAAAGTTCTGCCACTGGGCACAAGAGAAATAACGCGACGTGACAGATGTTTTGCACGCGTTCTATTTAGCGATGAAGCGTCATTCACCACCAGTGGTAACGTAAACCGGCATAATATGCGCTACTGGGCAACGGAAAATCCACGATGGCTGCGACAAGTGGAACATCAGCGACCTTGGCGGGTTAATGTATGGTGCGCCATTATGGGAGGAAGGATAATTGGCCCCCATTTCATCGATGGCAATCTAAATGGTGCAATGTATGCTGATTTCCTACGTAATGCTCTACCGATGTTACTACAAGATGTTTCACTGCATGACAGAATGGCGATGTACTTCCAACATGATGGATGTCCGGCACATAGCTTGCGTGCGATTGAAGCGGTATTGAATAGCATATTTCATGACAGATGGATTGGTCGTCGAAGCACCATGGCCCGTACGTTCACCAGATCTGACGTCCCCGGATTTCTTTCTGTGGGGAAAGTTGACGGACATTTGCTATCGTGATCCACCGACAACGCCTGACAACATGCGTCAGCGCATTGTCAATGCATGTGCGAACATTACGGAAGGCGAACTACTCGCTGTTGAGAGGAATGTCGTTACACGTATTGCCAAATGCTTTGAGGTTGACGGACATCATTTTGAGCATTTATTGCATTAATGTGGTAATTACAGGTAATCACGCTGTAACAGCATTCTTTCTGAGAAATGATACGTTCACAAAGGTACATGTATCACATTGGAACAACCGAAATAAAATGTTCAAACCTACCTACTTTCTGTATTTTAAATTAAAAAACCTACCTGTTACCAACTGTTCGTCTAAAATTGTAAGCCATATGTTTGTGATTAATACAGCGCCATCGTTTACGGTCCACAGTTTATTTGGAAAATCCAGGGCGCACCAATCCATATTCCAAACCCCCGACAACTAATGGTGTAGGAGTCTTGTATCTGCATCCCCAAAATTGGCATACTGGCTGCCAACTTGCCCAACCAGTCTACATATTCGTTTCCTGAGATTTCAATGTGACCAGCGGCCACACGAAGAAGACTTAACATCCAGTTTGATGGAGGTCATAGAGGAGATCTTGGACAGCAGCCACCTATAGACGTCGAGGGCACCACTGGTCGATAGCCACGTATTTCATTTCATTTCAATGGAAAATAATTCTCAGAAAAACACAATAACAGCAGAAAGAATAACAAGATACAGAGACAGAGGCAGAAGAGACTTTTAAGACCTCTGCGCGCTTATATACACTACTGGCCATTAAGATTGCTACACCAATAATAAATGCAGATGATAAACGGGTATTCATTGGACAAATATATTATACTAGAACTGCCACTGATTACATTTTCACCCAATTTGGGTGCATAGATCCTGAGAAATCAGTACCCAGAACAACCACCTCTGGCCGTAATAACGGCCTTGATACGCCTGGGCATTGAGTCAAACAGAGCTTGGATGGCGTGTTCAGGTACAGCTGCCCATGCAGCTTCAACACGATACCACAGTTCATCAAGAATAGTGACTGGCGTATTGTGACGAGCCAGTTGTTGGGTCACCACTGACCAGACGTTTTCAATTGGTGAGAGATCTGGAGAATGTGCTGGCCAGGGCAGCAGTCGAACATTTTCTGTCTTCAGAGAGACCCGTACGCTAGTATGGCGATGACGAATACACGCTTCCAATGTGCGTTCGCCGCGATGTCGCCAAACACGGATGCGACCATCATGATGCTGTAAACAGAACCTGGATTCATCCGAAAAAATGACGTTTTGCCACTCGTGCGCTCCAGTCTGTGACGCAGCGTCATGGGTAACCGCAGCCATGGTCTCCGAGCTGATAGTCCATGCTGCTGCAAACGTCGTCGAACCGTTCTTGCAGATGGTTGTTGTCTTGCAAACGTCCCCATCTGTTGACTCAGGGATCTAGATGTGGCTGCACGATCCGTTACAGCCTTGCGGATAAGACGTCTGTCATTTCGACTGCTAGTGATACGAGGCCGTTGGGATCCAGCACGGCGTTCTGTATTAGCCTCCGAACCCACCGATTCCATATTCTGCTAACAGTCACTGGATCTCGACCAACGCGAGCGGCAACGTTGCGATACGATAAACCGTAATCGCGATAGGCTACAATCCGACCTTTATCAAAGGTGATGGTACGCATTTCTCCTCCTTACCCGAGGGATCACAAAAACGTTTCACCAGGCAACGCCGGTCATCTGCTGTTTGTGTACGAGAAATCTGTTGGGAACTTTCGTCATGTCAGCGCGTCGTAGGTGTCACCACCGGTGCATAGACTGATGCTAATCTGTGTTCGCATCGACCCTCTGTCCATAATCATGTTGTATAAATGGAGATGATGTTTTAACTACTGACGACGCCTTTGGCACAATTGTTTTATTAATCTCCATTGCAGGATGTAATTTAGGTATTTTGCTTCTGATGAAGGTATATTTATATATACCGAAACCATGGTCAAGAATTTTAATAAATCTTTATCCTGCAACTGTTTTGGCTGTCATCATTTACCATGAAGCATTTCAACATTTGCTGTTTCAGCCATGTTTAAAATCTTGAACTTTGAAAGTAACATTTTGTCTACAGACTTGAGTAAAAACCCTAAGAACTTTAGTCTTATGTACAATCAGTAAGAGGTTAGAAATCACCATTTCAGTCACGCATTGACCATACAGGCAGCGAAACGTAAGATTACAGAGAGGAGGCCGAAATACTGAATTCGGTCTTCAGAAATTGTTTCACCGCGAAAGTTCATAATACGGTCGCTCCTTTCAACTATCGTAGGAACGTCGGAATGGGAGATATTGAGCTAAAAGTCCGCGGAACAGAAAAGAAGCTACAGTCGTTTAGCAGTGGAAAGGCATCAGGTCCGGATAAGACACCCGTGAGATTCTACAAACATTACGCGAAAGCACTTGCTCCCTTTCTACGAGGAGTTTATCGTAGTTCGCTGGAGCAACGAAGGGTACTTAGCGACTGGAAGAAAGCCCAGATCGCTGCCGTAGGATAGACGCACATAATTGCGCCTGAATCGTTGACATCAGCCTGTTGTAGAATAAGGGAACATGTTTTATGTTCAAGAATCAAGTCGATCTTGGAGAACGAATACCTTCTCTGTAAAAATCAACATGGATTCCACAAACAGAGATCTTGTGAATGCAAGGTCGCTCTGTTTCTCCATGAGATTCATAGCACTGTAGACAACGGCTGTCAGGTTGATGCTGTGTTCCTTGACTTGACGCCGCCCCGCACTGCCGTTCAGAGAGAGAGGACAAAAACTCAAAAAACGAGCTTACCGAGTATCGGACCAGTTTTTCGACTGGATTCAAGACTTCCTTGGCAATAGAACTCGACATATCGCTCTTAACGGAAGAGAATCGAAAGATGTAAAGGTAATTTCGGGAGTGCCACAAGGAAGTGTGACAGGACCGTTACTGTTTACAATGTACTTAAATGTTCTAGTAGACATCGTCGGAAACTCTTTAACACCGTTCGCAATGATCAGGTTGTCTATAAGTAGTAACTCCAGTAGGCCGTATCGATTTGCAGAAAGACCTACAGAGGATTGACGAATGGTCTTGTCAGTTGACCTCGAATGTAAATAAATGTAACATACTGCGCATACATAGGAAAAGAAAACTTCTTCTGTGCAGCTACACTACTCTTGGTAACAGTATCTGTTGTAAAATATCTAGGAGTAACTCATAGAGAGAAATGAACGAAGAGCGGCACTTTTCACCCTGGGATCGTTTAGTCAGCGCGAGAGCGGTACAGAGATGTTCAACAAACTCCAGTGGTAGACGCTACAGAAAAGGTGTTGTGAGTCGCGGTGACTGTTCTACCGGAATTTCGATAGAATACATTTCGGGAAGAGTCGGACAAGATATTACTTCCTCTCAGATACATCTCGCGTAATGACTCTGATGAGATACTTCAAGAAATTAGAGCTAATACAGATACTTACTGACAATCATTCTTTCCACGCGCCGGTGTCTTTTGGAAAAGGGAAGGGGGAACGAGTTATTGGTGCCAGAAGTATTCTCCGCCATATACCCTCAGGAGGTTTGAGGACTGTTGATGCAGTTGTGGATTAGCGACGTTTTGTCACCAGTCCATAATAACAGAATAATTGCATTTCATTTGATTTGGAGTGCAACGTATTGCAGTGAAAATACACTGAAGAGCCAAAGAAAATGGTACAGCTGCCTAACACCGGGCAGGGCCACCGCGAGTACGCAGAAATGGCGCAACACTACGTATCATGGACTCGACTAATGTCTGAAGTAGTGCTGGAGGTAAGTGACGCCATGAATCCTGCACGGCTGCACGGCTGTCCATAAATCCGTGAGAGTACGAGGGGGGGGGGGGGGGGGGGAGATCTCTTCTGAACAGAACGTCTCAGGGCATCCAGATATGCTCAATAATGCTCACGTCTAAGGAGTCTGGTGGCCAGCGGAAGTGGATAAGCTCAGGAGAGTCTTCCTAGAGCCACCCTGTAGCAATTCTGGATGTGTGGTGCGTCGCATTTCCTTGCTAGGGTTGCCCAAGTCCTTTGCAATGCACAATGGGCATGAAAGGACGCGGATTATCAGACAGGACGCTTACGTACCTGTCACTTGTCAGACTCGTATATAGGCGTATCAAGCACTCCAACTGCATACGCTCCTCACCTTTACATAGCCTACACCAGCTTGAGCAGTCCCCTATTAACTGGCATGGTCCATGGATTCATAAGGTTGTCTCCATACCAGAACACCCCCATCCACTCGATACAATTTTAGACGACGCTCGTCCGACCAGGCAATATGCTTCCAGTCATCAACAGTCCAAAAGTTGACGGGTCTAGGCGAGGCGTAAAGCTTTGTGTCGTGCAGTCATCAAGGCTACAATAGTAGGCCTTCGGCTCCGAAAACCCATGTCGATGATGTTTCATTGAATGGTTGGCACGCTGACACCTGCTGATGGCCCAGCATTGAAATCTGCGCAATTTGCGGAAGGGTTGCACTTCTGTCACGTTGAACTATTCTCTTCAGTCGCGTTGGTACCGTTCTTGCAGGAGCTTTCTCTGGTCGCAGTGATCTCGGAGATTTGATGTTTTACCGGATTCCTGATATTCACGGTACACTCGTGAAATGATCGTACCGGAAAATCCCAGCCTCATCGCTACCTCGGGAATGCTTGTCCCATGGCTTGTGCGCCGACAATGACACCAAGTTCAAACACACTTTAATCTGATAACCTGCCATTGTAGCAGCAGTAACCGATCTAACAACTGCGCCAGACCTTTGTTTCCGTATATAGGCGTTGCCGACCGCAGCGTCGTATACTGCCTGTTTAAATACATATGCCTGCTCCAGTTCCTTTGGCGCTTCAGCGTTTGTTCAAACAGTTTATGTATCGACTGTATGACTTGTGTAGAAGCAAACTCATCTACTTCATGACCGCGCTGTTATTGCACTTGGCGTCCTATGGCCGCTACAGGAAACATGTGGTGATTTTACAGTAAATAATTACAGTGGCAACTGAAGAAAATGCATCGCACTTGACTACTTTCAGGGACATTTGTGCGTGTACTATCGAGCAGTTTATTGTGTTCTCACGAAATACCACGACAAAAACTCCTTATAAGTTGACAGAAGCATCCTCATAAATGTGTGTGAAATCTTATGGGACTTAACTGCTAAGGTCATCAGTCACTAAGCTTACACACTACCTAACCTAAATTATCCTAAGGACAAACACACACACCCATGCCCGAGGGAGGACTCGAAACTCCGCCGGGACCAGCCGCACATCCTCATACACAAGTGCAATAATGTTGTGGTGTACTAATACATCTACATACTTAGTCTGCAATTTACACTTCAGCAGCAGGCAGACGGTTCATCGAATCATCTTCAAGCTATTTTTCTAGCTTTCCATTTTCGAACAGCGAGTGAAGAAAACGTACTCATAAACTTTTTCCATTCACTCCAAGGCCTCCAAGGGTCACTTGTAGTCCCTACTTGCTCTCTCCATTACGGTCATCGTTGGCTAGCTTCTTGAGCTTTGCTGTTTTTAAATAAAATGTGATGTAGTGTTCTCAGTTCAAATGGTTCAAATGGCTCTGAGCACTATGGGACTTAACATCTATGGTCATCAGTCCCCTAGAACTTAGAACTATTTAAACCTAACTAACCTAAGGACAGCACGCAACACCCAGCCATCACGAGGCAGAGAAAATCCCTGACCCCGCCGGGAATCGAACCCGGGAACCCGGGCGTGGGAAGCGAGAACGCTACCGCACGACCACGAGATGCGGGCAATGTTCTCAGTCACATACTTCATTTCATGCGTAGCTTAACTGTCTTTCTCATTAAATAACAATGAAAGTAATTTTCTTTTGAAGCTACATGGCCATGTTTGTGTGATCTTCCCACGTAATTCATTTCATCGTAATTGTTCCAGAACAGCTGTTGAATTATTGTAAATTAAATGGGTTTCTGCCTTTCTTATTTGTATGTCAGTTTCTTAACGTAACAGCAAATTAAGTCACGTTAACGTTCATATAGCCAAATAAACGGAAGTCCTTAAAAAAATCACACAGTAAGAAAGAATAAAATATAAATTATCAATTTTTGACTGAGCCTAATGTTTCTTTTCTCGTCTCATAGTCAAAATTAAAATTTAATGCAGTTCATTCAGTTAGAATCTTGAAGAAAATCTCTGTCTTGACAGATCAAGGAATAAGTCAAAATAAGTATTAGGATAGTATGCCACTGCATGGTTAGAAAAACATCTCTTTATATTTTCATTTCTTACGCAGCTTGTCATGCAGTGTTCCGATCCGATATTTGAATTCCAAGAACTCTGATTTGTCGATACTCATTCCGTAATGTACTATCTGACTAGATAAAGCTTAAACAAAACAGGCTGTGGGGTTTGCATTTGGCTTGCATCTGGCCACAGCATCTGTTTCGCTTGATGTTGCTGTATCGCCGTTCTCAGTATAATACGAGTATGAAGTCTTCCCAGAAACTACCGCGGTACTCTGCTGACTATACAACATGTAAATCTGTGCGTTAATTTGTCGTCTTTGTTGCATTCTCCAACAGTTTAGCAAGCAAGTGAATATCACATGGATTACTTCGTACTGTAACTATTAGATAGACAATCTTTTACCATGTTATGAGTACAATAATACCTGCTTTACTCGTTGGCATCAAGCTCGCATTCATACTCGATTTTGTATCGAGTTTGTTTTTCTGTCAGTGTTATTTACAAGCTAAGATCGATACACTGATTTATGGATAGGTTCAGTAATGAAGAGCTGTCTGATACCTCGTATGCGGTACCCTGAACACAATGTAAGACCAGTACAATGACACTTTCCCGAGCGGTTCCTGCAACGACACAAAGATACCACAGATGGTTTGCATCTGTACATGGGTACCTACGAGAAACCGCATTTTGCATAGTACAGAATTTTACTCTGTTGTGAAGATATTTTCACAGAAAAAACGGTAGTTGTGGTAAGAAACCGAATAAATCGTACCCTCACAAATCGTCAAAATTTCAGATTCGACACGTACAGAGCAGCTACCAAGACATTACGTCATGTTTCCACATGCCCGTTGGGTACTCAAAGAACATTGTGTTGTGCCATATTATCTGTGTGTCCATTGTTGCTGCATGAACTGCTTAGCCATCGTTAGGTTCCACTACAGATAAATATTAAACATAGCAGTATTTCTCCAGTACTGGGTGACTGCACCACTTACGTGATTTCGCCGCCTACCTCCTGGTGTTCGTTGCTTCCTGTTCGAGGTTTCACGATTTATATTAGCTTAAGAAGTAAGAGTGTTTTACCTTGGTTTAACTACGATTTAGGACAACTACAGGATTGGAGTAATGGAAAGAAGGAATAGCGAAGCACAGATTATATTCTGTTTATGATGTCTTTATTAAATAACGATGAGTCAGAATGGATGATACATCACTGACATTTGCCCTTCTCAGTGCACCTTGAGGATGGGAGCAGCGACAGCAGGGGCGGCGTAGGCCAGAGGGGCGTGGACGGCGGAGGCGGCGTAGGCCACGGGGGCAGCGTAGGCCACGGGGGCGGCAGCGACGGCGGGGGCGGCCAGGACGCGGGCCGTCTGCGAGATCCTGTACGTGTTGGCGATGGAGGAGGCGGCGGGCGCCACAGCCACGGGGGCGTGGGCCACAGCCACGGCGGGGGCGGCCACGGCAACAGCGGGGGCGGCGTAGCCTCCCAGGTAGCCAGCGTGGGCGGCGGCCACGGCGCACAGAAGGATCACCTGCGACAACGCGTATTTCAGAGCTCGACAGGCGGCCGTGTTGGCAGTGGTTGCAAGAGGAGCTATTCACTTGCAACATGGTGGGACTAGAGTTATAAATACATGAACATAGTCGTCTGTGTAGAGTGAAGCCAACCAAAATAAATCGATTGATACGCGACCTCGGCTGTGATCTGTGCATTACATCACCAAATGGCTATGGATGAAAATTACTGTAAGAGGCAAAAAACTGCACTGAACACAGCAATTCAAGCATTTTTTTCGTCCACAACTGTGGATTTGTTCCGGTTGCTTCAGAAAGGAGACATAGAGACAGTAACCCTAAATAAAGTTTAATATGCACCAACATCTGAGATAAGTTATTCGGCAGAAGTATGAAGAAAATGAAGTAAAATGGAATTTCTGAATACAGACCTTACAATGTCCTACAAATAGTAGGAAGTTACCCATATTATTTTTGTGACTGTATGGGTGTGTGGGTTGGGGGGATGAGAGGAGTAAGGAAGGGGAGAGGGGGAGAGACTTCGGCACTCATTGTATAAGGTTGTACAATCTCCATCATAGCTGCTAACTGCTAATGTCAATCTATTTAACTTGGCATAAAGGCCCCTTTTCCGGAAAATAAATCGTATGGTGAATATCTGTTTTATCCTTCCCCTGGATCGCATTGAATGAAATTTTCGCTATTCCCATATGATTAGTGTACTAAAACATCTCGACTTATACGAGCAACGGACTGCGATCCAATATTGACATCCAGCTTTTATAAAACACCAGCTGTTGTTAGATACCAACTGAACTCCAGGAGCAATACATACCGAAACATTCCACTTGCTACACCTTCGTCCAGTTCTTCGTTCTTGCAACTAATTCGTGTCAATGTTAAAATTACATGCTACGAGAAGACACACAAACTGACACCTCCCAGCTCAATTCAACTATTCTCCCGCAAAGCGGGTAATATCTGTTAAATTCAATTTACACGTTAGTCAGGGCTAAATTTGAATTTTAAATTAAATAAAGCGGCAATTATACTAGTAGCAGAGAGAGACAAAGCGATGAAGAAATTGGTAGCAAAACTTCTGCTACGTAGAAAGAAAGCATACACTGTGGCATCAGGAATGTTCGGCATACCAAGACACAAAATGTCGAGTGGTGCAGCTGAAGATACCTAAACAAAGGGTGAAAGAGATTTTCACCATCTGGCATTGATATTTAGCTAAGAAACAAAGCTGCCGTAGAGGACGAGACGAGAATATATTTCCAATAGCAATTACGAAATGGGGAAACGAAGGGAGGTTTAATTACAGTTTCAGCTGACATAAATGCTGCTAGAAACAGGCTGGGTTTTGGGACCATAGTCACACCAAAAGCGTAAGCAACATCTCCATCGTAGTGCTGCCTCTCTGACTGAAGTCGAGACGTAACAGAAAGAGAGAGAAACAAAGACATCGAATGGAAGAGTTTGTAAGAAACAGAAAACGTGCTAATACGTTCAGAAGCAAAAACTTTGCCTAGTAAGAGGCAGTAGAAGCGAAACGCCCTGGACAGATACGTACTAGAATACGAGGGACTCATACAGTTTTAATTATTACATAAAAAAGTTACGTAAATAACTTTTTGTTTTATTGCAGTCACATGTCAGAACCCTCTGGTGAAGTGTAGATGTGCTGCACCATTTCGTTTTGGCTGTTCTAGCAGCGTACCGAAGTGCTGTGGCGCGGGGATTGCACTGTCCACCATACTATAGACATTAATTACATAACTTTACTTCTTTTGGAAGTGATAGTCTAAACTGTATAACTACTCTTCATATGTGTTGACTGTTCAAAAGTATGTTTTTTCTGATAGAAAGAGTGCCATAGCATAGGGAAACAGTTGAAGAAGCAAGAGAAGGGAAGTAATGGCCTGAGCCACTCGGAGGTACGTGTCATCGCGCAGGCAACTCACCAGCTTGTACATGTTGTGATGGGAGTTGTTGTCCGGCGAGAGTAACAGGTGCCGCAGCCAGGTTCGCCGTCGGTATATATAGCGGGCGGTAGCTGTGGGGCCTGCGAGCCACGCCCTCGTCCTCTGCCCGCTACACGGCCACAGCTCCCTCAGACGGTGCTCTTGATCCACTTTGCGCTCTGGTTCAGCGTTTGCAGATTGCGAATCCGAAGCTGACCGCCGCGGCAGACTAGGTCAGTCCACCGCGTCTGTGTTAATTTGTAACTGTACGCCCACCTTGCACTTGATCGCGTACTAGATATCACCACAACTTGATGACAGCAGAGAGATTAGTGGGTGCTGTTCCCATGTTGATGTCTTAGAAGTTGTATGCTATATTTGCCAGATAATGGCGTACATAGCATATGTGACGATGAGTAGATTTAGTTTCTTATTATGTTACATCCACTGTCCCTAAACGTGCCTTCACTGATTTCTAACATGCATCTGCAATTAAAACCCACCTTAGAATTTGTATGTAGACTGAAACGCCAAGTGAAAAATTGTACGAAGGCGGAAATTAAAAAAATTTTCAAATGTGTGTGAAATCTTATGGTACTTAACTGCTAAGATCATCAGTCCCTAAGCTTACACACTACTTAACCTAAATTATCCTAAGGAAAAACACACACACCCATGCCCGAGGGCGGACTCGAACCTCTGCTGGGACCAGCCGACACACATTCCTAATAACAATGTAGCCGCTTTCCTGTGATGTCGACTGCAACAAAGACAGTGCTGCAATTCTCGAGACTACAAAAATCCTCAGTGACTTTGCGAACTTGTTATTCTGGTAGCAAAGAACACCGACACCAGTGTCATCAAATAGGTCATCCAAGAATAAATTGCGCTTAATCTGTCTTCTACAGATCGATTAACTGCGTCGTGAATGCGGACGGTATCTTAAGCTATCGAAACGAGTTTTTAATCTCTTTATATGTTCCTAGTATATATATATATATATATATATATATATATATATATATATATATGTGTGTGTGTGTGTGTGTGTGTGTCTTGTGTTTATGATTATCGAATGTGTCTGTGTGTGTACTTTGCCTTGTTTCTGGAGAAGGCTTTGGCCGAAAATTTACGTGAATGCTTCCCTACTGCTCAGCTTGCGAGAAGCAGTCTGTCCGCTCCACTGTACAGTTATTCCCTCATGAATTTTATTGTAAATAATCCACTGCACCTCAACAAGCACAATGATATACATAATTACAATACCAGAAGGAAAAAAAGATAGTCTTTACGCCACATTAAGGTTGTCTGTAGAACAAATAGCGATCACAATGCTGTAACCAACAGTTTTGATCACTTATACAATCAAAAGTTTTGATCACTAGCCCAGTGATATAAAGTGCCTGAAAGACAGAAAAGTAAAATTTAAAACGAAACTGAAAACATTTCTCTTTGACAATTCCTGCCGGCCGAAGTGGCCGACCGGTTCTAGGCGCTACAGTCTGGAACCGCGCGACCGCTACGGTCGCAGGTTCGAATCCTGCCTCGGGCATGGATGTATGTGATGTCCTTAGGTTAGTTAGGCTTAAGTAGTTCTAAGTTCTAGGGGACTGATGACCTCAGAAGTTAAGTCCCGTAGTGCTCAGAGCCATTTGAACCATTTGACAATTCCTCCTACTCTTCAGAAGGCTGTCTGTTATTGTAATGTGTAAATGGTGATGGGTAAGAATTACGGACTAACATCTGTCTGTCTTTAATTAAAAAACAAAAATATAATAAATGATGAGCAAGGAGACATATTTACAAAAAAACAATTATCTGAATTTAAAATGACTCGTTCCACATCATTATGATTTATCATGGATATGACACTTGGAACATGGAACTAACTAACTAACCAACTATTGGTATATCACAATCGATGGTACAGACATATATTTCGGAAACCTCAAAGTGAAATTAAAAAATGAACTGAAGCAGATGGTCAAAGTAGACATACGTTCCAATTGTGATATATATCCTTATTCCTCAAAAATTGACAGAGTTACTGGCGAGAAATATTCGGGTAAAATAAGCAAATAGCTTACTGTTGGAAAGGTAGGCCTATAGTTACACAGGTTAGGATATCATTACAAAAAACAGACTTACATAAATGTTAAAGCAAAATATCCAACTAACCTGATCTAAGCGTTTGAGACCATTCCCTTAATCACATTTATAGCGCTGCACAATACTGGAACAGGCTTAAAAAATTATATCTTTTTTTACCGTGTAAATTACTAGTACTGATCAGACACTAAATGACGCGTCAGGTATAAGATTTCAAAGTGAGAAGAAGTGTAAATTACAGTGAAACTGATCCACTGACAATATAATACATGTAAAACAAGAACTCTATTCTGCATGGAGGTACTGCTCTATGTCGTTCTCTTCTTTGACATTTCACTTTGATGATGTGCACAGATACGATAGCATGCCTTGCGTCTTCCGTCATTGCACATGTTTTACACGTTTTTTGCAAATTGGAGCATTAAAAATGTTGAGCATACGAGTTGAAAACTGTATCAGTTGTATTTGATACCGATACAAATACGGTAAAAATGGCATTAAGTGGATTACGGAAGCATTCTTTGCACATCACTTCGTTCTCATCTCGTTTATTCGAAATATATCTACAAAAATAAGTTACATTAACGAGGCCTGACGTGTCATATTACTTCAGCAATTACGCATTTAAGAACACAAAAACGTTTGAAATTGCCTTCCCGGCACTGTGTTATTCACGAAAACACGGTAGTTAATCGTATTTAAAACAGTTGTTGCGTGTACACGACACAAACAAGGAACAAGAAGCGTTCGTATGTAGTAGTCTACTAATGTTTTGGGCTGTTTCAGATGGCGGGAGGCACCGTCCACTCTGGCTTCAATACAAGGCACCGTACAAGTCTGTAGCGCTATATCCCTTCTTTTTTTACCTTAATGCTGTTAACAGCAAGATCCATAAACACAATTATCTCTGGTGAGCGTAATAAAATTCTCAAATGCAGTAAATTATTAATTACGTAATTTGTATTCAATTTAGGTTCATCTCGAAAAATAAAAGTGCTGAGATTTCACTGATATACGCTGTCAGAACACCATGGTTTGAAAATAATTCCAAGATTCGCAGTTTATATCACTTCTAGTAAACTCGATAAGTCAGAGATTGAACACCACTTTCTTTTAGCGTCGTAAGGTTCGTAAATTTTCAGTCAGTAAGAATCAACGATCTTCCTGATCGTCGCAAACATCTGAGAATAAATAAAATGAAGTTATAAATTTCCAAAATAATTACTTCTTTAACACTTTCTTTTTAGAAGACACAAAAACGTTTTATTTTGTAACACTATACACAGATCACTGCTGTGTAGGCGTAATTATTTCAATGTACGCTACTGGCCATTAAAATTGCTACACCACGAAGATGACGTGCTACAGACTCGACATTTAACCGACAGGAGGAAGATGCTGTGATATACAAATGACTAGCTTTTCAGAGCATTCACACAAGGTTAGCGCCGGTGGCGACACCTACAACATGCTGACATGAGGAAAGTTTCCAACCGATTTCTCAAACACCAACAGCAGTTGACCGGCATTGCCTGGTGAAACGTTGTTGTGATGCCCCGAGTAAGGAGGAGAAATGCATACCATCACGTTTCCGGCTTTGATAAACGTTGAATTGTAGCCTATCGCGATTGTGGTTTATCGTATCGCGACATTGCTGCTCGCGTTGGTCGATATCCAATGAGTGTTAGCGGAATATGGAATCGGTGGGTTCAGGAGGGTAATACGCAAAGCCGTGCTGGATCCCAACGGCCTCGTATCACTAGCAGTCGAGATGACAGGCATCTTATCCGCATGGCTGTATCGGATCGTGCAGCCACGTCTCGATCCCTGAGTCAACGGATGGGGACGTTTGCAAGACAACAACCATCTGCACGAACAGTTCGACGACGTTTGCAGCAGGATGGACTATCAGCTCGGAGACCATGGCTGCAGTTACCCTTGTCGCTGCATCACAGACAGGAGCGCCTGTGATGTTGTTCTCAATGATGAACCTGGGTGCACGAATGGCAAAACGTCATTTTTTCGGATGAACCCAGGTTCTGTTTACAGCATCATGATGGTCGCATCCGTGTTTGGCGACATCGCGGTGAACGCACATTGGAAGCGTGTATTCGTCATCACCATACTGGCGTATCACTCTGCGTGATTGTATGGGGTGGCATTGGTTACACGTCTCGGTCACCTCTTATTCACATTGACGGCGCTTTGAACAGTGGACGTTACATTTCAGATGTGTTACGACCCGTTGCTTTACCCTTTATTCGATCCCTGCGAAACCCTACATTTCAGCAGGATAATGCACGACCGCATGTTGCAGGTCCTGTACGAGCCTTTCTGGATACAGAAAATGTTCGACTGCTGCCCTGGCTAGCACATTCTCTAGATCTCTCACCTATCGAAAACGTCAATGGTGGCCGAGCAACTGGCTCGTCACAATGCGCCAGTCACTACTCTTGATGAACTGTGGTATCGTTTTTGAATCTACATGGGCAGCTGTACCTGTACACGCCATCCAAGCTCCGTTTCACTCAATGCCCAGGCGTATCAAGGCCGTTATTACGGCCAGAGGTAGTTGTTCTTGGTACTGACTTCTCAGGATCTATGCACCCAAATTGCGTGAAAATGTAATCACATGTCAGTTCTAGTATAATATATTTGTCCAATGAATACCCGTTTATCATCTGCATTTCTTCTTGGTGTAGCAATTTTAATGGCCAGTAGTGTACATCTGACATCAAGCGTGGCTCTTTCAGAGCAGCTAACATTGAAATCTGAAATAGACCTGAGGTTACAACATTAAATTTTCGTTTATGAAATATAATTTCATTGCTGAAAACGTGGGCCACAGCATCTAAGAGAAGCTGCCAGCATCTTCTTCCTGGGCACGACCGTCGGCTCCCTGAGTCTGCATCCGGCAGCTTCAACATCCGGCCCAGGTGGAAGATACCTTCCGCAGCCGCTTAGCTGCTGCTCCGTTCAGAAACACAAAAAACAACAAACAATAATTAACATAAATTACAGAAACTTTGTCTGTGTTATACTTTAGTTAACATGAATAAGTCTAGGCTTACACTTGCCATATGTCGTTACTGCCATAATTGATGCTGTAAAAAGCCCTGTATCGTCACAAGCTCTAGGAAGTACCCGATACATGAGTGAGGTTGAGAATGATCGATTGCTTACAGGACTTTTTTTTTAGTCATAAGTCTTCTGACTGATACGATACGGCCCGCCACGGATTCCTCTCCTGTGCCAGCCTCTTCATCTCAAAGTACCACTTGGAACCTACTTCCTATATTATTTAATGGACGTATTCCAATCTCTGTCGTACTCTACAGTTTTTGTCCTCAACAGCTCCCTCTGGTACCATGGAAGTCATTTCCTGACGTCTTAACAAATGTCCTAATATACTGTTCCTTCTCCTTGTCAGTGTTTTCCATGAATTCCTTTCCTCTCCGATTCATCGCCGGACCTCTTCATTCCTTATCAGTCCACCTAATTTTCAAGATTCATCTGTAGCATCACATCTCAAATGCCTTGATTCTCCTCTGTTCCGGTTTTCCCACAGTCGATGTTTCACCACCACACAATGCTGTGCTCCAAATGTACGTTCTCAGAAATTTCTTCATCAAATTAAGGCCCGTGTTTGATACTAGAAGACTTCTCTTGGCCAGGAATTCCCTTTTTCATGTCCTTTTTGATGTCCTACTTGCTGAGTCAGTCATTGCTTATTTTGCTGCCTAGGTAGTAGAATTCCTTAACTTCATCTACGTATTGACCATGATTCCCGATGTTTCTCGTTTTTCTCATTTCTGCTACTTCTTATTTCTTTCGTCTTTCTTTGATTTACTCTCACAATCAGTCCCTACTTCATATTCATTAGACTGTTCATTCCATTTATCAGGTCATGTAATTCTTCTTCACTTTCACTCAGGACAGCAAAATCATCAGCGAATCGTATCACTGTTATCCTTTAACCTTGAATTTTAACTCCACTCTAGAACCTTCCTTTAATCTCCATCATTGCTTTTTCGATGTACAGGTTGAACAGTAGGGAGGAAAAACTACATCCCTGACTTACACCCTTTTTAATCCTACCGCTTCGTTATTGGTCGTCCACTCTCATTATTCCCTTTTGGCTGTTGTACATATTGTATATGACCAGTCTCTCCCTATCTTGCATCTCCCTGTCTTGCATCGTTTTACATAGTCGAATTCTTTTTCCAGGTCGGCAGATCCTATGAACGTGTATTGATTTTTCTTTACCCTTGTTTCCATCATCAACCGCAACGTCAGAGTTGCCTCTCTTGTGACTTTACCTTTCCTAAAGCCAAACTGATCGTCGTCTAACATATCCTCAATTTTCTTTCCCATTCTTATCTATATTATTCCTGTCAGCAACTTGGATGCATGAGCTCTTAAGCTGATTGTGCGATAATTCTCGCATTTGTCAGCTCTTGCAGTTTTCGGAATTGCGTAGATGACGTTTTTCCGAAAGTCAGATGGTATGTTGCCAGATTCATACATTCTACACACCAAGGTGAATAGTCGTTCTGTTGCCACTTCCCCCAAAGATTTTAGAAATTTTGATGGAATGTTATCTATCCCTTCTGCCTTATTTGATCTTAAGTCCTCCAAAGCTGTCTTAAATTCCATTTCTAATACTGGACCTCAGTTTCTTCTTCTATAACATCAGACAAATCTTCACCCTTACGGAGGCCTTCAAGGTACTCTTTCCGACTATCCGCTCTCTGCTTGCATTTAACAGCGGAATTCCCGTTGCACTCTTAATATCACCACTCTTTCTTTTAATTTCACCGAAGGTTATTTTGGCCTTCCTATATGCTGAGTCGCTCTTTCCGACAATCAATTCTTTTTTCATTTTTTCGCATTTTTCGTGCAGCCATTTCGTCTGATCCTTCCTGCAGTTCCTATTTATTTTATTCCTCAGCGAATTATATTTCTGTATTACTAAAATTCCTTGAGCATTTTTGTACAACCTTCTTTCATGGATCAACTGATGTACTTCTTCTGTTACCCGTGGATTCTTCACAGTTACCTTCTTTGTACCTATGTTTTTCTTTCCAGTTTCTGTGTTTGCAGTTTTTAGAGATGTCCATTCCTCTTCAACTGTACTGCCTACCCAGCTATTCCTTATTGCTGCATCTATAGCCTGAGAGAAATTCAAGTATATCTCGTTATTCATTATTACTTCCGTATCCAACTTCTTTGTGTATTGATTCTTTCTGACTAATCTCTTGAACTTCAGCCTACTCTTCTTCACTACTAAATTGTGATCTAAGCCTATATCTGCTCCTGGGTATGCCTTAAAAATACAATATCTGATTTCTGAATCCCTGCCTGACTAAGATGTAATCTGACAAATCTTTCCAAACCACCCGGCCTTATCCAAGTACATCTCATCTTGTGATTCTTGTACAGAATATTCGCTATTAGAAATTGAAATTTATTCCAGAACTCAATTAGTCTTTCTCATTCCTTATCCCAAGCCCATATTCTCCTCTAACCTTTTCTTCTACTCCTTCTCCTAGAACTGCATTCCAGTTCCCTATGACTATTAGATTTTCATCTCCCTTTACATACTGTACTACACTTTTAATATCCTTATATAGTTTCTCTATCTCTTCATCTTCAACTCGCGACGTAGGCATGTATTCCTGAACTATTGCTTTCAGTGTTGGTTTGCTGTCAGTTCTGATAAGAACAACCCTATCGCTGAACAGTTGGCAGTAACACACTCTCTACCCTACCTTCCTAGTCATAAAGAATCCTACTCCCGTTATATCATTTTCTGCTGCTGTTGATATTACCTTATACTCTGCTGATCGGAAATCCATGTCTTCTTTCCATTTCACTTCACTGACGACTACTATATCTAGATTGAGCCTTTGCACTTCCCGTTTCAGATCTTCTAGCTTCCCTAACACGTTCAAACTTCCGCCACTCCACACCTCGCTTCGTAGAACGTTATCCTTTCGTTGGTTATTCAGTTTTTTTTCTCATGGTAACCTCCCCTTTGGCAATCCCCTCCTAGGGATCCGAATGGGGTACTATTCTGGAATATTTTGCCAATGTAAAATTCATCAAGATACTTTTTCAATTACAGGCCACATGCCCTGTGGATACACGTTACGTGTCTTTAATGCAGTGGTTTCCATTGCCTTCTGCATCCTCATGCCGTTGATTATTGCTGATTCTTCCACTTTTAGGCGCAGTTTCCCACTCCTAGGACAAAAGAGTGCCCTGAATCTCTGTCCGCTCCTCCGCCCTATTTGGCAAGGCCGTTGGCAGAATGAGGCTGACTTCTTATGCCAGAAGTCTTCAGTCGCCAAAGCTGGTTATGAAACAAAGTCAAGAGGTGGCAGGTTTCGAACCCGGGACGGAGGACGGTTTGATTACTAATCTAAGATGCCACCCCTAGACCGGAAATTAACATCTACTACTTGATGACATTTAATATTAAAATTCTTTTTGTGTAATCTATAAATTTTACAGTGACTGAGGTCATTTACCTACGTATCATGTCATAACCCAGCCCCTTCTCATCCATGAACACATTACTTTTATCATCCTTATCAGTTACATCATCAAGCCAACCGTCCTCCCCCTCTACCCTCCACCCTCCCCTCCACCCAGTCATGTTGTAGTATTAAAATGAGGCAGCCAATCAGAAGGTTGTTTCAATAAGTAAATAAAACAAGAAAATAAAAAGCTCCAAGTTAGGCATTTGAGATTTTTGCCCTTCTCCATCTCCTCTTTCCAGCCAACATGATTTTAGCGTTAAAATGGGACATTCAGTCAAGTAAAAACAGCGCCAAGTTCGAAGATAAGGTGTAAGAAGTTAAGTAACCTTCACCTGAATAAGCGCCAAGTTCAAAGATATGTATTATTTCTGTAGAGTGTAAGCTAAAAAGTACACTCTGTATTACAGCAAATTTGTAACACATTGCCCCCTCATGTAACAAAATGCCCATGTAATAGCTTAACTGTAACGAGTTACCCTCAACATTACAGCAAAATTGTAGCTAATTGCCTACGATGTTATGTTTGGTTACAGATAAACGTCAAAAAAAATTCTAACAAGCAGCTCTATACACAGTCGTGTTGTTTGAAACTGGAACAGATTGTTCCACAGTGAGCATCAGTGGATAATGACGGTCAGGTGGACAATGATGGTCAGTGCAGAGTGACTGTCAGTTTACCGGGTAACTTCTATTACCCTGCATACTGCTAGGTATGCCAGTGACACAGACACATTGCATAAACCTGTGTAAATATTCTACTGCCGCATCATTTAAATTTCACCCCACAATACATCTTTCTTATCTATCGTTCCGCCTCTGCCTCATCATTAAATTTCATCTCACATAAATGTGTCCGCTAAATATTTACGCATTCCATTGATTTATAGACTAGTAAATTTCATATCTTGCATCTCTTCCTTGTGTTATCTCTCATGTTTGGCCACACAACAATCAATAGCTGACACCCACTGCACTGTAGGTTCAACTTTTTGCCCCACGCCCAAGAAAGTATAAATAGTTAAGCCCTTTCCTTAGTAAATATACACACACACACACACACACACACACACACACACACACACACACACACACACACACACATAACTGCATGTATGCACACAGACACATGTTATGTGTATCAGTGCATGTCCACTTGCTGTGAGAAAGGCCAGTATAGGAGTTATCACCTCACTCCTTAAATGTTCTGTGAACAAACAGCACGGATTAAACTGGTATGAGAGAAGGATACGATTCCTGCTAATGTTGTGCTGCATATGCTACAGATACATGAAAAGGAAAAAAAATACTTTAGGCATAAAATTTCTTTTTCGCACTCAGTTATGTATATAATGTTCTTGCACAACGTGTTTGTCACTATGTGAGCAGCTACGATGGAGGACTACTTTTTTCTCTGAAAGTATACATCAATATAACGAATATGTGAGCTCACATGAGTTGTAATTTACATTTTTGACAAAATTTTTTCAGGTATTTACGTTATTAACAGTTATTTATATTTTCTTTTTATGTACTTCCATTTTAACAGGTATTTACAGTCTTCCATTTTAACAGGTATTTACAGGAATATCATCATCATAATTTCTCATGTGGTAATGGCAAAAAGTCAAAGTATTTCCCTCATCAGCAAGTATCAAATATTTATCCTCTCTGCATAGCTGGCCTAATAGCAGGATGGACTGAATTACTTACTGCTCAGTCGTTTGTACTTCTGAATCGAAAACGAATTGACTATAGTCATCTATGGTTAACCGAATAACGAGACATCGTTTTATGGCTTTTGTTGTGCATATAACAACCCCAGGTTCAGGTTCAGGAGTATACATTTTTGCTCAGAGGCCAATAAATCCTTTAAAAGGGTCACCGTTAAGTTCGCCATTCATTAAACCAACTTCTTTTTTATTTAGCAGCGGAATATTGTACCTGTTATGTACAGAAACACTCGACATATCGAACCTCGTATGCACATCGCTCCTAAAATCCCCTTAGATATTTGGAATTTTAGTGTAATAGATTAAACTATTGGTGTCTGCGTATCACAGTTTTACATGGTTTGCTGGAAACTGGCTTAATATTTATTCTTAGTGAATGTCGATAAACAAGGTTTCCTTAACATCGAAAACGGCCATTCCTACTCCTACTTTATCAAACCCTCCATTTAGCCTAACCCACTTCAATAGCGACTAAATTTTCGTTAAAAATAACGCTCCGTCGAATCTTTTGTTTGTCGGTTAATGCAGTTGCGCTATATTTGCTTTCCCAGGATGTTTATAGCCTTACAGCTCAAGTCTTTTGCACGTTTTCCATGTTTTTCCAAATAAACGATTATTAATCAGCTTGAAATAATTCTTATTACATTTTTTGCATGCAATCATACATATTTGCGAGTTAATCTCAATGTATGATTTCAACCAAGGAGCTTGCTTTAATCATAAAATTAGATGAATCTTTTCTAAAGTCAGTTTATATTGTAAATATTGTTTCAGATTTCTGTAATCAATAACATAGTTTCTCTCATCATACAATGTCAAAAATACTTCCTTAGGTTTTCTACTATAAGATGGTGGCAGTATTTATCTGAATGTAAGGACAAATCCGAATACAAAGCATCAGTACTCTTGGGTATTTGAGATCGACTTCTAAAACGTATATCGGATTGATGTGGTACATTATACATCAAAAAATTTCGAAACTGGTTGCCTGAGACACTGCAACATTGGCCATCCGTACAGGCTGTTTACTTCAAGGCAAGTGGTGTAAGATTCGTCAATTTTGTGATCATAATTGGCTATGAACCTGTTGTAGCCAACTGAATGTCTGCAAGAACAATGGACAGTTCCATCTGTAACGGCTCTTTCAAGAAATTGGAGTTTTTCGATATCGATTATAAGCTGCAATTCAGCTTTAATAATTTTGATCAGAACATCCCACAGCACGCCAGGTGAAGTAATGTAACGAGCAGGATCCAATTCACATGTCTTACAGCAAAGATCGCGAAAGTTTTGGAACACGTCTCAATATGTGAGTTTACAACTATAAATCGGAATATTATCCCAATGCTTTACGCTTCATTACATTCCACACACTGGAAACTCTTAAGCGCAGAAATTTTGTTCTCTTTTCACCTGTTAATAAACTTTGAAGCTTTTCCTTAGAGCGTTTATTAAAGGTTCCGCCAACAGTTGCAGTTACTTTTCTTGATTTTGACTTGATAAGAGGCATGTGTGGATTGTGGCATTCATTCTACAAACATTTATAAAGCATATGTTGCCCTCTTTGATGTTTATTATTAATGTCAGATACTACCAGTGCAACATCAGTAGGCCAGGATCGAAAGGTTCGAAACTAGTCACTTAATACAAATACTGCAACGGTTGACAGAATAGCCGATAAACGGACCAAGGAACTAAAAAAAGTTTCTGGTTCCAGGTAAATAAAATGGTGAAACTGAAGAATTTGGAAATTTTTAATTGACAATGGATGACCTATCAGTAAAATCGATTCATTGCTCACGTATTCATAAGAAAAAAAAAACCTTTTCTTTAACTTATGATCATGGCGAAAATCAGCTATCATTACCTTGAGTTCATCGAGTTTCAGGCAAGATTCAAACATTTCAAGGAAACACATCAAAAAATTTAGTTAATCGATAAACTCAAAATTTATATTGCATCACTTCTCTAGAAGAGTTACTGAAACACTCTTTATATATGATCTATATTTGTCCATATTACATGGCAGATAAGAAATATGAGCTGAAGATGAACAGATAGAGAAAGTGTATGAGGATATTGAAAGGGTAATGCAGTATGTAAAGGGGGACGAAAATCTAATGGTCATGGGCGACTGGAATGCAGTGTAGGGGAAGGAGTAGAAGAAAAGGTTACAGGAGAATATGGGCTTGGGACAAGGAATGAAAGAGGAGAAAGACTAATTGAGTTCTGTAACAAGTTTCAGCTAGTAATAGCGAATACCCTGTTCAAGAATCACAAGAGGAGGAGGTATACTTGGAAAAGGCCGGGAGATACGGGAAGATTTCAATTAGATTACATCATGGTCAGACAGAGATTCCGAAATCAGATACTGGATTGTAAGGCGTACCCAGGAACAGATATAGACTCAGATCACAATATAGTAGTGATGAAGAGTAGGCTGAAGTTCAAGACATTAGTCAGGAAGGATCAATACGCAAAGAAGTGGGATACGGAAGTACTAAGGAATGACGAGATACGTTTGAAGTTCTCTAACGCTTTAGATACAGCAATAAGGAATAGCGCAGTACGCAGTACAGTTGAAGAGGAATGGACATCTCTAAAAAGGGCCATCACAGAAGTTGGGAAGGAAAAACATAGGTACAAAGAAGATAGCTGCGAAGAAACCATGGGTAACAGAAGAAATACTTCAGTTGATTGATGAAAGGAGGAAGTACAAACATGTTCCGGGAAAATCAGGAATACAGAAATACAAGTCGCTGAGGAATGAAATTAATTGGAAGTGCAGGGGAGCTAAGACGAAATGGCTGCAGGAAAAAATGTGAAGACATCGAAAAAGATATGATTGTCGGAAGGACAGACTCAGCATTCAGGAAAGTCAAAACAACCTTTGGTGACATTAAAAGCAACGGTGGTAACATTAAGAGTGCAACGGGAATTCCACTGCTAAATGCAGAGGAGAGAGAGAGCAGATAGGTGGAAAGAATACGTCGAAAGCCTTTATGAGGGTGAAGGTTTGTCTGATGAGATAGAACAAGAAACAGGAGTCGATTTAGAAGAAATAGGGGATCCAGTATTAGAATCGGAATTTAAAAGAGCTTTGGAGGACTTACGGTCAAATAAGGCAGAAGGGATGGATAACATTCCATCATAATTTCTAAAATCATTGGGGGAAGTGGCAACAAAGCGACTATTCACGTTGGTGTGTAGAATATATGAGTCTGGCGATATACCATCTGACTTTCGGAAAAGCATCATCCACACAATTCCGAAGAGGGCAAGAGCTGACAAATGCGAGAATTATCGCACAATCAGCTTAATAGCTCATGCATCGAACCTGCTTACAAGAATAATATACAGAAGAATGGAAAAGAAAATTGAGAATGCGCTAGGGGACGATCAGTTTGGCTTTAGGAAAAGTAAAGGGACGAGAGAGGCAATTCTGACGTTACGGCTAATAATGGAAGCAAGGCTAAAGCAAAATCAAGACACTTTCATAGGATTTGTCGACCTGGAAAAAGCGTTCGACAATATATAATGGTGCAAGCTGTTCGAGATTCTGAAAAAAGTAGGGGTAAGCTATAGGGAGAGACGGGTCGTATACAACATGTACAACAACCAAGAGGGAATAATAAGAGTGGACGATCAAGAACGAAGTGCTCGTATTAAGAAGGGTGTAAGACAAGACTGTAGCCTTTCGCCCCTACTCTTCAATCTGTACATCGAGGAAGCAATGATGGAAATAAAAGAAAGGTTCAGGAGTGGAATTAAAATACAAGGTGAAAGGATATCAATGATACGATTCGCTGATGACATTTCTATCCTGAGTGAAAGTGAAGAAGAATTAAATGATCTGCTGGACGGAATGAACACTCTAATGAGTACACAGTATGGTTTGAGAGTAAATCGGAGAAAGACGAAAGTAATGAGAAGTAGTAGAAATGAGAACAGCGAGAAACTTAACATCCGGATTGATGGTCACGAAGTCAAAGAAGTTAAGAAATTCTGCTACCTAGGCAGTAAAATAACCAATGACGGACAGAGCAAGGAGGACATCAAAAGCAGACTCGCTATGGCAAAAAAGGCATTTCTGGCTAAGAGAAGTCTACTAATATCAAATACCGGCCTTAATTTGAGGAAGAAATTTCTGAGGATGTACGTCTGGAGTACAGGATTGAATGGTAGAGAAACATGGACTGTGGGAAAACCGGAACAGAAGAGAATCGAAGCATTTGAGATGTGGTGCTACAGACGAATGTTGAAAATTAGGTGGACTGATAAGGTAAAGAATGAGGAGGTTATACGCAGAATCGCAGAGGAAAGGAATATGTGGAAAACACTGATAAGTAGAAGGGACAGGATGATAGGACATCTGTAAGACATGAGGGAATGACTTCAATGGTACTAGAGGGAGCTGTAGAGGGCAAAAACTGTAGAGGAAGACAGAGATTGGAATACGTCGAGCCAATAATTGAGGACGTAAGTTGCAAGTGCTACTCTGAGATGAAGAGGTTAGCACAGGAATGGAATTCGTGGCGGGTCGCATCAAACCAGTCAGTAGACTGATGACCAAAAAAAAAAAAAAAAAAAAAAAAAAATAGAAATATAACCTGGATTTAATTCAATGTGTTCGTCACTATTTGTTATCTTTTGCTTACAAATGTTCATGTTCAAGAAATGTGCATTCTAATTGCTCACATTGTGAAAAACGACTGACACTGCATATGAGGTCTGTAATTCTTGCTACAACTGGGATGTCCTGCGTTTTGGTACCCTTTGTGGGAATATCATTGGTGTCTGTGTTTTACATGGCCTTCGTCAAACAATTTCTTGCAAATATAGCAGAACTCCGCTAATTCTCCAATGGGGCTTATTTCCCTCTTTTCATTTTGAAACAGAAAATTGCTGAAGTTTGTAAATTTTACAAAAGGGTTCTGGACACCAGGTAATACACTGTTAACTGCTTTAAACTGTTCGCAGTCAACTAAATGTATATATTTGCATCTAATTTTTCCTGGGAATGAAAACAGCACAGACGACATTTACGTATCAAGATTGACTCACGGTGAGCAGTATTAATGCTATGAACTAGTCTCAACAAGTTTTCTATGCAACAGAAATGATACACATCTCTGCTACCTATCTGTAACGTTAATAGATTCACATGTTCCTTGCGATGGTGTTTCGTGATATAGTGCACTGCAACTCAGATTTCTCTGTGATCTCTCTTGTCTTCCACAGCCATCCATTCATAATCTGGATATTGGGTGCCATAGACGTTTACAGAGACCTTCTCCTATTGCTTTTCAGAAATATGAACATGTTTCAGCTGCCCAGGTAATGGTATGTTGGCAAAGCTTAATTTCTTCAGAAGAGGTCAACATGTATATTCAAAATGTGCATTTTCTTTTACAGAGTGAGGACATTCCATCGGTTGAGGGATGTCTGCAAAAAGTTCATTTTATCGACTTAGAAACAGTTCACATGAGATCTAGCATCTCGGACGAGGCATCGTATTCTTTTCCGCAAAGGAGTTGAAAATATCGGCCAAGCTAGTAGAATGTCTGCAACAGTCACACACAAGTGCGCCCAACCCGGTGATGCGGAGGACGGGGGCTTTCTTACTGCAAGAGGCGTATCATATTGAGTTATTATTACACACGCCTTAACGAGCAGAAAAAATATGTTTCGCAACAAAAAGCTTTTTACCACTAAAATTGTGGTGAGGTCCCTGTATCTGTTCCGTGTTGCAAAGATTCAAAACACTTATCCGAGATTGAGATATCGGGTGTCTCGGACCTTGCATTGCTCAAAGGTCGTGTTTCTTACGAGTGTGAGATTTGACAGCTTTCATCAACCACGTGCGGAAGTGTGTATTTGTGTGTTGTGTACACACATTTCAGAGACTAATATCTTTGGCTTTCACGGTTATAACAGAGCCTGGCACCACTTTTACCGAGCATTTGAATATTATTCTGATGTAATGTAGAGGTACGTATACACAATTATCTTTGACTTTTTCGAGGAGCTTTGAACTTGACGCCAAATCAAATGAAGCTTGCGTAATTTACCGCTTATCTACGGAATTGGTGCCATTTTACGTAATTCACTGCCTACTTTTAATACTACTTGGTGACTGGCTGAAGTGGAGGGGGAAGGGGGGAGACGTGACTTGATGACGTAACTAATAAGGCTCATGGTGTCACTGGTATGTGTGATGATCTCCTTGATAAGGAGGACCTGACTTGTGACATCATAGGTAGGTCAATGACGTCAGCTGTGCTTAGCGTACCTCTGTCACCTTGCACGCCATACGTTAGAGTATAGCAGTTTATTGCCATTCCCAATTTACTTTTTCATCCTGTAGGATAGAATTATCGGAAAGAAAGGTAAGGAACACGAGAAAAATCGCAAGGAGAGGAATTACCACTGCGGCAGTTTCTAGAAGACATTTTCGTTCGCCGCACCATAAAACATTTGTAACAACTATTTAATGCAATGAAAAGGCAGCAAAAATGTGAGTATTGTTTTAAAACAAGAATGTGAAAGTAATGTACGCCATGAGAGGCGAGAGTTACTAGAAACTGAGTATAAAATGTGTACCAAATACAACAGAGGAAAGGCATTGTATTATACTGGCAGTATGGTCACGAAAAAGGTCAAATGAACAAAGTTGTATAATGAAGTCTCACACAGGAGAAACAAACGTTCTTTAGTAGTCTGACTATGATAGGCATTGATTCAAATGGCTCTGAGCACTATGGGACTCAACTTCTGAGGTCATCAGTCCCCTAGAACTTAGAACTACTTAAACTTAACTAACCTAAGGACATCACACACATCCACGCCCGAGGCACGATTCGAACCTGCGACCGTAACGGTGGGGGACGAAGTGAACAGAGCAGTCGTCGAAGTATACCGTGCCTGGCAAAGTGGCGCTATCCAAAACAAGCGCCGTGGCAACTGTGCTGCATCACAAGCTTCTGATGACAGGGGTCATCGATGGCAGACGAGACGTGTATGGGCGAACAGCGGTGTTGCTTTTTGAGCAGCTGACCGTCCAGATGAAGCAGAGGCTGCCAAATACGTGCACCCATGACTACTCGTGATCGGCGATGAAGGTGGGGGTTTGCAGGTCAGCACCTAAACAGGACGCCGACTGAGCGGCGACAGGTAACCTTCTCAAATAAATTGCGTTTTTAGCTCCATCGGACAGATAACTGTTGGCGTGTACGGCGTATAACGTCTGAAAGCAAATATCCTGCAACAGTCGTCGGAATGGTCCATCCCAGAAAAGGCAATGTTATTGGCTGAGGAACGTTTTCGTGGCATTAGTAGCGTGATCACCTCGTTCTGGAAAGGACAATGAATCATCAGCGGTATCTATCATTGGGGACCATGCCCACCTCTTTAGCACTCTGTTTTTTCTCGGCACGATGTCATCTACCACCAGGACAATGAAACATATCACACAGCTCGTAGTGTACGTGAGTGGTTCGATGAGCACCAAATGAGTTTACCGTACTCCCTTCGCCACCAGACTCCCCGCATTTTAAGCCAGTCGAGAATATGTGGGACCACATCGATGGATCCTCAACCGAGCGACCTAGTACAACTGGGCACAGCTCTGGAGTCGGCAACGTTCCATATCCTTGTCTGCACCTTAGAGAACCCCATTTATTCTCTTCCTGCACGTCACGCAGCGATCCACGCGGCAAAAGGTGGGTAATGAATCTTTTGACATTTTATTACATTTATGTGACATTTGCAATCTATTGCATCCTATACATTCACCAGCCGCCTGCAGATTCTCCTCCACATCTCCGACGCAACGAGTGCACACACTAGCCTTTCTTGCTGGCTTGACAGTATTTCCCCTGGGGACTCCTTTTCCCGCGTAACATTGGCGATCTCAGCTTACACTCTGTCTGTACTTGTCCGGACTTGGCAGAAAGATCAGACACAGACCCCAAAGTTCAGGTATCCCTTGCTGACTAAAATCTGCTCTCAGTATACGGTATCTGTTACTGTGGCCTAAAGGGACAGTCGTGTGACCAATACTCACTTTCACTTTGTGCCTAGAGACTCAAGTACCAGCCGCACTTCTCCATTGTCCTTCCATTCATGAAGAATTGGCTCAGTCATGTACGTCAAAAAGTGCAGAATTGTCAGGGTCTCAAGAAGATGTGAAATGTAAGAGTAACGTCACATACTTCACCACAGCCGTTCCCACATCATGCAGTGTAAGGCAGTGGTCTCTACACAGGAATACAATCCTTTTCCATCTCCGAAAATGTAAAACTATATGATAATTGGAAACTGACTGTCCGCTATAGTTAAATTGCAACACCGAGTGATAGTAACGTACCACTATGACTTTGAGCGAGTCAGAGGAACAAACCTGCGTTTTTATACTGACTATCGACAGAGGCTGAAAACAAGGGAACATACACGCGTTTTAGGCAACCCTAACACTATCCTCCCTAACGGAAAGAGAATCGCAAGCTGAGGATTACCACAGTGATCCCGGGCCGCAATCAAATGCAAGTAAAAGCCTCGAATAAGCTTCTTAGGGTTTCGGATACATAAATGTAGCTATATAGGGATCCACTCTTAGAAATTTGAACTTAAGTTTCAATTAAATTACATGAAGAAAAGTTAGTTTGATAAGAGTTATGAAGAAGAAAGGACTCATTATCTGTTGTCAGACTATATAAGTCGGGAAGCAAAGATACTAATTTCACTAGGGCAAAATCCCTAAAAGAGAAAAGGAAAATCAATGAGACTGATAAGGGTTGACAGAGAGAGAGAGAGAAAGAGAGAGAGAGAGAGAGAGAGAGAGAGAGAGAGAGAGAGAGTGTCTGACAGATGCTTGGAAAAATATAATGAATCTAAGGAAATATGTCAGAGATACATCAAACGAGACATTGAGTAAGGCATTAAAATTTTCCTTGAATGAACAAGACACAAGTACAAATTAATGCACGAAGTAGAGGTTTTTTTTTTCATTTAGGCAGCAAAATAATTGAGGCAGGGTGGTAGTGAAAAAAAGTCTGAATAAAAGAATTCCGTTTAACGTTTACTGTAAATTTAGGTGTTAAGATATATTTTCTGAAGGTATCTGTATGGATGGTATGGAAGTGAACCTTCGTCTTTCGGACGTTGAATTGTAGGACAAAGGACACATTTGCCTCCTCAAATAACTGTACGTTTTTAGAGAAACTTGTCCTAATACAAATACTTTAAAAGAAAGTCCAATGCAGCCTACGAACATTTTCTTTCCATTTAACTGTGCATGAAACGAACTTCCAATTTAATCGATAATAATTCCGAAGACAGGAGTGAATATAACTTTGTACACGAAGAAGAGGACTATCATCGGAAGCAGATGTGTAAACAGGAAGACTAAATGGTAGATATTTACAAGAATTCTACAAGAATAGACGAGCTCTGAATTCAAAAGACGGGACAAGCTGTAGACCGTGCCTCTTTAAGCATCCACACATTGAACATCCAGCAGTAAAATCGCTTAAGATAATATCGCCGTTATACATTGAAGCGCCAAAGAAAGTGGTATAGGCATGCGTATTCAAATACAGAGATGTGTAAGCAGGCAGAATACGACGCTGCGGTCGGCAACGTCTATATAAGACAACAACTGCCCGGCGCAGTTATTAGATCGATTACTGCTGCTATGATGGCACGTTCCCGAACGACCATTCCACGAGTGTACCGACGATATCACAAATCCGTAAAACATCAAATCTCCGACATTGCAGCCGGAAAAAGATCGTGAAGGAACACGACCAACGACGACTGAAGAGAATCGTTCAGCGTGACAGAAATGCAGCCTTTCCGTAAATTGCTGCAGATTTCAATGCCGGGCCATCAACAAGTGTCAGCGTGCGAACCACTCAGCGAAACATCATTGAAATGGGCTTTCGGATCCAAAGGCCCATTCGTGTACCCTTGATGACTACACTACACAAGGCTTTACATCTCGCCTGGGCCGGTCATTACCGACATTGGACTGTTGATGACTGGAAACATGTTGCCTGGTCGGACGAGTCTCGTTTCAAACTATATCAAGCGGATGGATGTGTACGGGTACGGAGACAACCTCATGAATCGATGGACCCCGCATGTCAGCAGGGGACTATCGAAGCTGGTGAAGGCTCTGTAATGGTGTGAGGCGTGTGCAGTAGGAGTGATATGGAACACCCGATACGTCTAGATACGACTCCGACAAATGAAAGTTAAGTAAGCATCCGGTCCGATTCATGTCCATTGCGCATTCTGACGGACTACGGCAATTCCACCAGGACAATGCGACACCACAGACATCCCGAATTGCTACAGAGTGGCTCCAGGAACACTCTTCTGATTTTAAACACGTCCACTGGCCACCAAACTCCCCAGAAATGAACATTATTGAGCTTATCTTGGATGCCTTCCAACATGATGCTCAGAAGACATCTCCACCCCCTCGTACTCTTACGGATTTATGGACAGCCCTGCAGGATTCATTGTGTCAGTTCCTTTCAGCACTACTTCAGACAACAGTCGAGTCCATGCCACGTCGTGTTGCGTCACTTCTGCGTGCTCGCGTGGGCCCTACACGTAGTAGGCAGGTGTACCAGTTTCTTTGGCTCTTCAGTTTATATTGAGTAACACATCTGACCCTAAACATTATCATTGTGGATGTGATATTCGTGTTGATCTTATAATCATTTCAACTATCATGTGTATGTAATTTAAGGAACAGTAAAAGCCAATTTCAGAAACCTTATTCTGTTTTTGACACCGTTATTATGTGGCGCTTTGAGTGATTAAAACAGTAATTGTTGGAAAATGTACCAGAGCTTCTAACCCTACCTGTACTATTGTAATTTAGCGTGCTTTTACCTAAATAACAGGGACCGATGACCATCGCAGTCTGGTCCCTTCAATCTCACAAGCCAACCAACCAACCAACCTAAATAACAGAAAACTCTATGTTGCCACGTATACTATACCCCAACAGAACAGAGAGACCTGTCATGGGGAAAGTCATGTAAAATCCTCATACTAAAATTTAGTTTAGTTTCCAAATAAAGGTCGAGCGGGGTAGCCGAGCGGTTTAGGGCGTCTTGTCACGGTCCGCGCGGCTTCCTCCGTCGGAAGTTCGAGTCCTTCCTTGGGCATGGGTGTGTGTGTCATCCTAAGCGTAAGTTAGTTTAAGTTAGATTAACTAGTGTGTAAGCTTAGGGACCGATGACCTCAGCAGTTTGGTCCCATACGACCTTACCACAAATTTCCAAAAATTTCCAAATATAGTATACTATGGAAGGATAGTCCCGTTAAAAAGAAAAGCTAATCGATAGAGTTACCATTTTTACAGGATTAGACCGAATGTTGTGTCTAAAGGATAAGCGAATCAGACTATTCAGTTCTTTTCCTAACATCTTACCCAGCGATCAGAAAGAAACGCAATATGAATAGTGTTATATTACACCTAGGACAACTCAGTTCCAAGTTCTTTTAGTGGTTTAAAACATGTACTAACGGTCTCTAGCCTATCCAGGGAATGAGACAGTGAAGTATTGGAAAAGCAGAAGTATGAATTTTGCCCACTTTCTTGCTACTGTTTAAGTTGCCTCTTCATATAAATATTACTCTATGTAAACATTGTTGGACTACAGCCTTATACATTACGTTTTTAAAAGAGAAAAGTTCTAGTAGATAAATTCAAAGTAGCTAAAAATACATGACCCGGGGGGCAACTTTAGAAAAGCATTTCCTATAATCAACAAACTTAAATACTAAAACACACATTTTATATACTTAACACTTCACTTCAAGAATATCTCTTTCTTACTGGAATTAACTTTCAAAAGCTATTATTCTTTGAACTATCTCTGTATTTTCATTTAACAGGTTCTAGTAACTTGGCTTCACATCGATTGAATTTTACGTAAACAAATCTTTACTATAACTCTTTGCTATAGTTAAGAAAATGTTCTCATTATTTACACAAAAACAATTTAAATTGTGCCTATTTATATAAACTAGGCCCTTCACAAGTCTGTAAAACAGGACACTCAGATTAATCAAAAACGAGGTGTATGATTAGGATGAAATAATAGGGTGAACCAGTTTCTTTAACGTTCAAGAATGACTATTAAAACACAGTTTAAATTAATGGTTCACCGTCTACAACAGTAAAAATACAAAAAAATCTTATCTGGTGGCTGTAGGCTTGGGTCTGGCAAACAGTTATGACGGCTACACTACCCACAGTACGGTCTGCAAGTAACATGCTGTATGGGCTCAATTTCTCTTCTTGGCGTTGTTCAGTTTTACGTAAAGTAGCCCAGCAACTCGCAGGAATGCCGTAAGCCGTTTGCAGTCTTCATCCGAGGCATTTTTGTGCGAATTTGCAGGCAAAGCTTCTCCTGCTCCTCAAAGGTGTTGCCTCTATCACTGCTGTCTATGGACTGTGTAAATTGCTTGCCGCGCTTGCTTTAGGTAGCGCACCAATTCGCTCTCGCCACCATTTCCACTCCCCAGAGCCACTTTCGTTTCAAACAAAAGGACACTGGCTTTTACATAACACCTATTTCTTGCATTGTTCCTAAGCGTGACCATTTCTTAAATTGTCAAATTTGCATCAACATGAATAATTTATGCACACAAATAATTTTAAATACAAAACATTATCAGAAAATTATTTAACGTAATAAACAATTTACGTAGTATTTTACATACATTTCTCACATACAATGCAAAGAACTTCAAACTCCAGTAGAGCACACTTTACATCTACAGAAAATATAGTACCAACATACGAAAATTTTAAAGCAAAAGAATTATAAAAATTTAAATGAACAGTAAACAAATTTTGTTATAAGCTGAGAAATATAACTGAGATAGGTACGAGAAATATCCCAGAAAGAGCATTCAGTCACTGCACAGCACAACACAGAACAGAAGCTAGCTTCAAGTGGTCTCCTAAGTGATGTGGTGGGGCATTGACCAGTGGGAACCTGTTTGTTGGGACTCGCCTCCCTGCTGAATTTCAACATACAGTACAAGCATCTGATAGACAGGCGGCGCATTCAGGAGAAGTGAGGATGAAGCTGTGACTGGCCTACACCGCAAAATTATTCTGTGTCCCGACACTCGCAAGACTCTCGCCTTGGCCAGCGCGGTCGAGAGTGCGAACGCAAAAACTAGGCAGCGGGCCTGCTAGAAAGTTAGTTGAATAATAGCGAAATAGAATAGAAGCAACTAGCAAACAGAAACTGGTAATAGAAGACAACAAAAACGCCAGAAATTTAGTAAAAGCAACCATCAACATAACTGGCAGGCAATATGTCCGCGTGAAGTACTGCACAGAATGATGACCCTGTTCAAAAGAAATCAACTGGGTACTGGGCAGTCATTTCGGTGCAGTCTAAAAGCGCTGCCCTTACAGGGCAAAAGAGGGAGGGCCGTCTGCAGGGAGCCGTTTTGTCAGTCTGCCTGGCTTGTTAGCTGCACAGTTTAGACATTGAAGATTTTTAGCACCGTTTTGAAGTCAATTCGAGTTTTTTTTTTAATTACCGGATTATCAGCGCAATCTGAACATAGGCTACGTGCGAACGTAGTTTATGCGGAGCTTACGTGGCTAGGTTGGACTCCGATCTTTTTTCGGATAATATCAGACTCTTACTGACGCACAGTTGCAATATATTGACAGCTGACATCATGATCACACTAGGGCTTTGAAGAATGTTGTGTTGCTATAATAAATGACCAGATAGGTCGTTTGTTAATGATAGAGTGAACATTTATCGTTTATTATCACTTGAAATTATTTTCCGTCCACATAGAGTTAGTGCTGCCTAGCTTTTCCAACTAGTTTTTCACCTCAGTAAAATCTGAGGACATTTGGAGTTTGAAGAAGTAAAAGCGAGTAGTGCAGACCTGTAAACAATGAGCCACTGGTTTCGCAAGTCCCAGTACAGGGCAAGAAACATGTTGATTACAGCTCGTATTAAGAATATGGAACTAAAGTTGTAGCACATTTGTACGTTAATGTTGATATACGAATAAAAATTAAAATGAAAATCAGATGACATTCGTTAGTAATTTTAAGGAAGCTTCTGAATATATTAAGTAGCAGGAAGAGTAGTGATGACGCTAAGCTTGAATATGTCATGCAGCTCTAATTTATATTTCCCATGCTTTCCTGAACCAAAGGCCAGGAAAATTCTATCAACGGGAACTTACGTTCTCCTCGACTGCCCAATCTAAACCAGCTAAGCCGTTGACATTAATCACGTCCTACTTGGTCTCTCTGACATTTCCGCTCAAAATCTAAGAGGACACAGCTCGCCACAGGAAACTGTTAAAAACGTTGGCATGGTTCAAATGGCTCTGAGCACTATGGGACTCAACTGCTGAGGTCATTAGTCCCCTAGAACTAAGAACTAGTTAAACCTAACTAACCTAAGGGCATCACAAACATCCATGCCCGAGGCAGGATTCGAACCTGCGACCGTAGCGGTCTTGCGGTTCCAGACTGCAGCGCCTTTAACCGCACGGCCACTTCGGCCGGCAACGTTGGCATGAAGCACGCAAGAAGACCCAAGAAGCACAACTGAGTCATAAACTGGGTAGACACTCGGACTCGGAGAGTGGTACGGAGTACACTTGAATTACGTAAATTACACAGACAAGTTTTCGGAGGTTCTTCCGTGATACTTTCGCAGTTTTTTTTATTTTTTATTTATACTTAATTTATCTATTTGTTCTTGATTTTTTGAAACCTCATTATTTGTAACATTGTATCCAGGGTCGTTCGCAGTCCTCTGGTTTGGAGCAGGTGAAAAGTGTAAATCCGAGGCACAGTAGATTCTGCAATAGTATTGGCTGCGGTTTTCGGTCTCTGCTTTCGGATGGAGGATTGTAGTGTTCCCCTTAATAGGTCAGGTATAAGGTACATGCAAGAAGTGGCCACTAGAGTAGCGCATTACGTGTGAAGTATACATGTTTTTTTAAAATTATTATTATTTTTTTTTTAGATAGGAGGAATCCATCCTTGGGATCAGAGACGAATTAATTGACAAAATCGATGATACATCAGCCACAATGTTCTCCAAGAATGTTCGCCCTCGCAAATCGGATATAGAAGAGATGAATATGATACTAGCAAACTGCAGAAGCATCCAAGGAAAGATCTCAGAATTAGTAGCGCTTATTGAACGTTAAAATTTCCAAATAATATTAGGAACAGGAAGTTAGTTCAAACTGGAAGAGAAAAAGATCTAAATCCTAAATTCGTGTTGGAATATTTACCGTAAGGATAGATTATTCGCCGATAGCAGGAGCGTATTGATTGTAGTAAAAAATTCGATAATATGCAGCGAATTTTTTTACGGATTCTGCATGTGAATGACTTTGGGTGGTATTAAGCATCAAAGGTCGGTCAAAAATGTAATAGGATGCTTTTATACACCGCCTGAGTCAGATGCTACGGTAGTAGAGTGCTTCAGAAAGAAATTGCAGAATATCGTTAGTAACATTCCTGAACGTGCAGTTGCCTTGACTTCATCTTGCCAAGCACTGATTGGGAGAGTCATGCTATCAAAACTGTTACCATCGACAATTATCCGTGTGATACTGTTCACAATATCTTGTCCGAAAATTATTTCTAACTAACCCGAAAAAGTAAAGTCTTGGACCTCCTGGCAAACCAATATTCCTGCACTTGTCGAATCAGTTAACGTAGAGGACGGTATCAATGATCATAGGGCTGCAATAGCAAGTTAGACAACATGTATAACAAGGGTTGTTAAGAAAGGTAGGAAAATACTTTTGCTTAGTGACAGGATACAAACTGCAGAATATCTGAGTAGCGAATATCAAACAGTGCTGAGAACGAAGATGTGGGGTACTTATTAAAAAAATTCCAAAACATCGTTCGGTATACCTTAGACAAGCATGTTCAGAGCAATCTGATGAGGGTTGGGAAAGACCCACCGTAGTTTAAAAGCAGTGTAAGGAAATTATTACGTATACAAAAAGATTCATCACAAATTCAAGACAAGTAAAAACCAAAGTGACAAATAAAAGCTGAACGAAGTGAAAATGAGCGTAAGGAGAGCAATGATGGAAGCGTTCAATGACTTTGAAAGTAACATTTAGTCTTCCGACTTGATCAAAAACCCTTTTGGTCATATGTAAAATCAGTAATCGCTTAGAAATTATCTTTTCAGTCACTCAGTGTCCATACTGGCAGATACTGAGCTAACCAATCGCGGAATAGAAAAGAAGTGAGGATCACTTAATAGTGGAAAGGCATCAAGACTGGTTTGAGATACCGTTGAGATTCTACAAGCATTACGTGAAAGAACTTACTCCTCTTCTACCAGCGGTTTATCGCAGTTCGCTGGAGCACCAAAGGGTACCTGGCGACTGGAAAAAAGCCCAGATCGCTGCCGTTTCCAACAAGGCCCCTAGGACAGACGCACATAATTACGCCCGTATCGTTGACGTCAGCCTGTTGTAGAATAATGGAACATGTTCTATGGTCAAGAACAACGTCGGTTTTGGAGAACGAAAATCTGCTTTATAAAAATCAACATGGATTCCACAAACAGAGATCTTGCGAATCCTCAGCCTGCTCTGTTCCTCCATGAGGTTCATAGCACTGTTGATGCGGTGTTCCTTGACTTCAGGGAGAAATTTGAAACCAATCCGCACTGCCGCTCAGAGAAGAAGGAAAAAAAAAAACGAGCTTACCGATTATAGGACCAGATTTTCGACTGGATTCAAGACTTCCTTGGCGGTAGAACTCAACATGTTGCTCTTAACGGAACAGAGTCGAAAAATATATTGGTAGTTTCGGGAGTACGCGAGGAAGTTTGGCAGGACCGTTGCTGTTTACAGTGGATGTAAATGGTCTGGTAGAAATCGTCGGGAACTCTTTAAGACTTTTCACAATGATCAGATTGTCAATTAGAAAGGAGTAACGCCAGAAGGCACTATCGATTTGCGGAAATACCTACAGAGGATTGATGAATGGTGCAGGCTCTCTCAGCTGACCATGAACGTAAACAAATGCAAGATACTGTGCATACATAGGAAAAAAACCCACTTCTGTACAGATACATTACTATTGGAAACAATATCTACTGCAAAATGTGTAGGGGTAACTTGAGTATTGTTCACCTCCACCTCTCTGGGGCTCTTATCAGGTAGAGCTGATAGGAGAGAGAGAGGAAAATGGGATCGTTTAGTCAGCGCGGGAACGTTACAGAGATGCTCAACAAACTGCAACGGCAGACGCTGCAAAAGAGGTGGTGTGAGTCGCGGTGAGCTGTGTTACTGAAATTTCGAGAGAATACTTTTCTTGAAGAGTCGGACAACATATTCCTTCGAAATGCATCTCCCGTAATGACTACGATGAGATAATTCGATAAATTAGAGCTTATACAGAGACTTACTGACAATCAATCTTTGCAATCTCAAGTGGGAAAGGGGAGGCGGATCAGTTAGTCAGAAGTGTTCTCCGCTATATACCGTCAGATGGCATATGGAGTATTGATGCAGGTGAAGAGTAGCGTCGTTTGGTCTCTGGTCGATTATTACAGAATAATTGCGTTTCGTTTGATTTGGAGTGCATTGTATTGCTGTGAAAGTATATATACAGTATTTTATGTATCGACTGTGTGACTTGTGTAGAAGGAAACTCATCTACTGCCTGGCCACACTATATTGCACTTGGCGGCTCATGGCCATTACAGAAAACATGTGGTGATGTTACAGTAAATAACTACAGTGGCGACTGAAGAAAATGCATCGCACTGTGAATACTGTCAGAAAATTTGTGAATGTACTATCAAGCGGTTCACCGTGTTCTCAGAAAATATCAAGTTAAAAAATCATGATAAGTTGACAGAAGCGTCCTCGCAAGTGCAATCACGTTGTGGTCTACTAATACATCTTCGAACAGAGAGCGACGAAAACGAACACATAAACTTATTCCATTCACTCGTGATACTTTCTTTTTTACATTGCATTCTTTTCCTGCAAGGGTCACTTGTCGTCCTACCTTGCTCTCTCCATTTCTGTCATCATCGGCTAGTTTCTTGAGCTTTTCCGTTTTCAAATGCAATGTGATGTAGTGTTCTCGGTCAAAAATATCATGTTGTGCTTAAATTAATTGTCTTTGTCATTAAATAATTATGAAAGTAATTTTCCGTTGCAGCTACATACCAATGTTTGTGTTATCTGCCGCGTAATTCGTCTCATCGTAATTGTTACAAAGCAGTCGTTGAATTACTGTAAATTAAATGCGTTCTCTACCTCTCTTAATTGTATGTCGTTTTTTCAGTAAAACACCTAATTACGACATATTAACGTTTACATATGTCTTTGTAAATAAACGCAAGTCCCTGAAAAATCACACAGTAAGAAAGAATAAAAAGTAAATGATCAATTTTTGAAAGAGCCTAATGCTTCTTTTGTCATGAGATACTTAAAATTAAAACTCAGTGAAGTTCATGCAATTAAAACCTGAAGAAAATCTCTCTCTTGAGTTAAAACTTGACAGCTGAAGGGATTCGTGGCCGTGCTGTTCCATCTCAGCATTGCAAAGGGCTTATATGTAAGCGCATTCTCTCTTTCTTTATGGCCGAATATTAAAGTTCTTAAGGATACAGATAGAATAAATAAATGAATAGTTGTACTAGTAAGTACTAGAACGCTGTGCTCCTACATATTTAGATATATATCTCTTTATATTTTCGATTCTTCCACAATTTGTCATGCAGTGTTGCGATTCGATATTTGAATTCCAAGAGCTCTGATTTGTCGATGCTCATTCTCTAATCTGACTAGGTAGAGGTTAACCATATCAGGCTTTGGGATTGGAAATTGGTTTGATCTTGCCAGAGTTCCTGTTCTGCTTGATTTTGCTGTATCGCCGTTCTCAGTATAATATGAAGTCTTCCCTGAAATTACTGCCATACTCTGTAGACTGTACAGCATGTAAATTTCTGCGTCAATTTGTCATCTTTGTTGCATTTTCCAACAGATGGGCAAGTAGGTGAATAGTACATGGCCTACCTCGTGCTGCAAGGATTATATTGACAATATTGTACTATGTTATAAGTACAATAATACCTACTTTACTCTTCAGCATCAACTTTGCATTCAGTAATACTGGGTTTTATATCGAGTTTGTGTTTTCTATCAGTGTTATTTGCTAGCTAAGACCAATACACTGATTTATGGATAGGTCCAGCAATGAAGAGTTGGCTGATACCTCGTATGCGGTTCACTGAACACATGTAAGACCAGTACAATGACGTTTTGCCTATCGGTTCCTGCAACGACACAAAGAAATCACAGATGTTTTGTATCTGTACATGGGTACCTACGAGAAACCGCATCTTGCATTTTACAGAATTTTACACTGTTGTGAAGATATTTTCACAGAAAGAAAGGTAGTTGTGGTAAGAAACCGAATAAATCGGAATTGCATTATTACTCTAAATGGAACCACCTGCGACCAAGTTTCCTAATACTAAAATTTCAGAAAATTACCCTAAAAAATCGTCTAAATTTCATATTCGACACGTACAGAGCAGCTACCAAGACATTACGTCATGTTTCCACATGCCCGTTGAGTACTCTAGGATCATTGCGTTGTATCGTATTATCTGTGTGTCCATTGTTACTGCCTGAACTGCTTAACCATCATTAGCTTCCAATACAGATAAATATTCAACATAGCAGTCTTTCTACAGTACTGGGTGACTGCGCCACTTACGTGATTTCGCCGCCTACCTTCTGAAGTTTGTTGTTTCCTGTTCGAGGTTTCACGATTTGTATTAGCTTAAGAAGTAACAGTGTTTTACCTTGGCTTAACTACGATTTAGGACATCTACAGGACTGGAGTAATGGAGAGAAGGAATAGTGAAGCATAGATTAAATATATTCTGTTTATGATGTCTTTATTAAATAACGATGAGTCAGAATGGATGATACATCACTAACATTTGCCCTTCTCAGTGCACCTTGAGGATGGGAGCAGCGACAGCAGGGGCGGCGTAGGCCAGAGGGGCGTGGACAGCGGGGGCGGCATAGGCCACGGGGGCAGCGTAGGCCACGGGGGCGGCAGCGACGGCAGGGGCGGCCAGGACGCGGGCCGTCTGCGAGATCCTGTATGTGTTGGCGATGGAGGAGGCGGCGGGCGCCACGGCCACGGGGGCGTGGGCCACAGCCACGGCGGGGGCGGCCACGGCAACAGCGGGGGTGGCGTAGCCTCCCAGGTAGCCGGCGTGGGCGGCGACCACGGCGCACAGAAGGATCACCTGCGACAACGCGTATTTCAGAGCTCGACAGAAGGTCGTGTTGGCAGTGGTTGCAAGAGGAGCTATTCACTTGCAACATGGTGGGACTAGAGCTACAAATACATGAACATAGTCGTCTGTGTAGAGGGAAGCCAATCAAAATAAATCGATTGATACGCGACCTCGGCTGTGATCTGTGCATTACATCACCAAAATTGAATGTCTTGATTATGAATGACAATTACTGTAAGAGGCAAGAAACTGCATTGAACACAGCTGTTCAAGCATTTATTTCGTCTACAACTGTGGATTTGTTCCAATGGTATCAGAAAGGAGAATTAGAGGCAGTAACCTTAAATAAAGATAATGTGCACCCCACAACTGAGGTAAATTACTCGATAGAAGAGGGATGAAGTAAATTAAGTAAAATGTAAGTAGGCCCGCTGAATACAGAATTTACAATTTCTTATATATAGTAACAAGTTATCTATACTGTTTTTTATGGTTGTGTGTGAGTGTGGATTGGGGGTTGAGGGGTGTAAGGAACGGTGCTAGAGAAACAGAGAAAGACAAAGACATAGAGAGAGAGTTGTGGGGATGGCGGATAAAATAGAGATCAGAATATTTCTCCAGCAAAAGAAAAATCCTAAAAGTACTTTGAATACTTTCAATGTCGTAAAATTTGTGACACTCTGAAATCTCTCTACTACATCATTTCATTTGGAGACTAACTAGATGATATCAGCTCCCAATTACAGAACGTGAAATGTGCTTGTCATGTTATAAGTATTGTCACCAATGGAAAACTCACTAAAAAGCAATTAAAATCATTGTTCTCCTAATAATTTTGCAACCAGAACATTCCTGAGTTATTAACTTCTAGAAATGTACTTTCCGTTCATAGCGTTGTGGCTGTACGTGAATCGTGGACGAGGCAGAATACAGCTTCCAATTTTCGCGAGTGTATGAAATTATTGGCTGCGCCTACTCTTCAATACGGACAGCATTTGCCCAAAGGACGCTTTGTCGGAAAATAAATCATCTGGTGAATAGCGGTTTTATCACTCGAATCGCATTGCATCAAATGTTTCGCCATTCCCATTTTATTATTGTGCAGAAGCATCACGACTTAGACAAACAACAGACTGCGATCCGATCCTGACATCCTGCTTTTATATAACGCTAGCTAGCGTAAGATATCAACTGAACTCCAGGAGCAATACATACCGACACATTCCACTTGCTACACCTTGTCTTTTGTGCAATTCTTCGTTCTTGCAACTACTCCTAGACAATTTTAAAGTTAAATACTATGGAAAGATACTGAAAGCGACACCCCCCCCCCCCCCAACTTGATTCAACTATCCTCGCTCAAAGCAGGAAAGACGAAATATCTGTTAAATTGAAATTACGTGATAGACGGCACGAAATTTGAATTTTAGATTAAATAAAGTGGAAATCATACAACTAGCAGGTAGAGCAGAAACCGATAAAGAACGTACCGTAGTGCACTGGCGCAGGCATTGCACTGTGCACCAAGGCTGGGTACATTAATTATGTAACTTTACTCCTTTAGGAGGTGATAGTTTGGATTCCGTAGAAATGTTGGAACACGTGAGGCAATACTGACCCTACGACTTATCTTAGAAAATAGATTAAGGAAAGGCAAACCTACGTTTCTAGCATTTGTAGGCTTAGAGAAAGCTCTTAACAATGTTGACTGGAATACTTTCTTTCAAATTGTGGAAGTGGCAGGGGTAAAATATAGGGAGCGAAAGGCTATTTACAATTTGTACAGAAACCAGAAGGCAGTTATAAGAGTTGAGGGACATGAAAGGGAAGCAGTGGTTGGGAAGGGACTGAGACAGGGTTGTAGCCTATCCCCGATGTTATTCAATCTGTATATTGAACAAGCAGTAAAGGAAACAAAAGAAAAATTCGGAGTAGGTATTAAAATCCATGGAGAAGAAATTAAAACTTTGAGGTTCGCTGATGACATTTTAATTCTGTCAGAGACAGCAAAGGGCCTGGAAGAGCAGCTGAACGGAATGGACAGTGCCTTGAAAGGAGGATATAAGATGAACATCAACAAAAGCAAAACGAGGATAATGGAATGTAGTCGAATTAAATCGAGTGATGGTGTTGGTATTAGATTACGAAATGAGACGCTTAAAGTAGTAAATGAGTTCTGCTATTTGGGGAGCAAAATAACTAATCATGGTCGAAATAGAGAGGATATAAAATGTAGAGTGACAATGGCAAGGAAATAGTTTCTGAAGAAGAGAAATTTGTTAAGATCGAGTTTAGATTTAAGTGTCAGGAAGTCATTTCTGAAAGTATTTGTATGGAGTGTAGCCATGTATGGAAGTGAAACGTGGACGATAAATAATTTAGACAAAAAGAGAATAGAAGCTTTCGAAATGTGGTGCTCCAGAAGGATGCTGAAGATAAGATGGGTGGATCACATAACTAATGGGGAGGTACTGAATATAATTGGGGAGAAGAGGAGTTTGTGGCACAACTTGACTAGAAGAAAGGATCGATTGGTAGGATACATTCTGCGGCATCAAGGGATCACCAATTTAGTATTGGAGGGTAGCGCGGAGGGTAAAAACCGTAGAGGGAGACCAAGAGATGTATACACTAAGCAGATTCAGAAGGATGTAGGTTGCAGTAGGTACTGGGAGATGAAGAAGCTTGCACAGGATAGAGTAACATGGAGAGCTGCATCAAATCAGTCTCTGGACTGAAGACCACAACAGTTTAAACTTTATGACTAATCTTCATTTGTACCGACTACTCAATAGTCTACTCTTCATATGTGTTGACTGTTCAAAAGTATGTTTTTTCTGATAGAAAGAGTGCCATAGCAGAGGTAAACAGTTGAAGAAACAAGAGAAGGGAAGTAATGGCCTGAGTCACTCGGAAGTGTGTGTCATCGCGCAGGCAACTCACCAGCTTGTACATGTTGTGATGGGAGTTGTTGTCCGGCTAGAGCAACAGGTGCCGCAGCCAGGTTCGCCGTCGGTATATATAGCGGGCGGTAGCTGTGTGGCCTGCGAGCCACGCCCTCGTCCTCTGCCCGCTACACGGCCACAGCTCCCTCAGACGGTGCTCTTGATCCACTTTGCGCTCTGGTTCAGCGTTTGCAGATTGCGAATCCGAAGCTGACCGCCGCAGCAGACTAGGTCAGCCCACCGCGTCTGTGTTAATTTGTAACTGTACGCCCACCTTGCCCTTGGTCGCGTGCTGGGTATCACCACAACTTGATGACAGCAGAGAATTTAGTGGGCGTTACTGACGCTAATGAGGTCTTTGGACGTGTTCTGTTGGCCATACTTGCGACATGATTGTGATGCATAAGTGATATATACTTGATTCCTCCTTTCGTTACATCTACTGCTCCCAAATGCGCCTTCGCTCATTTCTTGCAGTACTTTGATCTCCTTCCAGTTTCTGCACGATACTTGCAATTGTAGACACTTGTGAAAAGATATAAGGAGCACCATCTTCCTGTCTTTCACAATCAGCTACAGCGGTCAGTGTTGATGATTAAAACTGCAGTAACAGGAGAGACGGCAAATAACGAAATTGTGTGCATTGCGGATTTGGATGTACATCTACATCATATACTTCTCGTACCACTAACTGATGTCCCCTTCCCTATAATAGTCGCAAGTGGCGCTTTGGAAGAAGGAGTGTCGGTAATCCTCTGTATAGCTCAAACTTCTCGTATTTTCTCGTAGTGGTGAATTCTTGAAAAGTACTTGAGAGGAAGTAATAGGTTGTTCGACGCTTTCCGGAAATATTCTCTCGAAATTTCAGTAGTAAAGCTCTCTTGTGATGCACAAAATCTCTCTTGCAGCGTCTGCCACTGGAGTTTGTTGCCGCTCTTCGTTCATTTTTCTCTATCTCTTCTATCACCCTACCTGGTAAGGGCTCCAGAGAGGTGAACAATACTCAAGTTACTCCTAGATATTTTACAGTAGGTACTGTTTCCAGCAGTAGTGTAGCTGTATAGATGTGTGTTTCTTTTCCTGTCTGCCCACTATGTTACGTTTATTTAAGTTCATGGTCAACTGACAGAGCCTGCACCATTCATCAGTCCTCAGTAGGTATTTCCGCAAATCGATACTCTCTTCTGGCCTTACTACTATCTTATAGAGAATCTGATCATTGTGAAAAGTCTTAAAGAGTTCCCTACGCTTTCTGTCAGAACATTTACATGCACTGTAAACAGTAACGGTCCTGACACACTTCAATGCGTAACCCCAAACTACCTTTACATTTTTAGATTCTGTTCCGTTAAGAGCGACATGTTCTATCGCCAAGGAAGTCTTGAATCCGGTCGAAAATCTGGTCCGATATTCGGTAAGCTCGTTTTTTTTCCTCTGAACGGCAGTGCGGGATGGTGTCAAATGTCTGCCTGAAGTCAAGGAACACCGCATCATCCCGAGCGCCGTTGTGTACAGTGCTACGAACCTCATGGAGGAACAGAGGAAGCTGAGATTTGCAAGATCTCTGTTTGTGGAATCCATGTTGATGTTTTTATAGAGCAGATTTTTCTTCTCCTGAACCGACATTATTCTTGACCGTAAAACATGTTCTTTTATTCTACAACAGGCTGACGTCAACGATACAAGCCGTAATTAGTGCGTCTGTTCTACGGCCCTTCTTCGAAATGGGAGTGACCTGGGCTTTCTTCGAGTCGCTAGGTACCCTTCGTTTCTCCAGAGAACTACGAAAAAACCGCTGGTAGAATGGGAGCAAGTTCTTTCGCCTGCTGTTTGTAGAATCTCACAAGTGTCTCATCCGGAATTGATGCCTTTCCAGTAGAAAGTGACCATATCTTCTTTTCTATTCCGCAATCGGTTAGCTCAACATCTGCCATTCCGACGTTCGTACGATAGTTGAAACGAGGAACAATATTACGATCTTCAGCGGTGAAACAGTTTCTGAAGACCGAATTCAATATTTGGTACTTCTCTCTTTTATCTTACGTTTCGGTGCCTGTATGATCACTGAGTGACTGAAAAAGTGATTTCTGACCACTCACTGAAGTTACGTAATACTGAAAGCATTTTTAAACAGCCGTTCATGGCCTTCATGTTGCCAAACTATGGTATCATGTCACTTGACCACATTTTTTCACGAGTGCTTTGAAGAACATTCTGGACAATTCTACCGATAGAACTGGCCATCCGGATCACCCGGCAATTATCTCATCGGCATTTATGGGACATAATCGAATGGTCAGTTTGTGCGGAACATCCTGCGCCGGCAACACTTTCGCAGTTATGCACACTATAGAGTCAGCATGACTCAACATTTCTGTAGGGGACTTCCGAATTATTTAGCCGATGCCACACCGAGTTACTGCACTACACCGGGCAAAACGAGGTGCTAAACGATATTAGGGGATATCCCATGACGTTTGTAACATTAGTGCAGTGTCACTCTACATCTACGACCACATCTACGTTACTGCATTGCAATTCAGAATTAAACTCGTGACCGAAAGTTCATCGAACCCTGTTGAAGCTATCTCTCAACAGTTCAGTTCTCGAATAGCGGCGGAAAGAGACGAACACTTAAACATGCTTTCTCTCATTTTATTACAATGAACATTCCTCCATTTGTAGTCGGCCGCAAACAATATATTTTCTCGTTCGCAGGAGAAAGTCACTGATTAAAATTTATTGGAAGGATCCTGCCATAACGAAAAACGCTTTTGTCATAATGATTGTCACCCTCAATTGCCTACCATGTCGTTGAAACTCTCACCCCTATTTAGCGATAATACTAACCGAGCTGCCCTTTTTCGGACCCTGTCGATGTCTTAAGTCAGTCTTGTCTGATGTGGACCCGACACAGCGCAGCAGTACTCAAGAAGAGGACGGTCGCAGGTTCGAATCCTGCCTTGGGCAGGTATGTGTGTGATGTCCTTGGGTTGGTTAGGTGTAAGTAGTTCTAAGTTCTAGGGGACTGATGACCTCAGATGTTAAGTCCTATAGTGCTCAGAGCCAATCTCGGTTGATCTGATTCCCAAATGTATCCCTACATTAGTGTTGTGTGTTACTGCTATTGTGTTCCAGCACAGGAGGTCCTGTATAAGAGAGAGCTGAATACACGGAAGAACGAGAATCCAGAAACGCTTTGTGTTGAATATCTGTCTCATGAGTCTTCTGTACTGTATTTATTCCGTAGGAAGCAAGTGAATATCATACATAGAAATCCCCACGCAAGAAACGGTATACAACTAGAGCGAGATAATCTCCACGTACACAGTACTGAAAGGTGTAAAATACTTATTGCATTCCAGAATGAGATTTTCACTCTGCAGCGTAGTGTGCGCTGATATGAAACTTCCTGGCAGATTAAACTGTGTGCGGACCGAGACTCGAACTCGGGACCTTTGCCTTTCGCGGACAAGTGTTCTACCATCTGAGCTACCCATGCACGACTCACGCCCCGTCCTCATAGCTTTACTTCCGCCAGTACCTCGTCACCTACTTTCCAAACTTCACAGAAGCTCTCCTGCGAACCTTGCAGAACTAGGAGAGCTTCTGTGAAGTCTTTAGGAAAGGATTCCTCATGTAAAAAGAAGAAAAATTGTCTAGTAAACATGAGCTCTAAAATGCATACCTTAAGACCTACGGGCGCTTCTTCATCTTCGATACTGTGAAACATCTCTCTTCTACTAAAACCTCTTTGCTTTCCATATTCTGGGAAAAGGTAGTATGAAGCAAAGCAATAACAAATGTCCAGTAAACAATGGCTGTAAACTGCATATGTTAACAACTATGAGCAAGTTCAATAGAAGTGTTTCACAGTAGCCAATATAAACAAGTTCTCGCATCTTTTAAAGTATACGTTTTAGATCCCATGTTTACTGGATTTTTTTTCTTGTTTCGTTCCATACTACACTCTTCCAAAATATGTAAAGCAAAGACCTTGCATTAAAAAGAGATTTGTTTCACGTTACCAAAATAAAAAAAGGGCTCATAGCTCTTAAGGTATACATTTTAGAAGCCATGTTTACTAGGCTCCTTTCTTCTTTTTGTATGAGGAGTCCATTCCTGAAGTTTTTCCGTCAAATTCTGAAAGACGTGAGAACCTGCCCACCTCCGACTGTGCTTAACTATACAGTAACGTGAAACGAGATTTTCACCCAGGCAGTCAGAAGCAAACTATAGACTATAATGTAAGCTTTCAAGGTTGATACTGACATCACTTAAAACTTCCGGGCCAACAGGCTGTGGTCGATGTATAGAACTTTCTCCTGATGTTTTCTCTTGAATGTGGGATACATCTTCAGAGGTAAAGTGACGAATTGCTACTAGAGCTTGACGAAGCCTCGAATATATGTGCAGTGTAGAGAACATCACAGTCCATCACTTGACTTCAGCTGTGAGATTATCTCTGGTAGTGTCAACATTCTCGATTGAAAGTACGAGGGTAATCCCAAAAGTAAGGTCTCCAATTTTTTCATAAGTACAGAACTCTGTTTGTGTGGCTGTTGGTCACACTGTTATGAAGAGTGCTTCACATGCTGTGTGTAAACATGCGCACGCCGCGCTGAGGCACCCAGTGTTGGATTGGCAGCCGTTGAGAATGGAGCTCCCGTTGGATGTTACCGCCAAGTGCGTATTGCACGCAGTTATTCGATTTTTGAACGCAAAGGGCACTGCGCCGATTGAAATCCATCGCCAACTGACGGAAGTGTATGGTGAGTCGTGCATGGATGTCAAAACTGTTCGTAAGTTGTTTAGAGAGTTTGCAGCTGGTCGGACCGAAATTCATGACGAACAAAGCAGCGGGAGACCGTCAATTTCTGACGAGACAGTGTTGAAGGTTGAGCAAAGCATGCGTGAAGATCGGCGGATCACCTTGGATGATCTCTGCACGTTGGTTCCTGAGGTTTCCCGAAGCACCGCGCACAGAATTTTAACGGAAACATTGAACTACCGGAAGGTGTGCGCTAGATGGGTGCCACGCATACTGACTGAGGACCACATTCGGCAACGAGGTGATGCTTCCAGCGCATTTCTTCACCGCCTTGCAGCCAAACAGAATAACTTTCTGGACTCAATTGTCACGGGTGACGAAACCTGAGCATACCACTTTACACCTGAGACCAAGCAGCAATCACGCCAGTTCGTAACTTTCTGAACAGCATGGCGGCGAGCTGGTATGACATGGGAATACGAAAGGTGCCACAGCGTCTACAAAAATGCATCGACGGAAATGGTAATTATGGCGAAACATAGCTAAATGTTCAAGCTGTAAACTGATATAAATCACTTTAGAAATGAACGGGTTTATGTAATTATAAAAAAATAGGAGACCTTGCTTTTGGGATTACCCCAGTAATCGTTCTCCGCCATTACGTTGCAATGTTGACATCCAAATTTTATCTAATTTAACACCTACCTCTTTTCTGTTAAAATTACTGCGGTGTTTATAAACCTCAATAGCTTCTCTACAGACGGCCAGTGTGGCCGAGTGGTTCTAGGCGCTTCAGTCTGGAACCGCGCGATCGCTACGGTCGCAGGTTCGAATCCTGCCTCGGGCATGGATGTGTGTGATGTCCTTAGGTTAGTTAGGTTTAAGTAGTTCTAAGTTCACATACAGGCGTAATAATGAGATGTTTTCGATATGACACTCGTCTCCAGTGAATTTTATTTCATGGTCATCCTCTTGATAAAGATGTTCCGCTACGGCCGATTCATTCGTAAGTCCCAGACAGGAATTCCTCTTGTGTTCAATCAGGTGGGTGTTAAAACTTTTTTTTTGTGGTACTTGTATAAACCAGTCTACAACTACAGGGTATTTCGTATATACCCTTGTATAGCCGAAGGATGTATTACATCTTTTGCCAATCTTAAGTATTCTTTTACCTTCTTGTTGGGTCTGAAGGCAGTTTCTGCGCCATACTTTCTTAACACTTTCCCAATGCGATCTGTTATCCTACTGATGAACGGAAGGAAAACTTTCCCTTTGCATGGCTGTTGTTCCTCGTCGATCCTGATTCTCTCCCTTGGGCTAAGTGTCATCTACGGTCGACATTTGAGAAGAACCGTTATTCCAACAAGGACATAGATCGAGCACATCGCTCTAGGGAGAGAACCAGGATCGACGAGGGACGACGGCCACCCAAAGGGAAAGTTTTCCTTTCGTTCATCAGTACGATTACGGATTGCATCGGTAAAGTGTTAAGCAAGTATTGTGTGGAAAATAAATGTTTAAAATTGGCAAAAGATATGCGACATCTTTTGGTTACAACCGATGTATATAAAATTCCTTGTAGCTGTACACTGGTTGACACAGGGTGTTCAAAAAAAGGTGTCGAATTCTTCGATAGGTGATAGTACTCATCGAAGCAAGAAAAATAAGTCTAACAAACATGGGTCCGAAAACATATGCATTCCGAGATAAAGACGTGTTAATATTCGCAATCAAGCGTCGCGCAGCCCTAACTATAAAGCCATAATCCGTAGGCAGCGGTCATCCACTGTAGTAGTAGCCCTTGGACGGCTTGAGCGAGGCATGTAATCGACAATTCCTGTCTCTCTGTATCTCCTCCATGTCCGACCAACATCGCTTTGGTTCACTCCGAGACGACTGGAGACTTCCCTTGTTGAGAGCCATTCCTGGCACGAAGTAACAATGCGGACTCCATCTAACCGCGGTATTGATCGTCTAGGCATGGTTGAACTACAGACAACACGAGCCGTGAACCTCCTTCCTGGTGGAATGACTGGAACTGATCGGCTGTCGGATTCCCTCCGTCTAATAGGCGCTGTTCATACGTGGTTGTTTACATCTTTGGGAGGGTTAGTGACATCTCTGAACAGTCAAGGGGACTGTGTCTGTGACACAATATCCACAGTCAACGTCGATCTTCAGGGTTTCTGGGAACAGGGATGATGCAAAACTTCTTTGATGTATGTATTAGGGTCAGACTGGAAGGTAAAGCCATCACAGGCGCAGTTCTGGCGTTATGCTTGATAGCGCAATACTTCTTTTTAAAAAAGATAAAGACCAAGACTGCTTCATAGGATCAGGTGTAACCTATAAGCACAGAAGGGCAATAAACAGTATATACAAAAACCAAGGGGAAACATTTGGAGTGGAATACGTAGACAAAAGATCGCAGAGTAAATTGGACATAAGGCAGTGACGCAGTAGTTCTTTACCAATGTTCAACCAATACCTTAATTAATAAGTTATGATGAAAATAAAGCAAAGCTTCAGGAGACGGACTAATATTCAGGGTGAATGTATACCAATGGAAATATCTGCCGGTGATATTGCTATTCTCAGTGAAAGTGAGAAGGAATTAAAGGACCTGTTTAGTGTAGTAAGCAGTCTTATGAGCACAGATTACGTGCTGTGAGTATAACAAAGAAAGGCGAAAATAATTAGGAGTAACAGAAATAAGATTTTCGATAAACCATCAAAACTGGGACAAAGTGCCGGAATTCTGTTACCTTCGAAAAAAATAACGCATTACGGACGAAGAAAGAAGGGTGTATGAAGCCTATTAGCACAGGCCAAGGCAGCACTCCCCGCTAAATATGTCTGCTATTATCGAACATAGTACGTAATTTCGGGAATAATTTTCTGAGAATGTATACCTGGAGCGTAGAACTCTATGCATGTAAATCACGGACTCTGTATAGTAAAGAAAAGAAGGGAATCGAAGCGTTTGAGATGCGTTATTATAAAAGGAAACTGAAAATAAAGTTGCCTGATAAGAAATGAGGAGGTTCTCCGAGAAATGGCGAGTAAAGGGATACGTGGAAAACACGATTAGGAATTAGGAGAAGGGACGGAATCATAGGACTTGCGTTCATAATGGAGGAATAACTTCCGTGGTATTGGAAGTAGGCGTAGAGAATAAAATCTGTGTAGGAACATATGCAAAAAGTCATCAGGAATTTGGGTGTAAGTGCTTGTGTGCATGAAGGGGTTGGCAGAGGAAAGGAATTCATTCAGGGCTGCATCAGACCAGTGAGAACACTGACGACAAAGATCTGTACATTCATTGATGTGGCTTATGGTCCCTGCCTCTATTTTACTTATCTTTTTTTTAGATGTTTGGTGTGAGTAGCATAAGATCCTTCTTTTAATTTGGGAACCCACGCCACGGAATTCAGGTTCGTTTCATACACTCATCTTATTGTACTACGTTATGTATGTACAAGTTAATTATAAGTTAATATTGTTTATTTAAGGAGTCCCCGTAGACATGTCGTAATGCGGTGAGAAATGTTCTACATTAGACCGCAGCAAAAAAAGAAAAGGCCATGTAATTGGCAAAAGTCAACAATATGGAGTGTCTTCTGTACTGTACATGGTGTCCTCTAGCCGTTGCATGCATTATTTAAGAAAGTCTTCTTAATGATCAACACGACTTTCTGGAATTATATCTGAATTTACCATGTACAGAAGGCAGGATTTGTTACCAATTGCCAGCTGATGTATATATGAAGAAAAAGGAGTGGCTGTCTGCAAGAGGACTTCATCCGAAGCAGTTCGTTGGCCTGTAAAAATTCTTCTCATCATCACCAAACACGTGACGAAAATTAATGCTAATTGCTATATGACAATTTACTGGAACTTCATTGCACTATCCTCATGTTTATGTAGATCTATGGCTCTCATTCTGTACGTAGTGTGAAGAAATAGAAATCTCCTCCTGTGTGATACACTCAAATTCTTGTTAGGTTCACCTCGTTGGGAGCTATAAGAGAGTCAAAATGGGAAGGACCACGTAAATTACTATAATGACCAAGCCATAAAATTTCTGTACGATGAATGCGTTGTACGCAGTACGCGATAAACGGTAAACGATAGATATATTGTGACAGAGGAAATTCTGTTAGTTATCTACGACATAGCGCAACATTTTGATAAACGGCACTTCTAATGGCAAACACGATTCTAGTACTGGTTTCATTCGAAATTTCAAATCAATACAAACTGAAGGTGGTGGTAGCAGTTATCTTCTTTAGTCGTGGTTGCCCCATACGGCACGAAACTTGATAGGAACGCACTTCGCGCAACGAGAAAACATCTCTTTCTCATCAAATATACTGTTGAGGCAAGTTCAAGGGGCTCTTTAACGGCATATCAGACTGTATCTCGATGAATAGCGTATTTGTTCCGCCTTAGATCATACATCTAATACGGGGGCAACGCTGCGTTTACAGATACTTTCATATCCCTTTTAACAAAACAGTATTTACTTTATTGATCGGTAGAATGCCTGTGTTTATACAGTGTAGGTACCTTTACAATACAATGTCCATGTATGCATGTCTGAATGACACTGTATCGTGAAAGTAAAGACACTGTATAGAAACATTGTAGCCATCAGTAATGTATCCGTGCCTCGACAGGCTAAAATGACGATATATTTGTCTCCCTGTGCAGTATCAGGAATTATGAGAGAATATGAGTTGGCATATGGAGGTTTGGATCGGTCCTGAGGGCGTGTTCAGACAGTTGAAGTGATGTAGGGGACCGCTCACACTAAGCGGGAATTCAGGTTCGAGTCCTGGTCCGGCACAAATTTTGGTGTGTGGTTAACAGCTGACGGCAATGGATAGCCGCAAAATGCGAAACTGTTTCGTAATTGAAACTTCCTGGCAGATTAAAACTGTGTGCCGGACCGAGACTCGAACCCGGAACCTTTGCCTTTGCCTTTCGCGGGCAAGTGCTCTACCCGCGAAAGGCAAAGTTTCATATCAGCGCACACTCCGCTGCAGAGTGAAAATCTCATTCTATTTCGTTATTATTTATTTTGGTCTATAGTTGTACTTTATAAATTTGCCTACTGGCTACCTGTTTTAGTACCAAGTCCCATAATCAGGCCAGCTTATGATCCAAAAATCACAGCACATAGTGCAAATAATTCTTTAAGAAACACTCACAATTTTTTTTCATTAACACCAAACACATGATGTAGATTGCGATATTAAAATACAGACATCTCCTATGATCAACACTAACCGACTAAAAGACAAAAAATTAATTCCTGTAGTTAGGGACAATAAACAGTATCAGCTTACTAATCGACAAAACATATCCATCAGTGATAAAGAATGAGGAGCTTAACTTGGGGAACGTAATCGATGTTGTAACACCATCCCTCTACCCACAGACTGCTCAGTGGCTGTACCTCAGATACTAAGCAGGTTGAGCGGTGGTTAAGATACTCGCTTTAGGAAGGACCGAAGTTGAAAATCCTATCCAGCGATAGATGAAAGAAACCTAGGTCTTGTGTGGTTTCCATATACTCGTATAGCCTTACGGCAAGTGCCAGACTGGTCCCTTTGACTAGGACGTGACCGAATCCCTAGAAAATTCGTCTCTGTTCTGAGATTGAGATCCATCTCTAATGACCTCGTTTGCCGACTGGATGTCAAAGCGCCTTTTTGTTTTGCATCATGCGTACATGAAATATACTAGGTCTACAACTTTGCTTCCACCATTTTTTCTCGAAGTTCGGGGTTTTATTTTGAAAAACTTATAAAAAATTGTGATTCATAGTATTGCCCGTCGCTGGTCACTACATTCTCCCATCTTTCGGATAGCATACGAATCCCGTGGCGAAAGAACTGGGCGTTTTTTGTGGGGATCCATGAATCGATTCAATTTTGCACTTCTTCATATGATTGTAAGTGCTGGTCAGCCAGACTGTATGCCACTGATCGAAAAGGTGGTAGTCAGAGAGCAACGTATGGGGAATATGGTGGGAGGGATAGAACTTCTCTTTTCCACGTTTCCATGTATATTTTTACGGGTTTTGCGACATGGGGTCGAGCACTGACCTGCTGCAAAATTGCTTTTACGTGTCTGTCGCTGTATTTTGGCCGTTTGTGCTTCAGTGCTGGGCTCGAACGCATCAGTTGCTTTCGATAATGATGTCCTGTGACTGTCTTCGTCTGTTTCAGTAGCTACGAAAACGTTCTGTCTTCCACCGCCATGCCGATCTTCGACATCAAAACCACCGTTCTTAAGGCGTTCGAAACATTCTCTGCACGTTCTTCCACTAGTAGTTCCCTCACAATTGGTCTTACCCAGCATTTTAAGAGACACAGCCGCAGGTTTATTCATGGTAAAGCAGAAAATTAAAACTTTCCGCAAATGGCGAGAAATGGGTACGTAAGTTGACGTACTTAATCGGGAATAACCTTACGATGCGATCGCAAATCGACTAATATTTTTATGGCTTTATGTTTACAGATGCCTAAGCTTATTGTATTACACCTATGACCAACCACCTGAACCCAACTTGCCGCTATTGTCGCCTATTGCAAAACGGCGGAAGCAATGTTGTAGACCTGATAAATTATATTATAAATCATCACATTACGGAAGGGATCAGCTACACTACACCTGGATAAGTCAAACGGAACGAGACCAAGGACAGCATAGTGCTGCGAGAGCCTGGTGTCGGACTGCGAGTGCGAGTGCCGGAGGCCGCCTGACCCACAGAGGGCCGGTATATAAGGTGGCCAGGCGGGCCAACGGCATCAGTTGCCAGCAGACGACAACAGACGCCCTACCATCATGTACAAGCTGGTGAGTAGCACGACCCAGCCAGATAAGCGAACGCACAGGGCCTCTAGTGTACTGGGCCTGCTGGACTACTGGACTGCTAGAAGTCCGGGCAACTGAGAGTAGGTGTCGCGCACCGAGGCTTCCGTACCAACTTAATTACGCGTATAGACAGTCCACCGATCCCAGGAAACGAGAATCTGGACAGTTTTCGCCTCTTATCGAAATCGATACTAACACAATATCAATCCAGGGAACTTCAACCCTTTCGAGAATGTTTTGATTTTAAGTAACTCATTTTTTGTTATTTGCATTTGCTGTTGTAATTTTTCATTTATTTTATTAACTTTTGAGTTTTGTTAACATGCTACGCTAACTGGCAGTTGCACATGCGTTGACTTTCTCTGATCGAGAGAGGCGGCATAGTGGTTAGCACAATGGACCCGCATTCGGGAGGACGACCGTTCAATCCCGCGTCTGGCAATCCTAATTTAGGTTTTCCGTGATTTCCCTAAATCGCTCCATGCAAATGTCGGGATAGTTCCTTTGAAAGAGCACCGCCGACGTCCTTCCCTAATCCGATGAGACCGATGTCCTCGCTGTTTGGTCTCGTCCCCCAAGACAACCGAACACAACTTTTTATGCACTTGTCCCTGTTATGATTACTGATAAGGTTTGACCAGAGAGGAAAAGGATACAACCGGTCATAGGGATATTGTTGTTACTAATATGTCTAATTGTTCTATGGGATGCTTCAGTGGATACCTTATGGGATATTGGAACCTCAACTCAAACAATGGAAGCGCAATCCCGTACTGATCACCAGCATTACTTTGCTTCGAGACATTACGGATGCTGTACACGTCGTAGGAACAGACTGTCAACACGGTAGTAGCAAAACGGCCTTACTCCTACCAACGCTAAATGCAAAGGCATCGTTTTCATTGCGGCTGGTGACTTCATTTCATCGTAGCTCAGCCATTTAGCAAGAAATGTTTGTAAATTATTTACAGAAATCTTCCTCTTGAATCATTCTACCTATTTCTAGAAACCAGGTCAAATTCCGTGCAGTAGTTCCTGAGATTTTTGTCAGATTACGAATTCCATGTAAATTTGACACTTTGATGCTTGCCAAACTTGATGATTCTAGTTCAACGGGAAGTACGCTATAGGTTTTCATGAGTGAGTTTTCGAGTATCAAAGCACGTGACATAAATGGACGATTCTTTTGAGTGCACTGACTCAGAAACGTTTTTCTTACATCACCAAGGGTCCGTAGACCCCAGTACGTAAGATAAATCTGAACTTGATACCTGTACTGTTCCTGAAGGAAAGGGTTTTTACTAGTCGGACAGAGAGACGGACAGACAAATAGCCGGACACCAGAGTGATTCTATAAGAATTCTGTTTTTAACGACTCAGGCACAGAACCCTAAAAATCATCTTTGTTTGTGACGAACACAAGTTTTATAACACACTTTATGCAAACAATAAACCTTAGCCACATTTTTCCAATTGCTAGTTATAAAAATAGTGTAAACTCAGGCCTTTATCAAAACATTAGTCTTCAAGGGCTCTCCAGCCGGACAGTCAGGTCCTTCCGCATATCTAGATCATTCTGAACTCTTCTGGTATCTACAACGTATTTAGAAGCAGTCACTCGCGTTAAATCTACAGCTAGGCCGTCTCTTTCATTCAAAATTACTTCATTTTATCACACTGACCTAATTATCAAGTTATAATAGCCATAAAAGAAAAGAAATTGTAAAATAAAACAAAACCTTTGTATGATTAAAGATAACAAGTGCATTATAGAAATATTTGAGGAATAGTATTGCAAGTCAGAACAATATACGTAAGTTATTCATACAGTTCTCTGAAACATAGGACTTGAAAGTCACAATAAATAGCAGTCCTACATATTTAGATGGTTTATATGAAAGGTCATGAAGAAATTACAGAAAATATGGCAGAAGCACATAGTAAAACGTTTCTTCTGCAATTTACCCATGACATAATTGGAATACAAAAACACTCAAATTCGTTCCAAACACCGTCTTGTACATACCTTGGCTTTATATTATGAACATAGATTAATGAAGCTAAAACCGTAAATTTACAGGTAATGTATTTGTCTTGTTATAGCATCATTCAACTTCATCTGAGGTCTTTAACGCAATCCTGTTGTGTCACAGGTGATCCTTCTCTGCGCCGTGGCCGCCGCCCACGCCGGCTACCTGGGAGGCTACGCCGCCCCCGCTGTCGCCGTGGCGCCTGCCGTGGCCACCCCCGCCGTGGCTGTGGCCCACGCCCCAGTGGCCGTGGCGCCCGCCGCCTCCTCCATCGCCAACACGTACAGGATCTCGCAGACGGCTCGCGTCCTGGCCGCCCCCGCAGTCGCTGCAGCCCCCGTGGCTTACGCTGCCCCCGTGGCCTACGCCGCCCCCGCCGTCCACGCCCCTCTGGCCTACGCCGCCCCTGCTGTCGCTGCTCCTCTGCTCAAGGTCCACTAAGATCGACGCCTCTAGGTGACGTGCCAAACCCAGTGGCTCATCTTTATTTATTAAAGATTTCGTAAACCAGCTACATTACATTTCTGCCTACCTTTCCCTTCCTTCTACTGTTGGAAGTTTGAGAATCTGGAACTCCTTGTTCTGGTTCTACTGGAGAGCGACGTTCAAATGTACGGAGAAACAATTGATTCAACGATGCATTCATACCTTGCACACAGCTGTATAGTAAATGATTTTTTTAAATGCTGAAGGATAAAATTTCAACGACCTCGGGAAAGATCAGCTTGGATTCAGCAGGAATGTAGGAACACGTGAGGCAATACTGATTCTACAACTTCTAGAAGATACGTTTTATGTTTTGACAACGTTGACTGTAACACTATCTTTGAAATTCTGAAGGCAGCAGCGGTAAGACACAGGCTCTTTACAACTTGTACAGAAAGCAGACAGCTGCTATAAGAGACAAGGGGCATGAAAGGGAAGCAGTGGTTGAGAAGCGAGTGAGACACGGTTGTAGCTTATCCCCAATATTATTTAATTTGTACGTCGACCAAGCAGTAAAGAAGACCGAAGAAAATTCTGGAGCAGGAATTAAAGTCTAGATGAAATAAATAAAAACTTTGATGTTTGCCAATGACATTGTAATTCTGTCAGAGACAGCAAAGGACCTGGAAGAGCAGCTGAACGGAATGGACAGTGTCTTGAAAGGAGGATATAAGTTGAACATAAACAAAAGCAAAACGAGGATAATGGATTCAACTCGAATTAAGTCGGGTGATGCTGAGGCAATTAGATTAGGAAATGAGACACTTAAAGTAGTAAATGAGTTTTGTTATTTGGGGAACAAAATAACTGATGATGGTCGAAGTAGGGAGGATATAAAATTTAGACTGGCAATGGCAAGGAAAGCGTTTCTGAAGAAGAGAAATTTGTTAAAATCGAGTATAGATTTAAGCGACTGGAAGTCTTCTCTGCCGGCCGGAGTGGCCGTGCGGTTCTAGGCGCTACAATCTGGAGCCGCGTGACCGCTACGGTCGCAGGTTCGAATCTTGCCTCGGGCATGTATGTGTGTGATGTCCTTAGGTTAGTTAGGATTAAGTAGTTCTAAGTTCTAGGGGACTGATGACCTCAGAAGTTAAGTCCCATAGTGCTCAGAGCCATTTGAACCATTTGAAGTCTTCTCTGAATGTGTTTGTATGGAGTATAGCCATGTATAGAAGGAAACATTGAAGTTAAACAGTTTAGACAAGAAGATAACAGAAGCTTTCCAAACGTAGTGCTACAGAAGAATGCTGAAGATTAGATGGGTTGGTCACGTAACTAATGAGGAGGAACTGGAGAGGATTGACGGGAGGACAACTCTGTAGCACAACGTCACGAGAAGAAGGGATCGGTTGGTAGGACACATTCTGAGATATCACGGAATCAGAAACTTATTACTGGAGGCAAGTATGATGATGATGCTGATTATGATGATTGGTTTGTGGGTCTTTCAACTGCGTGGTTACCAGCGCCCGTACGAATTCCCAACCTTTGCTCAGTTCAAACTCGTCACTTACATGACTGATGAGGACAACACAAACACCCAGTCATCTCGAGGCAGGTGAAAATCCAAGACCCCACCGGGAATCGAGGCAAGTATAGGTGGGTGCGGAGTTTCGTAAGTCGTAAAGGGACACCAACACACTAAGAAGATTCAGAAGGATGTAGGTTGCAATAGTTTTTCGGAGATGAAGAGGCTTCAGCAGGATAGAGTAGCGTGGAGAACTTCTGACTGAATACGACCGAAACAACAACAAAATTTCAACTTATGCCGGGATGAAGCTATGTGAAATGAGATATTAATATTGTCAACGTCTTAACACTTCTTCGTTTTGGAGAAAGCAATGCACATTATGAAGTTTAAATGGAATATTTTTGTCTCTATTGTGATCCCCATAAAAACTTGGGTTGATATTTCCAGGTCTGTTTTCACTTCTGGGGTTCTGGTTTACTCACACATAAAATGCAAGACTTTCTTATTCAACAACTTTCTTATACCCGTGTGCTTGGTGAGCACATGACGATTTAGCAGATATTTTTTCAAACCTTGGGAGCTATATTGCTTATATTATCTACCCCCTTCTCAAACATATCAATAAACAGCAGAGGGAGCATTTCAATCTGAACGTAACTGGTTGCTGTCTTCCTAGCAGATGATGTTTCAATCAAGAGTATTTGAGCAGTCATGAAAGGAAATAAGGTGCATACAGCTCTTGAGCATAAAGTTATACTAGAAGGAAAACCATGCTCTGGTTTTAATGAATATCGCTTTATTGGTGACTGGTATCCACCGAGATTAAAATTTTTAAGTAGACGCAGAAGAATATTATAATACAAACATCTTGCTAGAATGGGCTAACATGTAAAACTTTTTTCCAAGCTATCATTTTTGCCAAGAAAAATTTACATCAAAACCTACTGTACTGATTTCATACATTCCCCGCAGCTTGTATCAACAGCGGTTCCTCTTTTCCGGCATCCTTTACTGAAAAACTCGACGTAGGGAACCTTCTTGCTACGATCCATTGCTGTGTCTAAATGTACTGGTTCAAATGGTTCAAATGGCTCTGAGCACTATGGGACTCAACTGCTGTGGTCATAAGTCCCCTAGAACTTAGAACTACTTAAACCTAACTAACTTAAGGACATCACACACATCCATGCCCGAGGCAGGATTCGAACATGCGACCGTAGCGGTCGTGCGGTTCCAGACTGTAGCGCCTTTAACCGCTCGGCCACTCCGGCCGGCTCTAAATGTACTAACGCCGTAAATTGTACCTTATGTGAAGATGCGTATAGAGCTGTGCGTTTCATAAATTGAAAGAGTACATCCTAGCGGTTTGGGCTCGGTGTTTCGCTGGTTGTTTGGGAAGATGCGTACTTACTTCGTATCTTCTAAAGCTTCTCGCCGCCCCCACTGGATTTCCTCTATTCTTAGGTCGCCGCTACAAACATTACTCATTAACAGTGAAATTAAATGCTGTTGTTGGAATTGGTACTACGGTCACGACAATGACGTTCCAAGTCCTTACCTTATGAAAAAGGAATGCAACCTTATTCATTCGACCAAGTGAAATAAGGCAACACTTGTGTCTAGTGATATCCGGCACGCTAGCTCAGTGTTTTTCTATGATGAGGACTTTGATTTCCTGTACTACCATGGACTTTTCCTTGGTCGGAGGTGCACTCCGACTTGTGATGCCAACTGAGAAGTTACTTAAGTGAAAAGTATCGTCTTCAAAGTGTACAAAAGCCATGGTCGGGGGAGGCGTGCTAACCCTTGTTGGAGGACATAAAGCAATCAATAATTAGTAACAGACATTCGCAATTCATAAATTAATGTACTGTTCCCCAGGCCTGATCGTATTACCTGGAGCACCGCAAACATTGAACATGAATTCACTGTCTTTAAATCCGAATATTTTAATCAAATTAATGTTTCCCAAGGGAAATTTATCATTTATATTACTTTCACTTACTTTAAAATAACTAGTCCTTCTGTTATACTTTATCATGTCATCGATGCTGAGTGGTGACTGTTACTAGACAGAAATTGTTTCCACATGCCTGCCCGAGGCACACTCTCGTTACAGCTTGGCCACCTCCACCTATATTCGTAGCAGTGAGCTAATTAATTTGTTATTCTCTGCAGATTAATTTTTAATAAATGAAACTGCAATTATAAAGCATCAACATGAGCAAAAAAAAAAGGTTTAAATGGCTCTAAGCACTATGGGGCTTAACATCTGAGGTCATCAGTGCCTTAGACTTAGAACTACTTAAACCTAACTAACCTAAGGACATCAAACACATCCATGCCCGAGGCAGGATTCGAAACTGCGACCGTAGCAGCAACGCGGCCGGCAACATGAGCAAAGGTTTCAGCATTGTTACATTGGTTTTCCAGTAACTCAGACGTTAAATGTTACTACTTGACGTAGTGGACCTTGGTGCCATTTCTGAAAAGGGAGATCCTCCGATCTGCCTTTGTTCAAGGACAGAGTTCTCTGCTCTCAGAGAGCTTTCCCACGCTTCGGGTCCTGGTGTCGATCATCTATTACTTCAGGAGTTGATCACCTGTCTCTCAGCGAGCTCCCACGGCTACAGCAGAGAATACAGTTCTATTTGTACAACATATCACTCCCCGCAGTATGGAATTAGCGCTACGAGTTCCGCCGCAGTTGTTTGATATACATGGCTAGATTAACAGTCTTAAGGTAATGGATAAGAGACAGACATACAGTGCTTCACAAAAGAAAAGTGGGGCGCCGGGGGAGGGCGTAGGAAACGAAATGAAATTTCACAGGCTGTGAGGGTATATGATATTACTGGAGTGATTACAGAATCGAGTCAAATAAACAAAAAACTTGGTAGCATAAGCCCATTCATCAGTATGACAGTGCATCATTTTAGCCTGGATGGACACACTGACTCAGTTGGGAAGGGTGACATACAGACTTTGTAGCCTCTCCTGAGTCAGGCCGGCCAACAACTGTTGTGACTTTTATTGACCAAGGAAAATCACCAAACAGACGTACGTTTTGAAAAGTTATTATACTTAGACAATCAGTTTTTACTGCATCTCAATAGTGCCATCTTCAGGCCCCATATGCACATCATGTGTAGCCACTCGAGTGTTTCTTTCGAAAACTTGGCAACAGCAGCGCTGTCAAGTTTTCGAAAGAAACACTCGAATAAGGAATTCACGGCATTCAGGTACTGATGGCTCCAGTATGCAAGTATCGATACATCTAGACTGTCTATACATGAAGTGCGTATGGGACCTGAAAACGGCATTATTGAGATGCCGAAACTGGTTGCCTCAATAAAATAACTTTTCAAAACATGCTGTTGTTTGGCGATTTTCCTTGCTGTCCCACATCCACAATGGGTCAACAGAGACTGCTGTGATTGGTCCTTAATACCCTGCATACTGGGTCTGGGATGGAGCTGACGTACTGACGCATGTTCCACAGGGGGAGAACTGCGGAACATGCTGCCGAGGGAAAACCTCAGCATCAGGGATACAGTTCACTGAGACACCTGCCACGTGTGGAGTAGCATTGTCTTATTGAAAAATGGTACCTCGATGCTGTTATATGAGAAGTAACACATGAGGACGGAGGATGTCTGTGACGTGGCATTGTGCCAGCCGAGTTCTCTCAATAATCATTTACATACCCGGCGAAGGTATGTATGTGTACGAAAACGTAAGCATTTACAAAGACTTCTGTCTCCTTAACTCCTCTTGTCAGGCAATGTATCTCGAGAGGGAATGGTATCTTGCCTTGGTGTAAAATAAGTGATCACACGTGGTCAATGAACCAAAAATGTTAAGTGTTCTCGGATTGAAATAGTATGATTATAGAGGGGACAGATGCTTGCCAATCAACATCACTCTTTCATGATACGCTGTAGAAAGCTATAAGATTACTATGTGGCACATCATTTAAATTCCTAGTACAATTACATACAGACGAACGTAGCACTGATTTTTAAATGGAACAAACTGTGTTCGTACTACTGAGTAATGCAGTACACATCATCTGCACTTACACTGAAGTTCCGTTAAAATTAATTTCACAACCAGTAACATATCTACGAAACTGCATGCGTCTTCGAAGGAACAGGCACTGCGGCGACTACAGACGTTACGAAATATTCGTACATTAACTGTATTCGCAGTTACCAATATGGACAACCATCAGCTGTATAACTGATTTACGACAGTTAAAATTTACGCCGGACTGCGACTCGAGGTCTTATGGCGACAGGTCGCCTCACCATTTAGCTATCCGAACGTCATTCACTGTCAGACCCAAACTCCAGTATGTCGTCAGCCATGTGTCTACAATCTGTACTCGTACATCCATTATGTATATAACCGTACAGAGGAGACATCTTTCTTGAAGGTCGGGAACTGACGCATAGGACGACTTACTACGTATTGCAAAACAAATCGGAAAGCAAGCCTGCGTAAAGACGAACTTCGAGGCCGTCGCTCAGCTGACATAGCTCCTGTGCAGACATGGTCTTCTGGTTGAGGCTTTAAAAAATTAAAAATGAAATGGTAAGGCTACCACTTGCAATTAACTGGGAACGCTGGCTCACATCCTCGTCCGGCACAAATTTTCACTGTCTTAAATCAATTATACTGCTGATGATTGTCCAAATTAGCAACAGGGAATGCGTTTAATCTATTATCACAGCTTATTTGTGAAAGTCTCAAGGCATAATTCTCCCGTTCACGTTTCTCAACACCTTCAGCGAGACGCTTACAAAAATAATCAACTCAGGGTGATGTAGACGAGAAAGTTAAGTCGAGTTTCATGTGAACGAAGGAGACAGCGTCTGTATCTCTAGAAGTCTATCTGGATGCAGAAGTCATGGCTACAAATGCGAGTACAGCACTGATCACGATAGTTTTCTCCGCTTCAAAAACAGATGAAAATGAATTGTATATATTAGAAATGGAATGAACAGATTGATGTGGATGAAATTAGTGAACATTCAACGACATGAGATGATACCAGCGCTAAACATGCTCTGCAGCCTGTCGGAACGATATAGGCTGATATAATTTCACGTCATTGAATTGTCATTCATTTCATCCTCGTACATTTATTCACTTCATTTCCCTGCATTGAATTAATATACATCCCTTGTGGCAGTATAATCACGGCCCTCCACAAGTTCCAGTCACGTAGTGGTGATATTTCCAGATACCGCGCGATACGACTTGTGATATTAGTGTTTGAAACTCATAGGGGGAAACATGAGTGACAACGAAATTTTGAGTCAGGCTTAGAGGCAGGCACATCTAGCTTAATAGTTCAAATGTTCAAATGTGGGTGAAATCTTATGGGACTTAACTGCTAAGGTCATCTGTCCATAACGTTACACACTACTTAACGTAAATTATCCTGAGGACAAACACACACACCCATGACGGGGCAGGACTCGAACCTCCGCCGTAGCTTAATAGTTAATACTGTTAATAGTAAGCAGCAAATCTGGGTTCGAGTCCCGTATTATCGCAAATTTCAATTTCTCACTGCTTGAAAAGAACTGGATTTTTCTCGGGAACCGATAAGATATCCTACCTACCATGTTGTCGAAGGTCTTTTAACTATGTTTTAGACAAATGAACCTATACAGGGTGGTCCATTGATAGTGAAGGGGCCTAATATCTCACGAAATAAGCGTCAAACGAAAAAACTGCAAAGAACGAAACTCGTCTAGCTTGAAGGGGGAAACCAGATAGGCGCCATGGTTGGCCCGCTAGATGGCGCTGCCATAGGTCAGCGGATATCAACAGCGTTTTTTTTAATAGGAACCGCATTTTTTATAGTACGTAAAGAAATATGAATGTTTCAGTAGGACCACTTTTTTCGCTTTGTGATAGATGGCGCTGTAATACTCACAAACGTATAAGTACGTGGTATCACGTAACATTCCGTCAGTGCGGACGGTATTTACTTCGTGATTCACTACCCGTGTTAAAATGGACCGTTTACCAATTGCGGAAAAGCTCGATATCGTGTTGATGTATGGCTTTTGTGATCAAAACGCCCAACGGGCGTGTGCTATGTATGCTGCTCGGTATCCTGGACGACATCATCCGAGTGTCCGCACCGTTCGCCGGATAGTTACGTTATTTAAGGAAACAGGAAGTATTTAGCCACATTTGAAACGTCAACCACGACCTGCAACAAATGATGATACCCAAGTAGGTGTTATAGCTGCTGTTGCGGCTAATCCGCACATCAGTAGCAGACAAATTGCGCAAGAATCGGGAATCTCAAAAACGTCGGTGTTGAGAATGCTACATCAACATCGATTGCACCCGTACCATATTTCTATGCACCAGGAATTGCATGGCGACGACTTTGAACGTCGTGTACAGTTCTGCCACTGGGGACAAGAGAAATTACGGGACGATGACAGATCTTTTGCGCGCGTTCTATTTAGCGACGGAGCGTCATTCATCAACAGCGTAACGTAATCCGGCATAATATGCACTATTGGGCAACGGAAAATCCACGATGGCTGTGACAAGTAGAATATCAGCGACCCTGGCGGGTTAATGTATGGTGCGCCATTATGGGAGGAAGGATAATTGGCCCCCATTTCATCGATGGCAATCTAAATGGTGCAATGTATGCTGATTTCCTACGTAATGTTCTACCGATATTACTACAAGATGTTTCACTGCATGACAGAATGGCTATGTACTTCCAACATGATGGGTGTCCGGCACATAGCCCGCGTGCGGTTGAAGCGATGTTGAATAGCATATTTCATGACGGGTGGATTGGTCGTCGAAGCACCGTACCATGACCCGCACGTTCAACGGATCTGACGTCCACGGATTTCTTTCTGTGGGGAAAGTTGAAGGACATTTGCTATCGTGATCCACCGACAACGCCTGACAACATTCGTCAGCGCATTGTCAATGCATGTGCGAACATTATGGAAGGCGAACTACTCGCTGTTGAGAGGAATGTCGTTACACGTATTGCCAAATTCATTGAGGTTGACGGACATCATTTTGAGCATTTATTGCATTAATGTGGTATTTGTAGGTAATCACGCTGTAACAGCATGCGTTCTCTGAAATGATAGGTTCACAAAGGTACATGTATCACACTGGAATAACCGAAATAAAATGTTCAGACGTACCAACGTTCTGTATTTTAATTTAAAAAACCTACCTGTTACCAACTGTGCGTCTAAAATTGTGAGCCATATGTTTGTGAAAATTACAGCGCTATGTATCACAAAGTGAAAAAAGTGTTCCAACTAAAAGATTCATATTTCTTAACGTACTACACGAATATGTTATAAAAAATGGGGGTTCCTATTTAAAAAAGTAGCACTAACTTGATCTATGGCAGCGCCATCTAGCGGGCCAACCATGGCGCCATCTGGTTTCCCCCTTCAAACTAGACAAGTTTCGTTCTTTGAAGGTTTTTCGTTTGACGCTTATTTCGTGAAATATTTGGCCTGCTCACGATCAATGGACCACCGTGTATATCGGTAGTTTGCAGATAAATTTTGACAAAATATCACCATGAAGCAAAGATTAGCAATCAGTTCCTAAGATAGAAAAATGTAATGCTGAGCACCGTAATATCACACCTCACGGTGCCTAGGACATAACGCAACCAGCTTAGTTTCGTGTTTTTTTAAACATCATTTTGCATCACTATTCTTTTTGGTCCGTATCTTTGGTTACCAACTAGGAGGTCACTTGAGGAAAATATATCTTGTGCGGGGTCGTTTTCACTTGTCGCGGAGGAAAGAAGAAAAATTAGTGAAAAGTTTCTCTCTGACACTCGAATCGGGAGGATGCAAATTCAGAAGCGCTCTCATGTTTTTCAGCGTCGAAATATAAATGTCAACTGGAAGTAATGCTTTCAGAGCGTTAAGTTTTATCTGATTAACTAAATTTTATGGTAATTCATACTGAATATTGAAAGATTCACCAATTTTTCTTAATTCTATGTTTTTTTTTTATAGCTGAAACCTTTTATTTCAAATTAAGATAAAAGCAGTAATATCTGAGCTCAGTAAATTGACGTGATGCTTTATTGTTAATCAAGAGTTACTTTTATATAAGAATTACCAGTGTACCAAATTTCCTTAAGAAAAGAGGGAAGAAAGAAAACTACTCTAAGAAATAAATGTTACTGTTGGAAAAAAATATTTCTTTTCTGGGTAACCCGCCCTTTGCTATCCGGGACCATTTCAGTATATTTAATAATCTTGTAGTACTTCTGGAAAACAAAGCAATAACTTATCACAAGTACTGGTAGTCATGTTATGCAAATATTTTGCAGGGAGAACGTACATGAATATTATGTGGAACGATCACATTGGCTCAGCTGTAGATGAAACTAATGCCAGTTTATGATTAATCCGTAAGAACAAGTAAATATTCATCATCCACCATAGCACAGGGAGCTTAGCATACCTGTGTGATGGCGCTTGGTTTGGTTGTACCCAGACTGAAACCAGGTAGTGGAAGATTAGAGATGGTTTCGAAAAGCAAATAATCCCCAAGCCATGTGCCAGTGTTTTGATTAAATTACAAACCTCTGTGCAGTGTCTCCTGGAGTGGGTGCATGTAATGCTGTTGATAATAAACTGTCCATCGATGGAGACGTTAAGCTCTGGTGTCATCTTGATGCTGTTCGAGAGGATGGCTATGTGCTGGCTACGAGTTTTACCCTATCTTTGAAGCCACTTTATTTTCCGACTGTGACTGTCTCAAAAAATATGTAAAAATTTTTGACTACAGCTACCAGTAACAAACTTTGTTAACTAATGTATTATTTATTTATTGTGCGCCATGTTTCGAGGGTATACCTCATCATCAGGCTATATGGCATTACAAAAACAGTGTCACAATAGGATCATGCTGACGTTAAACAATTTTTTTCATAAATGCTGTGGTTATCCTCTGGAAGAAAAGAGAATCTAGCAAGAAATGGTGTCACTTTGTAAGCTGGACAGATGTTTGCATGAAAGTGTTTTATAACAGTCACTCACTTTGTTATTATGGCGTGGCAGTCTCGTTGTGATGAGCTGAGGTGTTTCCATTTCTGTGGATCTCTTGGCTTTCTAGATCACCGTTCACAGTTTTTCACAAATGTATCAGTAACTTGGAAACACGATCACAAAAACAAATCTGTAGTGCAGTGGAGAAGATGGTGGTCAAAATACAGCTGGTTTCGATTTGACTATCGATTTGGCGATCTATGTGGTGTCAGATGTTTACAATGTCTTCTACACGTCTTGTTATTGTATTACAGATGTAGGTTGACGAAATACATTACAAATTAGCACCTGTTAAATATTATGGTATAAATGATTATATGAAAACTATTTATTTGACACTTTTCTAAGATATTGCTGGGGCTAGAATCACATGACTGTGAGGTTATGTATCTTTTATTCTAAGTGTAATGTAGTGAAATTGGAAAAGAAATGTGAATTTTGGAAGACTGTCATTTCATTCTGGCAGTTCTACCGCTCGAAAATGTTTTTGATGTATTATTTCTATCTATGTCACAATCTTCTATTTAAACTTGGTTTACAACTCGTATACTTAAGCTTAACCCGGTTCTGTCTGCGTTATCTGAACCTGCTTGTAATTACCCTGATAGTAACGGCAGTTATTCCTGGAAATAGTTCCGCAACCTTCTGTTTCACTTTTCTAATCCCTGTTACATCGACTCCTCTGCTAACTCTATATTCAGAATCAATTCGAATTCTCATGTTTAGCTCTTATGGAATGTGCTTCATAAAGAGACGAATAACCTGAAGTTTCACTATGTTTAGTTTTTATCAATTATACAGTCTTCACTTTTGTGCACTGTAACTTCATGCCGGCAATTATTATTGATTCTTTGTTTCAAGTACAATATTCCCCTTGCAGGGTCAAAAGCGTTTAACAGCATCTCCGCCCTACATTGAAGAGACTGGTGAAGCCTGACATTGTCAGGGAGGAGAGGCGGTCTTAATGTAGTTTATTATATAAAAATATTTTGAAGTAAAAAAATTTTAGTGCCTAAACAACATTTTGCTTTTACAATTAAAGTACGATAACTAGTAAACTACGATAACTAGTTTCGGTTGCTATCTACACCCATCTTCAGATCGCTCAAAATGTAATAAGGCAGTGACTATCCACTGGAAAACATCATTAGCTGCAACTATCCGATGACATGTATTCGTAAATACGAAGAGAATTACAGTACGTTGTATATAGCTGTGAGGTTTGTAGATCGTGCAGCATGACGGTAATAACGAATGAAAGTTGCCAGTTGCGTGGGTAAAAGTTGCATCAAAAGCTCGTAAATTGCAGTTGTATAGCAGGTATTATACTGAGAACAGTATATGCTACGATTCCAAAAATTGTCAGTTCTTCCGTAGCCTGGAGTACAGAAGAATGATTCTTTGTTGCGTATGAAGTAGTTATTTTTATGGACATAGGTTAAAGAATTAATAAAAAATGCCATAAGCACACCATCGTGACAAGACATGTCAAATATAATAAATTTAGGAGATTACTGTTGCAAATTACGATGACAGTTTCGAATATCGTCTGACACTACAGTATTTTTGCTTCAAAGTATCAAATGGCATTAACTATAAATGATTTACACTTTTTTGTAGAAAATTTTGATGTACAGCTCTTCAACACGTTTAAATTTAAATTACCTAACTCTTAAACAAACGGTCCTATAAAACCTACGATAGAATGGAGTGTGGCTAAAGTTATTGGTAATTCTTTAGGTGTACTCTTATTTCTTTATGAAGCTCGTAGTATGTAGTAATTTGTTAGTCGGAATGAATACTTGTACGCTTCCCATCTATGTATAAGGTTCCGAACATGAACTATCTACCACAGAATCACTGAAGCACAAACAAAATTTTAACGGTATACAGAAATACTTATGAGGGCTTCAATCGTCCCCTAGACTCTTATTCATATACTTAATACGAATGACAATAACAACGACAGTGAGGCGTCTTCGATTGCAAATACAATTGATATCGTTTCTACAAATCAACAGTCTATAGCACTGATGTTTCAAAGCCACTAGAAACGAGTACTAATTACTGAATTGCCTGCGTTCTTTGCAACTGTTGTTCCTTATCCCATTTCGGGACCATATTTGTAACAATCTAATGGCCAACACATAACTTTAGTCGAAAGTTTACCTATTCATGCGTTGTACATAACTGTAGCTCAGCTAATTTGGAAGAATATTATGTACCGTTGTAAAAATTTCCCGTTGCTGATAATGGTACCTCAGTTTATGGTTGGTTCATTTAATTCAAACAGATCGCAGATACGCAACTATGTTCTCCTACAGCCCTTGTTTTTATGCAATCTGCGTTAACGAACCACTATGCTCTGGCGTAACAACAAATCGATACACCGAATGAGCTTTCACACGACACATAACGGCGAGCTGCAGCAGGGACCGCAAGCAGTAGAGCAATTGCTGAAAGACTTCCTCAGAGGCTTCAGGCAGGGAGGAGATGAGAAGGGAGGCTGTTGTGTAACAAAAAGGTAAATTACCCGCTGGAAACAGGAATGAGTTCAAGAAGAGACTATTTTGTAATCTCCTGAGGAACAACCACCAAGTGTGAGCGAGCACCTGGAGGGCAGATGAACGCGTGATATGAATTACATGCTCTTCACCCGAGGCAGTGGATGTTAACACTACAGCTTCCACGCCTGGGGTTAGGTAAATGCATTTAATTTGATTCCCTGGTAAATTCGTGGCATGTAGTTGGCCGTTGGAACAGGCGACATTTCCGGGAAGAGCTTAGGAGTGTTTCACAGGGACTGCTCCATGTGACTGCCTCGATGTTCGTTGCGCAAGGTGTATCTGCGACACATGCTTTCATACACACGGTACACAAGCCCAAGTGAGCGTCTGTGGAGCCCTCCGTCAGCACTCATAACTGCTAATGTACCACATTATCTGAGACGTTTAGCAGGACTAAAATGATATGTGAACGGGCCCTCCTCTCATTTTGTGTGCGTACCGTGAAGCGGAGATTTGAAAGCGATTGGATCCTCAAAGCTATTTTGTATCCAGACGGTAAATTTCTGAACATGGGTTTCTCATCAAAACTTTACTTACGAAGTCCCCACTACAATTAGATGCCAGTAATGGGGTTCATGAAATATCCTGTATACTCCGCAAGCAACTGTGTTGAGCGTGGTGGAGGGAACTTTATACCAATATTATAGATTTTTTCTGTTACTTTCCATTGGTACCTAGCGAGGTAGCGCAGAGCTTAACACTGTGAACTCCCATTCAGAACGACGGCCGTTCAAATTCTGTTCTGATCACCCAAATTCAGGTTTTTCATTATTTACCCAAATTACTTATAGCAAATGTTGGGATGGTTCTTCTGAAAGTACACGAACAATTTCCTTTCTAATACATGAAACCACCCGGGCTTGTGCTCCGTCTCTAATGACCTCTTATCGGGATGACGTTAAATTCTAATCTTCCATCTTCCTTACTCTGCCATGTATTGGGCGAAGGAGGAGCGACGCTTTATACAACAAGACAATACATCTGTTCGGCGTATGTTGTCTTGCCTATTTGATGAGGACTGCAACTCTGGGACAATATTATGCAATTCGTCGCACGTTTTCCATTCGATTCGCCCTACAAATGCATTATATTTCCCCAGAACCTTCCAACAAATCTACATATTCCATTCGTCTTCCCTAGAAGTGAAAGATCTATTTATTTCATATCGCCTCTGTCCACCTTCATAGAGAGCCACCATTCATTCATTTCGTCCAAGTCTTCCATTCCCTTTCAGTCATGTAACGGCATAAGTTTCCTGTAGAGAACAACATCGTCAACCTACAGTCTTATATTGTTGCTGAACCTTTCTGTTAAATTGTTTAAGCATATTGAGAACATTAAAAGTCTTATTATTCTAGCAGCAGTTTTTCGTAGGTCTTTGGAGCAACGACAGGTACTTGGCGACTGGAGAAAAGTGCAGGTCATACTCGTTTTCAGCAAGCGTCATAGGACAGATGTTCACAATTATAGCCCTGTATCGTTGACCTCAATCTGTTGTAGAATTATGAACATGTTTTATAATCAAGAATTATGAATTTTTGGAAAACGAAAATCTCCTCTATAAAAAATCAGCATGTATTCCGCAATCAGAGGTATTGGGATCTCAGATCGCTCTGTTCTACCGTGAGATCCATAGCGTTGTAGACAACGGCACTGAAGTTGATGCCGTGCTCCTGGACTTCAGGAAGGCGGCTAACACTGCTCCGCACTGTCGTTTAGTACAAAAAATACCATCTTACAGAATATCGGGCCAGGTTTCCGAACGGATGAAGGAGTTCTGTGTACAAATGATCTAGTAGAAAGCGCCGCAAATTCTTTAGGATTGTTCGCAGATGAGTTGTCTATCAGAAAGTAGCAATGCCAGAAGACAGTATCGAATTGCACAATGACTGCAGAGCACTGATGAATGCTTAGGCGCTGACAGATGACCCTGAACGTAAAAAAATGTAGTATATTGTCAACACTTTAGGAAAGAAATCCAATACTGTACGACATTGATGAAAAATTGATGTAAACAATATCTACCGTAAAATTTCTAGGAGTGATTATCCAGAACGACTTTAAGTGGAATGCTCCCATAAAACAGTAACAAAAGCACATGCCAGGCTGAGGATGAGCCTTAACGAAATGTAATTATCCACGAAGAAAGTTCGATAAATTCTTGAGTATTATTCATCAGTTTGGGATCCTTACCAAATAGCATTGTTTCGAGAGGTGTAGAAGATAAAACGGAGGGCGCCACGTTTCGTCAGTGGATCAGTTTAGTCGGCACGAGAGCGTTACAGAAATGCTAAACACGTTCTAGTGGCACACTTTGCAAAACAGGCGTTGTGCATTACAATTGAAATTTCGAGAGAGCACTTTTTGGGAAGAGTCGGAAAACATATAAGTTCCTTCCACATACATCTATCCAAAAGACCAAGACGAAAAAAAACGAGAAATCACAGCTAATACAAAGGCTTACCAACAGTCATTCTCCCCACGTACCATTCGTGAATGTAATGCGGAAGGGGGAATCTGTTAGTGATACTAGAAGTCCCGTTATTCCGCGTCACTTACACTATGTCGGCGATTGCTGCGCAAAAAATTTCTCCACTTACGCGTACACCACCATTACTCTACCACGCAAACGTAGGGGTTACACTCGTCTGGTATGAGACGTTCCCTGGAGGGGGGTGGGGGGTCCACTGGGGGTCGAACCGCACAATAACCCTGGCTTCGGTGTGGGGCGGCAGAGAGGTGAAGTGGACTGCGATAGTCGTCGTGGGGTTGTGGACCCCTGCGGCTGCAGCAAGGACGGAGCCCCTCCGTCCTTTCTAGGTCCCCGGTTAACATACAACATACCAGAAGTACCCTCCCCCACAAACTGTTAGATTGAGGTACATGATGTAGATTACACTTCCTTGGGGGACACCTGATGTTTCATTCTTTTCTGGGGCACATTCGCCATCCAATATAACGTACTGAGTTCTGTTAGTCAAACATCCATCTTGCTATGCCAATATTAGCGTATATTATTCTTTTGCCCACAGCTCATACTAGTTTTATGGATCAAACAAAATCTGAAACTTAGGTCTTATAATCCAAGGCAGTCTCCTTAATAGGTTCTATGTATAAAGCAAAATGTATATGTGTATATCTGTATGAAAGAGAGCGGAGAAAATGGACAAAGAGAGGGAGAGAAGGAGATGAAGAAACAGAGAGGGTGTGAAGAAAGAGATTGACAGGTAGAGGTGGGAGGATGAGGTGGACACAGAGAAGGGAAGGAGAACTCATCAGCGGACGAAACCGCGCAGAAAAGGCATGCAAATAAATAAATTTCACACCATTAGCTCTTTACTGACTGGTTCTGTTCTCAGTCCATCTTGAAAATTGATGCTTTGGCAGCAGGAGTGGCGTAACACAGAGGTCCATCAACAGCAGTGGGACAGGTGTGTACCAGGCGTGAAAGTAATACAGCAATTATTCTCCAGTATTTGGTGACCAGAACGCCCATACTGAATGAAACCTCTACTAATGTCTTTGTGTAGCTGGTTTCTGCTGTATGGTCCTCGATTTTTATAAGGTTATGATCAACAGTGACTTAATACGACTTAACTACGATTTAGAATGACTGTATTGTAGAATTGGAACGCAGTGATAGAAGGAAGGAATGACGAAACATAAATTGCATGTACTCTGTTTGTGATGTCTTTATTAAATAAAGATGATTCATTATGTGTGGAATATCATTGACACAGCCCCTTCTCACTCAGTGCACTTTGAGGAGAGGAGCAGCGAGAGCAGGGGCGGCGTAGGCCACAGGCGTGTGGATGGCGGGGGCGGCGTAGGCCACGGGCGCGGCGGCGATGGCGGGGGCGGCCAGGAGGCGGGCGGTCTGCGACACGCGGTACGTGTTGGCGTACGAGGAGGCGGCGGGCGCCACGGCCACGGGGGCGTGGGCGACGGCGAATGCGGGGGCGGCCACGGCAGGCGCCACGGCGACGGCGGGGGCGGCGTAGCCTCCCAGGTAGCCGGCGTGGGCGGCGGCCACGGCGCACATTAGGATCACCTGCAACAGGAAAGGACCATCGTCTATGTATTGAAATTGCTAATCTCTCAATTAGGTCCTGGTGAGGAAGTAAGAGGACTAATTTTAGTTTGCTATTACGTCACTGTAATTAGTGTGATTTCACTACAAAGCTTTGACTGGAAACGAGCTAAATTTTTCCTATAGTTCTTTGGGAAATTTCTGTTTAACACAGCCCACAAATAACATGGAGCCACATGTTCTTGTCCAACAGCAGTTGTATTAATTAATATCACCATCTCGTTGAAAGGGTGTAAAGCTTTAATAAAAGAAAAGAAAGTACTAGGTCCAACAGCAGTTTTATTAATTAATATGACCATCTCGATGACAGGGCATAACACTTAAACAAAATAAAAGAAAGTAGTATGATGATCAAATTCACTGGCAGATTAAAACCGTGTGCCAGACCTAGACTCGAACTCAGGAACTTTGCTTTTCACGGGCAAGTACTGTATCGACTTTTTGTTTCATTTTGTTCGGTATTGTTCGTTGCGTTTGGTATGGGCGGACATCACAAGACATCCGTTGAAATTGATCTTCGATTCCTTTACTCAATTATTTATAACAGAGGGTGAGCAGCCCTCTGACCGAACACGCTGAGGTACCGTGCCGACAAAATTAAGTATATGTATAAAGATCAGATCTATCCTATGGTGATAGACAACCAATCTATGTGTACGTTATAATGATTTGTCGGGGGGTCTACTATCAAACTCCACGCATATTTAGCTGTGGTGTTAGCGAATCCTCCCATTTGCTGCCACACAGATTGTTAACCAAAAATTGAGTTGTACGAGGGAGTGTTGAACACGGCCCGTCTGGTTTACAGTCCAACACCGCAGCCACTTAACCACGACGCCGCCAGTAGACTGAGTTAACACAAGCACGACTCATGACCTATCCTCACAGTTTCAGTACGATGATCAGTTTGCCACTGAACTTTAGTATGCAAAATAATCGTCATTATTCAGGAAGTCTCATACAAATCGAATGATTTCACAGGCCAGTCCATGTAACAAAATATGGACGCCCTTATGAGTCCCATGCGCAGTTACGTTTACAATCTCCAAGCATCCGATATTTCCTCTTATCTAACCAAGGAGTTATACACTACGCTTGCTTGTCATTTTTCTTTAATTTTCCCATTTTTTACAGCTCTTCAAGTGTTTTTTCAACTAGGTGACGTTTATATTCATATCCTTTCTTTTCTGGGCTAGACATTCCGAATTAAGAGTTCAGTATCATATTTCAATTACCTTAGAGCATAAAATCTTACTTGAAATGAACTTCTATTAATATAAAGCGAGATTAGAATCTTTCGAGGAAAATCGACCTATAAATGAGGAAATTACCTTACTCAAGTATGAAAATCGATATCATGTTATCGGCGGCCGGTGTGGCCGAGCGGTTCTAGGCTCGTCAATCTGGAACGGCCCGACCGCTGCTGTCGCAGGTTCGAATCCTGCCTCGAGCATGGAAGTATGTGACGTCCTTAGGTTAGTTAGGTTTAAGTAGTTCTAAGTTCTATGGAACTGATGACCTCAGATGTTAAGTCCCATAGCGCTCAGAGCCATTTGAACCATTTGATATCATGTTATCATTGTTATTAATATGTTCAGAAACAGAAAACTGAGCACTATGACTTTAATGAGTCTACGGTATTGGCAAATGATTACAAATGATTACCTTGGTACTGTAACAAAACTTCAAACATTAAGAAGAGAATGCAGTACAATAGTGAGGATCTTACAAGTTGAGAAACATTTGTGTTTTCCGTTATACCATTCTTCCACTAGAGCTTTTCCCGCTGTCAACTCCTCTTGCCTTTCGAAAGCCACGTTTCCTTTCCTTCAAACGGAACCACTAATTGGCAAATTGTACCAGCTATACTATGCCAGACACGTGTTAATTAACCAAAACATGAAATACTCGTACATGACCCTGTACCCTACTATCGTGTATCTGAAACTCTCTGATACGTTACCAGGATGAACTTCTGAGGTCACTTAACGTCTGCAGGAGATCTGCTGTACATTGTCATTACCATAATATTTTGTAAAAATGAACCTAACCGCGTGTCTCTAAACAGATTGTAACATAAAAATGAAAAACATAAATAAGCAGGAATATTAATGTTTGCGGATTCATATAACGTACACCAGAATTGCGCTTGGATCTTATGTACCATTCGTCAATGGCGGACATAAAACAATAAATGTCCACAATTTCAACTATTCACGGAAATTAGTTTTTTTCAGTACAGTATGTTTTCTTGGCAAAGAGTAGTCTACTAATATTATACATATGCCTTAATTTGCGAGAGAAATTTCTTATAATGTGCGTCTGGAGCACAGCATTGTGTGCTAGTGCATCATGGACTGCGGGAAAACCAGAAAAGATGAGAAGCGAAGCATCCGAGAAGTGGTGCTACAGAAGAATGTTGAATATTAAGTGGACTGATAAGGTAAGAAATGAGAAGGTTCCCCGCAGAATCGATGAGGAAAGGAGTACATGGAAAACACTGACAAGAATAAGGGACAGCATGATAGGACATCTCTTAAGACTTCAGTGGATAAGTGCCCTGGTAACAGAGGGAGCTGTAGAGGGTAAGAACTGTAGAGCAAGACAGAGATTTGAATGTATCCAGCAAATAATTGAGGATGTAAATTGCAATTGCTACTCTGAGATGGTATTAAAGGGTCGATACCGGACAGGGATTCGTGGCGGGCTGCATAAAACCAGTGAGAAGGCTGACGACTCAAAAAATAAAAAAATTAAAAATTAAAAAAGGAACTCATTTTGCTATTGAAAAAGAATACGGCGACAGTGCAGACAGTGCACGATGCACACTAATTACATTCCATTACACAAGCCGAAGTACTGAGTTGCATAAGAGTGCATGAATGTAGGTAACCACCTGCTACTCAGTACTTGCTGTCTTAGACTTTTAATAACCAGTACTACCAAATTAAAAAAATTCCAACACGTTATTGCCTGTATGTTAAAATCAAAGTTTTACTTCACACGAATACCGTACATGCGTACGGTGGTCTCGCCTGTATTTGACTTCAGGTGGTGGGCATAGCCACGTACTCACCAGCTTGTACATGATGTGAGAGGTCTGCTGTCGTCTACAAACAACTGATGTGGAGTAGAATCGCCGTGAGCTTATATAGGAGTGGCTCCCGTACTCGCAGTTCTGTCGTCTCGTTTGCAATCTGGACCGGTAGCGCGTTACGCCAGTGCGTTCTTGATCCCATTCGCTATCCGCCAGCGATCGAGAGCCAAATACCCTACTTTTTATTATAACTGGCTGCACAACAGCTAACTACTTAACAGTGAATTCTACTTCTAAATCCAGTTCCCAAATTCACTGATTCAACGGGCGTTGTGATCACGCACAAATATAGCTACAGTCGAGACAAGCAAATATGACTAGGACGGCCCGTTCGTCTTCTCAGGTTCGCTGTCCCTGGAATTTTATTTCATGGAGAATGATATTTCCTCTTGCTGTGTAAGCAGAAAGGCTTGTTGTAAGTTTATTCCGAGCTCCTGACGATGTTACGGAGTGTCCTTCCATTTGACTGCTATGACCGCTTGATTCTAATTCTATGTTCATCGTCCTCATATTCAATCACTTTTGTCGTTTCTCGTCAATGCTTCTGTACCATCCAGGAATGTGCAGGAATAAATCAATATTGTGCATATCTTGCCTACTGACTTTATATCATGAAACAAATAATATCTTAAAACAACCCTTCAATGCTCCAAATCGTGTGATTTATTGACGCCATATCGATATTAGGAACTGTATAACTTGAGTGCACTTCATTTTACGGGGTATACATCATCTTATAAATATCGAAATAAAATACCGCTTAAGATGGGATCCTACCCAGTATTAAATGGCTGGCTCTGAGCACTATGGGACTTAACTTCTGAGGCCATCAGTCCCCTAGAACTTAGAACTACTGAAATCTAACTAACCTAATGACATCGCACACATCCATGCCCGAGGCAGGATTCGAACTTGCGACCGTAGCGGTCGCGCGGTTCCAGACTGCAGCCCCTAGAACCGCTCGGCCACTCCGGCCGGCTTACCCAGTATTAGTTTTGCATTAATAAATAACGTAATTTGCTCCTGTCATGGCCAGTTTGCGGAGCTTTGATTTGCTTGTAATTTGGTCCTTTTGAGGATCATTTACAAATTACATTTCGCTACGATATGTGCAGGAACGTAAAAAAGTTGTAAACAAGATTTCTCTTGTCAGGTTTGTTGCTGTTGTCATTTTACCCAGCAGCAACACGAACTGTACATTTGCTTACAGTACACTGTTTCCTTTGTACCGCACTATAAATATTCAGGATCCTCAAGCGTTTCGATTTTCATAGGATATACTTCCAGCTATTGATATGCAACGTTACATGATTTTGATTTTTCCCATTTTTTTTGGTCATCAGTCTTCTGTTGGTTTTAATGCGTCCATCCACGAATTCCTCTTATGGACCAATCTTTTCGTCTCAGAATAGCACATGCAACATACATCTTCACTTATTTGCTGGATGTATTCAGAACTCTGTGTTTCTCTCCGGGTTTTATCCCTTGCAGCTCACTCTACTACCATGGGTGTTAATACCTGATGTCTTAACAGATGTCCTGTCATCCTATCCTTTCTTCTTGTCGGTGTTTCCCATATAGTCTTTCCCGCGTCGAATCGGCAGAGAACATCCTCATTTCCTACCTTATTAGTCCATCTAAAATTCAGTATTCTTCTGTAGTACCACAACTCAAATGCTTCGATTCTCTGCTTTTCCGGTTCTATCATAATCCGTGTTTCACTGCCACTCATGCTGTGCCCCAAACGTACATTCTTAGAAATTTCTTCCTCAAATTAAAGTCTTTGTTTCATATTAGTAGATTTCTCTTGGTCAGGAATGCCATACTACCATCTTTACCTGTGCTAGTCTGCTTTGTATGTCCTTGTTTGGTCCATCATAGGTTATTCTGCTACCCAGGTAGCAGAATTCATTATCTTCTTCTTCTATTTCGTGATCATCAATCCTGACATTAAGTTTCTCTCTGTTTTCACTTCTGCTACTTCTCATTACTTTCGTCTTCCTTCGATTTACTCTCAATCTACATTCTGTACTCATTAAACTGTTCGTTCCACGCAGCACTTCCTGTAATTCTTCTTGACGTTCACGGAGAATAGCAATGTCATCAGCGAATCTTTCACCTTGAATATTAATCCCAATCTTGAATCTTCTTCCGTGATTGGCCTTTCTAGAGCTGTTCATTCCTCTTCAACTGAACTGCCTACTGAGGTATTCATTATCGTAGTACGTATAGCGTCAGAGAACTTCAAGCGCTTCTGTTCCGTACCCCACGTTTTACCGATCTCAATTACAATTTATACTGTTCTCATATAGGAAGCTACACAGAGCGATGGGATGTGAATATTAAATGTTCTGAGTCCTGTCCCGCTTTTCATCCGCGTGATATTAGGTTGAATATGGCACTAACACTATATGTGAGTGTATTTTAGACACAAATGTTAAAATTATTCGTGTTTTTTCATACTTTGGTCTCAATACACTATATGACACACACACACACACACACACACACACACACACACACACACACACACACACACACACACACACATGCACAAGAGAGAGAGAGAACGCAATTTATCAGAAGCAGTTCAAATGGTTCAAATGGCTCTGAGCACTATGGGACTCAACTTCTGAGATCATAAGTCCCCTAGAACTTAGAACTACTTAAACCTACCTAATCTAAGGACATCACACACATCCATGCCCGAGGCAGGATCAAACCTGCGATCATAGTGGTCGGGCGGTTCCAGACTGTAGCGCCTAGAACCGCTCGGCCAACTCGGCCGGCTCAGAAGCAGTTCTGAACACGAAGCTACAGTAGTTTCCGTGACAATCTCTTAAATTATGGGATATAGCGCTAGTAAAATTTTGTAAATGACACAATGTACAGTACACAGAACACTGACGCAAATATGGCATCGTTGCGCGGAGTGGCCTCGCGGTTTGAGGCGCCACGTCGCTGACTGCGCATCCCTCCCGCCGGAGGATCGAGGCCTCCCTCGGGCATGGGTGTGTGTGTGTGTTGTTCTTAGTATAAGTTAGTTTAAGTAGTGTGTAAGTCTAAGGACCGATGACCTCAGCAGTTTGGTCCCTTAGGAATTCCCACACATTTGAACATTTTAAATGTGGCATCAGGGTGACGCCATATTATTATATGCAGTATGTTTTCCACTCCACACATTTCTACGTTACTTTTCAGGGCAGCCTACCAAACTAAATCATACAGTTTTCGGGATATATATGAATGTAAGCTGCCTGTTCCTTCGAAAGAACAGACACCACGCAGATCCCACAGCTGCAAAACACTTCATGTAAACTGAAGTGGCATCTCTGTTGTCGGCTGCAGCGGGCCATTAAGCGGACTCAGCGACGACGAGCGGAAATGTGTACCGCAGCGTGATTCGAATCCTGGATCTCCCGCTTACTAGCAGGTGCGATAACCACTGCGCCATCCGAGGCACAGCAGTACGCCTAATGGCCGCTCCACACTCCCACCGAGAGCCACCTATCCGCAGTCCCTTCTTAAGTGTGAGCAATGCGAATGTGAGATTCGTTACTCCTTAAAATTCCTATGTGCATTTTTCTGCCAAACACATCTGTAATATGAAGCTGTAAATAAATAAGCATAACAGGTTAAATTTCGCGTAGCCGTATTGTTCTGTGATTACCTTTGAATGACTAGCATGACCAAATTTACACTCACATATTAAAACGATACAATTTCGCTGTATTGTTGAAAATTCGTCACTTGAAAAGAAATTAAGTTTTTCCTTTTTCTAGCTTTCTAAAGCTATAATTCTGACGATTCTTCACAGATAGGAGAACTTTTTGTGCATCTTCCGACATAAGTAAATAATACACTTTTCTTACCTACCGGATGTGGTTCAAGGGAGAAGGAGGGGAAAGTAAGAACGGTGCTGCTCACTAAAATCTGGAGCCCCACATATCCTCATCCGCAGCTGAGCGACTTCAGGTTTGTTGTTTTACCTCAAACGCAATTTGCAATTTCAACAGTACATACATTTTAATAACGCTGTCTAGTCATGAAACGTTTATAAGCATGGTTCAAATGGCTCTGAGCACTATGGGACTTAACATCTGTGGTCATCAGTCCCCTAGAACTTAGAACTACTTAAACGTAACTAACCTAAGGACATCACACACATCCACGCCCGAGGCAGGATTCGAACCTGCGACCGTAGCGGTCGCGCGGTTCCAGACTAAAGCGCCTAGAACCGCTCGGCCACACCGGCCTGCAAACGTTTATAGAATTCGAGAGTAAATGCACTGAACAATAGTTATTATTCGATTTTCATTTGATACCTGGTAGTTACTTCACTTCATAGGACTATAGGACTTATGTCTTCGCATAATAATATTTGACAATATCACATAAATAATGCCCATTGTGTAGTTTTCCGAAATATTGATTGGCCTTACCCCAGCACCTTTTATGTTACGTCTCGGCTAGTGTCGATTTATTTTCATATTTAACTAATATGTTTCTCCACTGGAATTGTTCCTAGCAAAGTTATCGGCAATAATTTTAATAGTTTCCTCCACTGGTATATTGGTATAGAGATTTTTCATATCTAGGGAAGCTAGCGTGCTTGAGGATGGAAGTTTTGAATTTGCTTGGTTTTCGCTACGCCTTGCGGCACATACTGTATACTAAACTTTTGGGCAGCCGCCTCTGTGGAAAGGTTTCCGCCCTCTTATGCTTAGACAGTCCTGTGTCAGCTTTTCGTACCTCACGAGGCTGTCTCACCTCGCAATGTTGCGTCGCTTGTGCTATATTTTGTAGGGCATAACATCCGCGCTTGCCTGCAGCTGCCGCTACCGCAAACGACTTTCTACTTCCCACGTTTCTGATCAAACGTGGTCGGTGTGCTACACGAGTGTTTGTGTTCGTAATCTATCATGAATCACTTGTTCTGAGTTTCGTTGGCTCCACTGGGACTGGGTTAGCAAACAACGCGTGGTTAATGTCTAAGAATACGTGTTTTGCTTGTTCGGTGTGCGAAGCGGGTGTAGGGAGTTTTTCATTTTGTGTCGGTCTCATGTTTTGCACCAGTGACTGTGTGTGTTACCGGCGTAAATTGACACCACGTCTAATGACATCGTTTTGATTGCTTGGCGAGGTTTCCAGTGTTATATGCCGTTCCTAATGGGATACTTATGTTTGTCATGTGTGCAAAACATTTGGAGGTTTAGTGCTCGAAAGCTATTCCAGAGGCTTAGCACAGCCAGCTGTACGTTGAAACCTGCGTTGCGCAATCCGACTGAAATTCTGTATTCGTTTCCGTAATTGTGGTAGCAGCATTCACGTAGTGAACTCCATCATTTGCAATGAAATCGGCACAGTGTTAGCCCCTACGCATACATGTCTGCAAGTAGAAGTTATTTGAATTGTTTCTCTCCACTGTGACATTGGTTCGTAACTTATTTTAAAATTCGAAAGCTCTGATTAGCTTCATCCAAGTTCCGTCAGCACCAGGTTGGAATTTGTTTCCTGCGGCAGACAACGCTAATTTGTTGTCAGAATGGTTTTGTTGGTGTGAGTGTTCCTGACCTATCGCGTATCACCTTTTCAGGAATTGTTGATAGCTCCATGGTAGTTAGTGCCACTATGGTTCAAAATGGCTCTAAGCACTATGGGACTTAACATCTGAGGTCATCAGTCCCATAGACTTAGAACTACTTAAACCTAAATAACCTAACGACATCATACACATCCATGCCCGAGGCAGGATTCGAACCTGCGACCGTAGCAGCAGCGCGGTTCCGGGCTGAAGCGCCTAGAACCGCTCGGCCACAGCGGCCGGCAGTGCCACTATGATATGAAATCTGTGATTAGGCACTCATGTGTCGTGTGTATTTTGGTAGTCCAACTACGTGAACGACTAGTGCCTTACAGTTTGTCTGCCTAGTGTCTTGTATTAACGATTGTTTCCAGATCCTTGAGGAATGCCGTTGACTTTAGCTGGTTGTAAGGAACGAGATCTTTTTTGATTTTATTATGCGAATATTTGGTATACTTGTCCGTGCTGCTTGTTTTACCAACGTGCGTAAATTATTAAGTTGTACCCTTGTATTGCGTTAGGAACAACGAACATGTGTTCGTTGTTGTGGTCATTCATTTTTCTCGGTGGCTTTCTTGATCTCTCATCTCCCAAGTCCTACAAGGAGAACTCTTCCAGTTCTTTAGAGCGTTGGTTACCGCCATATTCTGGATTTATTGTCAGTGTTGATCTGGCAAGTGCCTGTTTAATTATAGAAATGTTAGCCTCCTTTCTAAACTGAAAACATGGTTTAAGCTATGGTTAGTGCCAGTTACTTCAGTCGTACTTTACCACATGTGCCTACTGGCGTACTTTTAATTGACGTTAAGCTGATTAATGCTAAAAAGTGAGCGCTCTATCTTAAGTGGCTGTGGGAGTCGTTCAGACAGCGATTCCCACTCTGTCTGCTAACACCACTTTCAAATGTTTTCCCAAAATAACTTGATCACTAATAACTTTCACAGTAATGTTCACAGATCATAACAATGAGGACCTATTCTTCCTTCAAATGCATCAGCTATTGATTTTCAAACGGTAGCTCCAAGTGAGTCAAACTGTAATAACCTCAGTCTTTTCTGATTGGTGCAAAGACTACGCTACTCAGTAGACGCAGTTAACACACATTTAAATAACTCTCTTTTTATTTACAGTAGATAGACCAGACAGAAATGGTCATTACATGATTTCTTACGAACTAATACATTTTTATAAATTCGGTTTAAACATCAACTTTACAATGATACACAGAGGACATGCTGAGAACCAATACCCAGTATTCTCGCCGTCGCGGACTGTCGGCGCTCTTATAATTACTGCATCGATGGAACATCGATGAACCACCTGCCAGGATGTTTCTCGTGCGACATGAAACAGACAGAAAAACAAAAACATTTTAGTACATACATCATATAAAAATGCATACTTCAATCATACACTTCCATGGTCTATCTGATGTCGCTAAGGTGGAAAATAAGGATGGTACTGCCTACTAAAATCTGGAGCACCACAGTGTAATCTACTTACAGTATTAAGTTAGTAGTGTAATTCTGACAACGAACGCCAATCACTACAAAAATCATTGCACTAACTAGTTCGGAACAACTTTGTCATATTTACTATTTAAATAATTTTTGGACAGTATTGGTATAAAAAGAAGAGAAAGTGAGTTAATGCTTACTCTTCTTTCCTTTTCTATTTCGAAGGATTTCATTTAATGTAGTGAAGATTCATTACATGTTGTAAATACTTAACATGTAAGATTCAAGACTGGCTGGAACTCATTCGTCACTAATGGTTGTTGCTTTGACCATTTCGAGACATTGCTGACAATCAGGACGACACAGCTTGCATTTAGTCTCGTTTTATCACCATTGGAAATATTCCCTTGGTAATTAATTTGTGTTACACTGACATAAAAAATATAATGGGCTCTAATCGTGTGTAGGCGGTTTCATTCCCGAAATTTTTCATTGGATATGTTTATGACCTACGAATCACTACAGTACGCCGTCAGGTTATGAAATTCAAAATGGTTCAAACGGCTCTGAGCACTGTGGGACTTAATTTCTGTGTTCATCAGTCCCCTAGAACTTAGAACTACTTAAACCTAACTAACCTAAGGACATCACATACATCCATGCCCGAAGCAGGATTCGAACCTGCGACCGTAGCGGTCGTGCGGTTCCAGACTGTAGCGCCTAGAACCGCTCTGCCACCACGGCCGGCCTCAGGCTATGATATAGAGACTACGAGAACCCATCGGAAGGCGGATTATTGCCTCAGAACAGAGCGGCAGGCTAATTCAAAGAAGCAACGAGAGCTTTCTCAAGAAGCCAAACTTTCAGTATACACTGCACAAGCTTTTGAAAGCAGCTGATGAAGTGAGATTTTGGCTGCCCGTTTTGTTCTCAAAAAGTACTGATTTGTGAGTTTTATTCGGGCTGTGGAATCTACGCTACCATGCTTCAAAAATATAACACTACTGGGCATTGAAACTGCAGAACCGTGAAGGCGGTATAAACAAATGCTAAATTGGCATAAAATGTCCTAGATGTTCGAATATGAAAACAAAGAAGGTTTCAGCCCAAAAGTTCGAAGTAGCCAGAAATAACGCCTTCAATGTTCTCTATGTAAGGAGAGATTATACAGAGCGTTTCTCATTCATAAGTGGTGTTTTAATATTGTTTGGTGAGTGTTATGCCTCGTTCAAGGAGGTGGAGAGTCTATCAGAACGCGTCGAAGTGCGACATCTGTCGAGGCTCCGATTTATTATTCCGCAATATGGCTGCTCGATTTGATTGGGATCCCAAGACTACCTGGCACAATTTGGAATCGGGATTCAGCAGGAGAACACTCATGGCCATGCAAGACTTCAACGGCCCCACACGGATAGCACCTGAGAGGGCAAATGTACTCTTAGCTTGCCTGTGCTGATTCATTCAGCCACGTCACGGAGCTTGAGTCACGAAATAGTCTTGTTATCTTCAAGAAAAATATTCACACGGGCAGTGCGATGACGTCTGGAGCGCCACTAACTGCCAACACGGCGATTACTGATGCAGCGGCTCTTTTCGAGGTAGCAACGTTCGAGGTACTAGTACCTTTCTTACACACTCTCTTCCCGTGAAAGGATTCAGTAAGTGCGTGATCGCGTTTCTGAAGTTTGTTGATTTTGTGTGCGCCTAGGGAACCGCCACATACCTGACGTATTACACCGTTAATGTTCTCTTAACTTCCTATAACTTGATTAAATTATGGCCAGTATTATGTTAGAGAAATTGAAAGCTTTATAATTAAATGAAATAATAGTAAATCATAGTTAGTTTGATATATTACCTCTTGACGCCTCATTGAATGCACACCTAATGAAAATTAGCTGATTTTTGGCAATATTGACACTTTAAATATCTTTGCATACTGAACACATGAGCGATATATCGTCTCTGGTTTCGAAAGATTCCATTATTGAGAAAAGCACGGGCAAATTAATATGTAAGAATCGAGTCGAGTCACAGCCTTGAGTAGCATCAGTTGTGGAATCGCTAAGAGAGGGTGTTGTATCATGGCGGAATGAGCAGCTGGATAGCGGATGTCCCGCACAGAGATCTGAAAGCTGAGGATGAAGTGTGGTTTGTAAGATAATCATATAAAGAGACAGCATTTTAAAAAAGGTAATTAAATTTGAATTTGGTAGCTGCAAGCCCGAATTTAATGACTATTGCTGTGTGAGCCGTGTTGGTTCGTACGATTGCAATGTGTAGGTCGTATGTCTGGTTCGCTTCTCCTCTGGTAACCGGAAGGAGCTCTTGCACCGCGTCTTCCGGCCTGAAATTTTTGCGAGGCGGGCGAGTGGGGCAACTCACAGTCACCGGAGGGCGAGGGGGAAGGAAGTTGAGTGGAGGAAATGTGTTTGTCACGTGCCGGTAAGGGGGGCCTTGACCGATTTTTTCTGAAGGAGTCGTTGCAAGGGGATCCACTTTGATTATCTTGGCTTATTCCGGGGTGGCCGGACAGATTCTAGGCGCTGGAACCGCGCGACCGCTACGGTCGCAGGTTCGAATCATGCCTCGGGCATGGATGTGTGTCATGTCCTTAGGTTAGTTAGGTTTACGTAGTTCTAAGTTCTAGGGGACTGATGACCTCAGAAGTTAAGTCCCATAGTGCTCAGAGCCATTTGAACCATTTTTTGAAAGGTCACCTCTCCCTTGTGGTCGCCCCGTGTTATGTGATTCAGTTTGGCGGCGTTACCGGACTCTCTTGTTGCTGTCCTGCCTTGCGTGATTCTTCCCTGAGTTCTGAATCTGTGCCTTCAGGGAAGTTTGGATCCGACGTAGTGTGGCGTGTATCTCTTACACAAACCGTTTGAGTCTGCCCACCTGCGTTCGCTGAGCCCCCTTTGTTGCTCTCCTAAAAAGTAACTTCGTTGTTGTTCCCGGGTGTGTTGATAGTGGTGATGGTTTTTTTATTGTTTTGCTTGAATAGTGTTTCTCCTTGCCAAATGATAGCCAACATTATTACTGTCACAGTCTGTGTATGGGGTGGAAATGTGACGGCGGTCGCAGGTGCTACTGGTGCTGTCATGAACATTTACAATTAATGTGTTCTTTTAATTGTGTTTCAGATACTAATCTGGCCAGATACACTAGTATGCCGAGTGCACTGACGGAGAGCTGTAAGAGGTTCTGCGTTGGCTCCCTTGGTTGTTGTAAGGCGACACCCTTACCTGAATTTTGAAGCTTGGTTGGTTCTGCAGGCCGTCTTGTACTGGTATCTGACCGTTATATTACACAGGTCAGCAACATAAAAATTGTTTCAAATTTATTATGTGACTTTTATAGTGTTTTCAACGCTGATTTCGGGAAAAATAGTGAAAAAATTCCATCATGTACATTTCATAAACTGCTTGTCTAGTATTTAGCTTTCTTCGATATTTCAGCACTGTGCTGAGTTTGAATTTTGGTTTTTAGGATCTCCATAAACTGTTATTCAACCGTTTTTATACTAGATATACGTAAAATAAAGAGTAATTATGAGAAAACAGCAGTATTTTCATGTCAGTGCCTGTCCGTCACGCTGCCCCTTCCCCCGCCATCACTGAGCAGTGAGCTTCTGGTATTTTCCTTCTGTTCACAGTGCCTCTTCACTCCGTGCTGTTAACGTGTTGTTGTTACTAGAGCTTTAACGTAGTGACTGTTTTCTTGTGTTGTTAAGTTGTTTTATGGACAATGGACAATGGCTACCAGAGGATGTATAAACTCGCCAGATTGCCTCTGCTACATTTGTGGTAACTATACCGTTAAAAAGCAACAAAGAAACATTTACGATTTTGTTGAAAAAGTACATTTTGCCTATTTTGGTATAAAGTTAGACGATCAAGATAAGCCTTGGGCCCCACACAAAGTTTGTCCAGTGTGTGTTGAAGAATTGAGGCAGTAGTTTCAACGTAAAAAGCAGTCCTCACGTTTTGGAAAACCAATGGTCGGAGGGAGCCCAAAAATCATGCTATTTTTGTTCTTGCAACGTACTAGGTTTCAAATGGAAAAACAAAAAGGTTATTTCTTACCCTGACATTCAATTAGCCATTCGCCCTGTTCCTCATGGACCTGAAGTACCAATACCCTCTCCTCTAGATTCTTTGGATGGCTCAGCAAGGTGATTGTGAAGAAGACAGAGATTGCTATGATCCTGGCACAATCGATCCCATTCCATTCTCACAATCTGAATTGAACGATTTAGTTAGAGATTTCTAAAGATTTGGCAGACGTTGTAGAATCGAGATTGAAAGATAAACATATGTTGGCTCCAGGTACATCCTTTTCTTGGTATCGATCGAAGGAAAAGGAGTTTGTATCTTCTCTCATGAAGGTGACCTGGTGTTTTGCAGTGATGTTCCTGGACTTATGGCACGTTTCAAAATAGAATATTCTCCTAATGAGTGGAGAATTTTTATTGATTTTTCAAAAAGAATCCTTAAAGCAGTACTTCCACACAATGGCACTAAGTGCGCGTCTATACTAGTTGGACACCCGGTACACTTAAGAGATTGTTACGAAAACCTTGAACTGGTTTTAAGCAAACTGTGCTATTCAGAACACAAATGCACACTATGTGGTGATTTAAAAGTGATTTCAATGATGCTTGGTCAACAAAGTAGCTATATAAAGTTTCCTTGCTTTCTCTGTGAATGGGACAGTAGACACAGAAAGCAACACTACATAAAAAAAGCTTGGCCCTTGAGGAAAACTTTACAGGCATGGGTTAAAAATGTTGAACGAAAAGCTTCGTGGATCCGAAAAAGGTGTTACTTCCACCATTTCACATTAAGTTGGGCTGATGAAACAATTTTTAAGGCACTGCCAAAAGAAGGGGAGTGTTTCGAATATCTTTGTGAACAGTTTCCTAGTTTATCCGAGGCAAAGCTATAGGAAGTAATCTTTGTCGGACCAGACATCAGAAAACTAATGACAGATCCCAACTTTGTGGACAAAATGGAAACAAAAGAAAAGGCAGCATGGACATCTTTTAAATTAGTTGTTACCGGTTTCCTAGGAAACAAAAGAGATCCAAACTACAAGACAATCGTCGCAGACATGCTTGACAACTTTAAGAAGCTGGGCTGAAAAACGAGCATTTAAGTTCATTTTCTCCACTCACGTCTTAACTATTTCCTTTCAAACCTTGGTGATGTAAGTGAAGAGCAGGGCGAAAGATTTTACCAAGATATCAAAGAAATGGACAGAAGATATCAAGGGAGAAGGAATGTCAATACGATAGCGGACTACTGCTGGATGATAAAAAGAGATTATCCTCAACGAGTCCACAGCCGGAAAAAGCATAAATAAGCTTTGACAAAAGCAAAAGTATTATTATAAGGACTTATGACCTCAAAAAGAAATGTAAGTGTGATGGAAATGTAGTTTAGAACATAATTTATAAATAAAATAAAATTTTATAACGTTTGAAAGAATGTGATAAATTGCTTAAATTTTGTTATTATACCCAAAAATCTTTTGTATGAGAAAAGCTGACGTGATGGAAAAAATGGATTGCATTTTTAAAATCATTGCTGAAAAGTACACAAAAGTCAGTTATCAAATTTCAAACAACTCTAAAAAAATATCTTTTTGCAGACCTGTCTTATTAATCGCACCAGCAATTTAACCCGGAAGGACAGTTCCGATGGTTATTTAAAATCTACTTTAACTATGTTTGTAGTTTGATTATGTTGAAATGTTGTTCTTGGTTCTTGTCAGCATTTAAACTGTAGTATTCTTGACATTCTGAGTGTTATCTGTTAATCGGCGTTTTGCGGGATTGTTGTACCTTATTCTGGATGGCTTGTTTAACTATTTTCCGAAAGTGTGTTATTGTACTAATGGACGTGTTGGTGTTTCTCGGCATCTTCTTGTTGCATGAGGCTTATTTTACTAGCGCCCCGCTGTTGCCTGATGGATCAGCTACTGTTTATGCATTGTATGCGTGCAAATGGCACAGTCTGACAAGGGTGAGCGTAACGGCTGCAGCATATTACTGGCCAGCAATTGAGGAGTCGCCGTTGCTGTTAGCCTGTGTGAAGCAGCTCTATGGCACGGTGACTGCTTTTTAAAGTGTATTCTTCTCTGGTTAGCGTGGGCCTAAATATTTTCAGAGTTCAGGTATTTTTGTCTTTTGGCTTGGATCCCTTTTGTGTCGTGCCCTTTGTCCATCAAGTTTCCCATAGTCAGCCAGGCCATTTGCTGACCCTTGTGTCGCTTAAATTAGTCAGCTCTCTCAATAGACCGTGTTAAATTTTGATTAGAAATTTAATGCTATTCTCTCAGCTTGGACATGAAAATCTGTTTAACCATTTTTACCTTTTACTAAATTGTCACATGTGAATTTCAAAAATTTGATTTGGAATTTAAAACCATTGTGTTGGCTTGGGACATCCAAACTGTTTAAATATTTCACTTGTTGCTAAATTTGTGCTACTCGTTGTTACATTTGGCCTCATAAGGTTTTGGTTTGTAATTTAAAACCATTCTATTAACTTGGGACGTTTAAATTGTTTAAAAATTCTACCTGTTACTAAATTTGTGCTACTAGCTGTCAGATCATCAAAAATTTTGGTCTATAATTACAGCATTCTATTAGCTTGGAACATTTAAATTTGTTTAAACATTTTACCTGTTACTAAATTTGTGCTAGTGATTGATACATTTGAACATCAAAAATTATGCTTTAAATTTGTTAGGATCACGTAAAATCTTGGGTCTGTAATTTAATACTGTTTTGTTAGTCTGGTATCATTTTGCTATTTTTAGAAGAATATTCATTGAGTTTTACTATTATTGCCATTTTTAAAAAAGAACATTGTTTAATCACTTGGGAAATAATGAATGATCTCATAACCTGGGGCTTAGCCCTTCCATGAATTCCTGTTAGCTGGCTCATTGGAGCAGAGTGTTCAAGGATTCCATAGTGTCTAACAATATTTATGTGCTGGTAATCAGGGAAAACTATCAGTTATGAGTTCAGTGTTCAAATTGGCCTCCCCTCCCCCCCCCCTCTCCCCACCATTTAGATCGGTTAAATAGTACTCCATTACGAATTCAAGCAAAGAAATTTTTGTAATAGAAATATTTTGTAGAAGCAGGTGTTATTGAGTATGACACTGTGGAGAGAGAGAATGCTGATTGTTCATATTAGTTCGATTCAATTTTGTGTCATTAAAAGAATTTCAAAGTACTTCATTTTGTCATTTTTAAATATTGCACAGAGCATATGCCCACTGTTCAAACAGAGATGTTCGGTAGAACTTGCATTCTGACGCCTTGCAATTCCGCGTGAACAGTAAACCATAATTTTCAAAAGAGAATCAAGAGCTGGTTTTCTGAATCATCAACAAGGTCAACTGCCACGCAGATACTTATTTCAAATAATTATTTGCTGGGAAGCTAGAGCAGAGTCAAGCCATCCGTTGCAAGGTAAGATTTTGCTGTAGGGAATAACTGAACATTTTTGACAGAATGTTAGGAACCGTTTTCAATTAGTGAAATTTTATGTAAATTCCCTAGATGCGTTTTATGTAATGGGTATATTTAAGTTACATAACAGTTACTCATTCTGAATATTCTTGCGAAATGTTCTTTTATGCGGTCAAATTTACACTGAGATGTATTTCAGATTAATTAAAATCACATTACTAAAACGAATTTTGCATAAATAAGCTCATTTTCAAGAGTATGGTAGCTATGCCTATTCTAGATCTTAATTTTAAACCAGAATTTAGAAGTCAGACAGTTTTCAGATTATTAGCGAAAAATTCAGCTAGACAGAGTTTCTATTAACAAATATCGACAACATACAGCAAAATTCCAAAATGAATAAATGTCCTTAACACAAGCTGTGTACTGTTCAGGATTTACAACGTTTAAAGATTCCTTGTTTAATACGAAGTGTTCAATGGCAGATTGCTCCACGAGCTTGATTAAGAACGTGCTAAGAACCGGCTCACCACATGTCAGTTTAGTCGGTTGCGGTTAACGTTTCGAAGTCCACAAACCTATACTGAAATTTCATAGATCTTTCAATATGGTGCTGGAGACCAGAGGCAAAGCCCACGAGCGTGATTAACAAAACACTTCTCCAAGTTCCTGAAGCCCAGCGGAAATTCTACAAATCTCTACAATTCTCGCCGACCAAATTTCAAACACTTTAATCACGGCTGACACGCCGTTCATCAGCACAAGCCCTGACTCACCGATCTCGCAAAGCAAACTGATCTAGGCCAATGTGGCTGCTGCCCTCTCGTAAGTTCGATATGTGCTAACAAAAGCCACGAAGGTAAAAAAAAAATGCATATTTTGCTACGAAAATAACACACCTAGACATTTTACGCAGGGATTAATTTGAAATGTTCAGAACTTAGAGCATGCAACTTGAGTGTCTATTATGAGCAAACTTAACATAATGTCTTATAGGTTACAAGTGAATTTTACCTCTCTTATGGCGCGAGCTTCATTGCGTATTATAACTGCACTCTAAAGGTGAAAAACGACTCACCAGGAAGGAATTATCCAAATGGGACGGAATTCGGTGGATGTAGTGACACACATGTACAGACGAACATATGATTGCTATTTAAGATATCTTATGATTTAATACAGAGAAAGAGCTTCATAAATTGAGTAAGTCAACAACGCTTTGGCCCACCCCTGCCCCTTATACTACTAGTTATTCGGATTGGCACTGATTAATACAGTTGTCGGGTATACTCCTTGAGCCGTGCGTGGCTTGTGCTCCCACCATTGTGTATTTTACACCCTGTTTTAACGTACTTCCACCTTACTACTTTAATTGATATGTCTACTGTCACTGAGTTGCTGCTTTGCCTGACCGTGACCGGCGCTAGCAGCGCGTATCGATATATCCCCTCTCATAGTATGTTTGCTCGACTGCTATTACTTCCCGGTTGTTGTCTGTCATAAGCCAGTTCGGGCTGGTAGTTTGCGTCGCGAGTTCGGGTCTGCCAGTTAGTTGGGACGTGTCTGGAGCGCAGTCCGGACCTGCCAGTCGGGGAGTTGCAATGCGGCACTGGTGCAGTCGGTTTGGAGCTGTGAGGCCTGCGTCGACATGGCTCGCCCGACCATTTCCACCACGCATCTTGGTGGATCGCCGGCCGGTGTGGCCGTGCGGCTCTGGGCGCTTCAGTCTGGAACCCCGTGGCCGCTACGGTCGCAGGTTCGAATCCTGCCTCGGGCATGGATGTGTGTGATGTACTTAGGTTAGTTACATTTAAGTAGTTCTAAGTTCTAGGGGACTGATGACCATCGATGTTAAGTCCCATAGTGCTCAGAGCCATTTGAACCATTTTTTTCTTGGTGGATCGTCAGTTGGTCGTCCTACCGGAGACGCGTTTTGGCTCGCCGATCGTTAGCTGTGTGTGTGTGCTTCAACTCCCGATTTGTCTTCGTGTGTGCTTAGTTACTGTTGGGTATCATGTAGGTCTTCATGCAAGTGTTCGTCAGGTTGTGTGTTTGTAGTTTCTGTTATTTCCATTGGCGACTATTTTAGATGTTGTCGGCATTCTGAGAGGAGCTGATCGGTTGCGGCGGACCGGAGAAGTTATCTCCGCGCGGCGCAGTCGGCTGGGTCCGCTGGCGATCCTTGAGCATTGTCGGAGCGTGTGTGGAGCTGTCCGATCGCTACGAGCTTCGTGGTTCACCGGCCCAGGACATCAAAGTTGAGTAGTGGTTTCAACTACCCAAGCCACGTCCATTCATATTGTGTGGTTCGTTTCGGTTTTTCGCTGATGAAGAGGTTTTCCTGTGAGCAACACCGGGTGTTTCTATTGCTGAAATTTAGCTGCCATGCAGTGCAATTAACTATATTTGTTGACTACAATTCGAGTTCACCAGTGGAATTTTCTGCCTTGTGGCCGTTAGTGTTCTGGTTAGCTGCCCTGGCCATTGACGTAAATTCAGGCAGTGTTCCTTTTGGGTGAAGTTAACTATATTACCGTATTTCAAATTCAAGTTTACCAGCGGAATTTTCTGCCTTGTGACCGTTAGTGTTCCGGTTACCTGCCCTGGCCACTAACGTAATTTCAGGCATTGTCCGTTCCTCACATGTTGTCGCTGTCCAACACGGTGGTTAGTTTTGACAGTTTAATACATATACATATTAGATTGTGGGTAATCACGCCTATAACATTTTGCGTTTGAATTCTCACGTATCGATTGATGACATGTATGTCGTTTGTTGGTCGGTCCGTGGCTGTCCCATGGTTGGGTTCCAACGGATCAAGTGTAGGTGGGCTCACCACCTGTCTCACCTAAGTGAACGAGGGCAGACCGACCTCCCTGAGGGCTTCTGAATGCCGTTTTGTTTACTCACCGGTGTTTAATCGTCTGTTAATAATCTATCATAGACAATTGTTTTAAAATGCTTGTTTTACTGGACTTTATGTACTTTTGAATTTTGGAAAATCAAATGTGGGCCTTAAGCCGCTTAAAACCTTATTCTTGAAAATATTCATTAAGCAAAAAGATTGCTGCCTTCTGCCTTAAAAGACTATTGTAATATATTTTAAAATTTTCAAATTTAATGGTGGCCCTCAGCCGCTTGTATTGCACCTTGTATATGTTTGTTCTTCCTATGCGTTGACGCTTTCCAGCCTTGCTGTGATACCATATATATTTTAATTATTTTATTTGCTATTTTAACTGTATTTTTATTTTGTTGGCTTTTAAGATTTCTTGTTTGGAGGCCCTCAGCCGTGAAATAATTGCCTTTTTTTAACTCGTAGTTCTAAAGGTACGACTATGTGCTGTTTTGGTTTAAAGGTGTTATTAAATTATAATAAATTACAATTTTGAGTGAACCTGACCGACACCTTATTTGGCCCTTTCCACAATCCTAATCACTTGCAGGTTTAGCGGGTGTCTCACTCCTGAAGAACATAGCGCCAAATTCTGCCCAATTTGAGCATTAGATTGGGGGGGGGGGGGGAGGGGAGGTCCGGCAACCTTTCTTGCCAAGGTAGGGTTTGGCAACCAAAAGACAAGCAGAAAATTATCTTGCTGAAATGTAAATCCAAGTTGACTTGCCACGAATGGCAAAAAAATGTAGGGTAGAAAATCTTCGACGTGCTGCTAAGCTGTAAGTGTGCCGCTGATGACAACAAAATGTATCCTGGTACGAAAAGACGTGGCACCGCAGACCATCACTCCTGGTTTCGGGCCGTATGGCAGGCAGCAGCAGGTGGTAGCCCACCGCTGTTTGTGGCGTCTCTAGACACGTCTTTGGCCTGGAATATCATTGAGTGGAGTAGAACTGTCTTCAGTGATGAAACCCTCTTCGAACTGAGTCCCGACAACCAGTGAATGATAGAAATTCTGCGGATAGTTGTTGGAGTCTAATTCTGCCGCTACCCTTTTTTACGACTTATTTTGCAGTAAAATACGTTTTTTAACCCCCTTAGAATTAATAGTCTGGCTCATTAACTCAAATTGTATTGCTCTAATAGGAACTTTCAAGCTATTATAAGACCCTTCTTTCCAGGCGCTACAAGTCGAGAATATTTTCACGAAGATCGCTTAGGACAGTTAAATATAATTAATTTTTAAAGGAGGGAAGCATTCGAGTGGTGTATCGTCAATATCTGAAGAACTATTGCATCTACAGTCTGGATGTTTGGACATGTTTCCTCGCTTCGTTTCTCTCTTTGATGTGGTACTATTGTCAGTTCTGTGTTTTATGCAGCGTCCGTAAAATAATTTGAGGCCTCAGAGTTTCTGCTGTCGTGCCACCCTCACACAACGCTCGGGTCGGCAACGGCCACTCGCCTGGGGGAAAACACTGACAGGAACTCTTCAGACTACCTGCTTACCCATCTAACCGCCGGTTCACTTCGTGGCCTGTATATCTTGCCATTAGCAGAGGTCGAGGTGTGTCTGAGAGTCAAGCGTGTAACCTCCCAAGCGACCTCCTCACGATCAGTGCTCACCTGCGCCGGGACTCGCGTCGCACTGCATCGGCTCTCAAACCATCAGGCGTACAGCTACGCCTGTCTGTCGTCTCACAAGAGAAGGTACACCCAGTGACGTTACGTACACAAGAATGGTGCAACATTCTACCAGTGGCGTTCACCAAGTAACGCTAATTTTTTTTCGGCTAGTTGCGGTTGAAGAAATGAAGAATTGTGAAACATTCCCGCTTCAGTCCCTACAGTTTCATGAAGTTCCGATTCGTGGCTGCCCTCAAAATGGCGTCTGTAACTGGGATGCCTTCCAAGCAGAGAGACTTCATTGAGTTTCTTTTGGCGGAAAACCACCGCATTGCAGATATTGATAGACGTTTGCAAAATTATGGAGAACTGGCAGTGAAGAAAAGTACGTTGCAAAAGACGTCTGTCATCAAAGAAACAAGGTCGCCCAAACCTGACATCTCCCGCGCGCCAGCCAGCCGCGTACAGCCGCAGCTCCTGCAGTGTTGCACCATGCGGACACTCTCATTTGTGGTGATCGACGGATCACAGTCAGACACCTCTTTGCACAATTATATGTCTCTCTTGGTGGTGCTGGAACACTCTTGCACCAGTTAGAGTACTCAAATGTGTGTTACTGCTGGGTTCCTCGCCACCTTACAGAAGAGCAACGAATTACCATCTGTGCGGAATCGCTTGCGCGGTACGAGGTTGATCGTCACAATTTTTTGTTGAACATCGTCACAGGATGTGAAAAATGGGTCCATCATTTCTAGCCGGAAACAAAACGGTAATCCATGGAGTGGCAACACAGTATCTCTCCAAGGGAGAGGAAGTTCGAAGCCGCACAGTCAGCCGGTAAAATCAGGGCCACGATCTTTTGAGACTCTGAAGGGATTATTATGCTTTACGTCCTCCATCACGGTGCAACAGTCAACTCGGAGGTGTACTGTTCAGGAAATTCAAGAAACGACTTCAGCGTTGTCGTGGCCACGAAAGTGCAAACGAAATTCTCCTTCTCCATGACAATACAATGTCTCATACAAATCTGTGCATCCGAGAGGAGCTCATAAAGCTTCATTCAACTGTTCTTCCTTATCCACCCTACTCCCAGAATGTCACACCTTCGACTTCCGTCTGTTTGGATCAATGACGGTTGCACTCTGCGGGGAGCAGTACGTGGTTGATGGGGAAGTTATTGGTGCAGCAAGACGTTGGCCCTGAAGTCGACCAGTAGAGTAGTACATTCGTCCACACGGGCCCTCCCGTAGCGTAAGCCGGAGCATTGAACGGACGTTATGTTGAAAAATGGGGTTTTGTAGGCAAAACAGTGGGGTTAATATGTTGTATGGGAATCCTGAAAATAGCCAACCTGCTTTCATAAAAAATGTGTTACATTACTTACTGAGCGTCCTTCTCATTTTCAAATGAGTCTCAGTTCTGCATACAGCATCATGATGGACATATTCATGTGTGAAGGCTCCGAGGAGGTAGAATGCTTTCGTCAGCGTCACACAGGCCCATCACCAACCGTCGTGGTACCGAGTTCCTTAAGGTATACAGAAAGATCACTTCTGGTTCACGTAGCTTGTAATTTGGATAGCAGCTATTACCTTTCGAACGTGTTACGGCCAGTGGTTGTCCACTGTTGAAAGCCTATGTTGCCCGTACTGTCCTGGCTTAAATGGATACAACGGATGTTCGGCTATTTGCCTGCTCAACATATACTCACATCCACTTGAAACATTTGCTTAAGTATTACCGAGACAGCAGGTACACCATCACGACTGATGAATCGTTGAGCCTGCCAATTCACTTACAACTTTAATTGTGAACAAAGTGTCCCTGAAAATTTCGACGAATGATCTCAGAAAATAAAGGAAATTGACAAGCCAAATATCTTTACTGACTTTCAGAGTAATCACCATTCGCTACTACACACTTCTGACATTGATTGTAAAGCTTTTGGAAACTGTCAGCAAACGCTTCTTGCGGTATCACTCCACTGGTCATGCGTTGTTGGACATACTCGTTGCTGCAGGAGATGAGACCTGTTGCTTCCAATACGATCAGTGGCATGGTGTTTATCGTCTTCACTGCCCCCCAAAAGCGTCGGCTGACAAAATTCAAGACTAAGGTGATGTTCACCACCTTTTTTCATACCAAAGGTTTGACCCATCGTGAATCTCTTTCGAGGAAAGCGGAGAAGACGATGAAGAGCTTGCCTCAGTCACTTGGTCTCTGGAACGTGTTGGTAGGACCAGATCTCATATTCTCCAATGATACGGACATCTTACAACATGTGACCACGATGCTTTGAGTGGTTTCACAAGATGCGTTTTCTGACAATTACCAGCAGCTTTACAACCGATGTCAAAGGTGTATTGTGGTTGCTGGTGATTAATACGAAAGCCAGGGCGGGTATTTTGCTTGCAAATCTTGTTTCCTTTATTTTTTGAGACCGTTCTGTGAATTTTTCAGATGTACCATGTATTCATCTTACTGTACTGTACGCTCTAAGTAAAATAAAAATAAAAAAAACAATACACTTGCTATTTTAATGAGAAGCCGTATATTTACTGGCACGAATGCGAATTTTAATTTCCATTTACCAGCTTGCAATAATCCTCATCGAAACCCAGTTATTTATCCAAGTCAGTGAGTCGTAATCAACCTGTGATCTTCTAACCTCGGACCTGGTGACAAGACGAAGATCTTGACAGCCGACAACATCGGCGATAGGTAGCACGAACAGTGGAAAGGGGCAGCATCTCCGGAAGTGACGGGGCCGGTAGCAGCAGAGGACAGCGACTGGATGCAGCTGTTGCACCGCACCATCACCGGGATCTTTTGGCGTTGGTCAGATTGTTACACGTGGTGCAAAGCAGCTATAGAAATTGCTATCCTAGTCCAAGTACTAATGGGGGCATAATTAACGTGAAGGTATGATGTAAGTTAATGGTAGTCATCAGTTACAATAAAGATTGGTGTTACTAAAAAGGCAGAAACAGGCAATCAACGGAAGATTCAGAATGGGGGAGAAAGGTTCTATAGCTGTTGCCGGGCTGAGAAATCAACGAAGAATGCGTTGTAAGAACAAGTGAAGCGCAGCAATGGGGTCAGCGAAGGAGCTGATTATGGTGAGCAGGGCTGGAGAGTCGAAAATAATTGTGTGTGAAACTGAAATGACCTATTTGCACATTGAAAATTAGGACATCCAAGAGCGGTGACACCTAAATGCGGATGTCTGGACGGGGTTGTGAACGTCGACCTCCGCAACGCGAGTCTAGTGTGCCAACCACTGGGACAACTCTCTCGGTCTACTGTGGTTCACATCAAGATAGAAAGCAAATATTCCAAGGTATGAAAGAACTATCAAAGACCTATGAAGATACTGCAGAGGAAAGACGGACCACAAGACGAAAGTTGTAGGGTTGAGAACATCTAAGTCTTTGTCTACATGATTACTCTGCAATTGGCAATTAAGTACCTGGCAGAACGTTCATCAAACCACCTTCAAACTACATCCCTACGGTTCCACATTCGAACAACGCACGGAAAAGCAAACACTTAAATTTTTCCGTGCAAGCTCCGCTTTCTCTTATTTTATTATGATGACGATTTTTTCCTACCTATTGTGTTGAATTTTATGAAATTGGGGACATAAAAAAGACGGAGAGGCTTCGTCCCCGCCTTAGCTCTCAGTGGTTCACAAACCCACAACAGTCTACAGCAATCCACTCACCCCACTTCCGCCCCACACAGAAACCAGGGTTATTGTGCGGTTTGGCCCCCAGGGGATCCCCCGAGAACGTCTCACACCAGACGAGTGTAACACCCTTGTTTGCGTGGTAGAGTAATTACGGTGTAAGCGTACGTGGAGAAGGTTTTTGCGCAGAAATCGCTGACATAGTGTAACTGAGGCGGAATAAGGGGAACCAGCCCGCATTCGCCGAGGCAGATGGAAAACCGCCTTAAAAACCATCCACAGACTGGCCTGCACACAGCACCTCGACACTAATCAGCCAAGCGCATTCGAGTCGGGGACCGGCATGCCTTCCTGCCCGGAAAGCAGTGCGTCAGGCATCACGACTAACGAGGCGGGCTCTTCCTACGTAGGTGGGCACCAACAACGTATTTTCACATTCTGAGGAGAAAGTTGGTGACTGAAATTTCATGAGAAGGTCCTGCAAAAGCGAAAAAGCCTTTGTATTAAAGTCTGCCACTCCAATTCGTGTATCATTTCCGCATTACTCTCTCCAGTGTTTCGCGATAATAGAAAACGAATTGCCCTTCTTTGAACGTTTACGATGTCCTCCGTCAATCTTGTTGATGCGGATCCCATACCGCGCAGCTGCACTCCAGAAGAGGCCGAAAAGGGAACTTAGTGTCTTTAGAAGACATGCTGCAATTTCTAAGTCTCTGGCAGCGGTAGCTCGGTAAGCGCCACTGGAGGGTCAAGGGAAGACGGCGCAAGAGGCTAAATCAGTATGCCCGCGAGAATGGTCGGGCATCGCCCGCAAGGCTTGATGTGCATACCAGCGTAGAGAGAGACCGCTCGATTACGAATATTGACATGGTCAAGTCAGTAACGTTCCTTAGGAAGAATGAGGGAATCGTATCGTACATTAGATATCATTAAAGCACTGACAAATGAACCGAATGTAGCCATAAGGCTCTGAGTTGTGTGTTCAGGCATTGGTAGCGCCTCCGCTTTCGTCACACAGATCATCTGCTTACGCAGTGCACCTTAAAAGGGTGCCACCGATAGGCAATCCCGTGAGGCTGTTTCGCAGATCGCACAACAACGGTTCCAACTGCTACGGCGTACAGTATCGTCGATAAGGGACATTCATGCGTAACAGAGCGGCGAATCTGCAAGGTTTTCGACAGTCTACGGTTGACAAGTATTTTCGATGTTGCGCCGTGTAGGAGAAGGAGCACCACCTCGACGAAAGCGGCCGGGTATCGCATATTCTAAAGGGCAGCAGTTAAGTACGCAATCAAAAGCTTGACTAAAGTCTGTCACCGCCAAAGCTCAAGTAAGCGACGGCAGTCAAATCCCTGCAGTGAGACAGAGCGGCACGGTTATTATGCATCCCACCCATCGATGCCTGATCCTTCGATAGGATTCTAGACGTCTTACGCCGAGTTGAAGACTCCAATAGGTGTATGAAAATTTTCATGCCACAGTTCAACAAAGGTAGTAAAACAAGTCCGTAATACGTGATCTTCCGCGAGGCTTACGTATCGGGATGATGATACCTCCCACAAAGGCAGCCTGAAGTTGCACGTCCGGCTTCATGAGTTCTTGATATACAGTCGTCCAATAAGAGCACTAATAGCCTCCGGAACGTCCTATAAATTTCCAGGGGCAACCCATCCGGACCCGGTTTATTATTTGGTGCCCATTTTCATATGGCATCCAATACTTCTTCTTCAGGCACTGGTTCTAGCAGTTCCTGTGGAGTTCCGGAGTAACAGTGGCGTGTGTTGCGATTGTATTGCACTGATCACTAATTTCTAAATGCACTATCTAACATGAAAATGTTAACGTAAAACTGAAGCACTGAATTGAAATTATGTCACTAAACAACAGTGCAAATTATCTACACATTAAAGATTTAGTTAGCAGCACACCACCACACGCCACAGTAGAAGGTGGATATTCCCAAAGCCCGACTGCATTAACTTCTAGGGGCCAACCATTGATTCGTCGCATTTGCCCAAATTATTCAATAGAAAATTACAATTACCAATCAAGAATGTATCGATTTTCGCAATAAAGTTGGAAACTCGCAGAGTTGCACGAAATCGTTAGATTTATTTTTCTTTTGACCCTCAGTAACAAGTGTTCAAATGGCTCTGAGCACTATGGGACTTAACATCTGAGTTCATCAGTCCCCTAGAACTTACAACTACTTAAACCTAACTAAGGACATCACACACATCCATGCCCGAGGTAGGATTCGAACCTGCGACCGTAGCGGTCGCGCGTTTCCAGACTGAAGCGCCTAGAACCGCTCGGCCACAGCGGCCGGCAGTAACAAGTATAATCAACACTCAACGATTAATGTTTATCCTAAGCGAGAACGTAAATAACCAGGCAGTATCTCAGCTAGGTCCCAACTCACACCAAAACCTCGAAAAATTCTTAGTCCAGCTTGCTTCAGTTACAAGTTAAAGCTCTCAGATGCTAACTGGCACAAGTCACAGCTCTGATTCCACCCTCTAGATCGGAAGTAAAATTTCAGAGTTTGGAATCGTTCTCTAACGGAAACATACTCTAAGTCAACAACTCGAAGATATTCTGTGTATTGCGTGTGTATTAAAATGGGCATCTACTCCAAAATATTGCCGAATATTCACTGGCGACACACTAGAAAATTTTCTAGGTCCACAACCGGCACTTATAAAAATCTCAATACTTTCACGAAGCGACCGACTCGCCGCCCGTCCATTACACACAGAAACTACTCGTGAATACTGCCCAAATCAGGCTGCCCGAATCAATATGGCCAGCGGATATTTATGGAAATTTTGTGGTTAGGTCTTATGGGACCAAACTGCTGAGGTCATCGGTCCCTAAGCCTACACACTACTTAATCTAACTTAAACTTATGCTAAGGACAACACACTCATCCCTGTCCGAGGGAGGGCTCGAACCTCCGACGTGGGGAGCCACATGGACCGTGCCAAGGCCCTCAGACCGAGCGGCTAACCCGCGCGGCTGATATTTATGTTTTCACGTAGTTCACTTGAGTCAAATCTAGTATATTTGCCTTCTGAGATGTGAAAAAATAAATCTGTCGATATATGCATTATATAAGAAATCACTTCCAAATTTTATCATCTTTTCGTGCTGAAGTTAGATTTTTGGTACACATACTGCTTTTTGCATAAATTACGCTTTTAACCTGACAACTGCTACTTTTGGTGATATTATTGTTAATAAATATAAACAACTAACTATGAAACTATTTCTGTTTTCCCAACTATTTTTATTCTCTTTTGCTGCCGCTACTTTCACGATATACACTCCTGGAAATGGAAAAAAGAACACATTGACACCGGTGTGTCAGACCCACCATACTTGCTCCGGACACTGCGAGAGGGCTGTACAAGCAATGATCACACGCACGGCACAACGGACACACCACGAACCGCGGTGTTGGCCGTCGAATGGCGCTAGCTGCGCAGCATTTGTGCACCGCCGCCGTCAGTATCAGCCAGTTTGCCGTGGCATACGGAGCTCCATCGCAGTCTTTAACAATGGTAGCATGCCGCGACAGCGTGGACGTGAACCGTATGTGCAGTTGACGGACTTTGAGCGAGGGCGTATAGTGGGCATGCGGGAGGCCGGGTGGATGTACCGCCGAATTGCTCAACACGTGGGGCGTGAGGTCTCCACAGTACATCGATGTTGTCGCCAGTGGTCGGCGGAAGGTGCACGTGCCCGTCGACCTGGGACCGGACCGCAGCGACGCACGGATGCACGCCAAGACCGTAGGATCCTACGCAGTGCCGTAGGGGACCGCACCGCCACTTCCCAGCAAATTAGGGACACTGTTGCTCCTGGGGTATCGGCGAGGACCATTCGCAACCGTCTCCATGAAGCTTGGCTAGGTCCCGCACACCGTTAGGCCGTCTTCCGCTCACGCCCCAACATCGTGCAGCCCGCCTCCAGTGGTGTCGCGACAGGCGTGAATGGAGGGACGAATGGAGACGTGTCGTCTTCAGCGATGAGAGTCGCTTCTGCCTTGGTGCCAATGATGGTCGTATGCGTGTTTGGCGCCGTGCAGGTGAGCGCCACAATCAGGACTACATACGACCGAGGCACACAGGGCCAACACCCGGCATCATTGTGTGGTGAGCGATCTCCTACACTGGCCGTACACCACTGGTGATCGTCGAGGGGACACTGAATAGTGCACGGTACATCCAAACCGTCATCGAACCCATCGTTCTACCATTCCTAGACCGGCAAGGGAACTTGCTGTTCCAACAGGACGATGCACGTCCGCATGTATCCCGTGCCACCCAACGTGCTCTAGAAGGTGTAAGTCAACTACCCTGGCCAGCAAGATCTCCGGATCTGTCCCCCATTGAGCATGTTTGGGACTGGATGAAGAGTCGTCTCACGCGGTCTGCACGTCCAGCGCGAACGCTGGTCCAACTGAGGCGCCAGGTGGAAATGGCATGGCAAGCCGTTCCACAGGACTACATCCAGCATCTCTATGATCGTCTCCATGGGAGAATAGCAGCCTGCATTGCTGCGAAAGGTGGATATACACTGTACTAGTGCCGACATTGTGCATGCTCTGTTGCCTGTGTCTATGTGCCTGTGGTTCTGTCAGTGTGATCATGTGATGTATCTGACCCCAGGAATGTGTCAATAAAGTTTCCCCTTCCTGGGACAATGAATTCACGGTGTTCTTATTTCAATTTCCAGGAGTGTAGATTAATCATGAGGCAAATTTGCCGATTTTTCAGCACGGAATGCACATTCCCGCCTAAAACATTAACAATTTTTAACTATAACTAACCGAAATTGTGATAAATATTTTCACAATTTTGGTTCAATTCTGGGATAGGTTTCTACTCAACGCATTTAGGAAGCACTTATACCCTCAGTTTCACTATAATTTTCACTTTATTTCGGTTGTACTGGCTTTACAGTATCTTACTTGACTCACATTTTATTAGAAGATATGTGATTGTCAGTTTTTAATAAGTTTGTTTAGTCTGTCATGGCGGCCGTTACCATCATTTTTCTCCCCAACGGCTTTCCAACACGTGCTTTCAGAGCGATGTTTGTCGTCTGCTAAGCATCAGAATTTCTGATACATGGTGACTGCTCCAGTAGCAGAGCTTAAAGAACTCCGACATCTAGTGGACGAGCTACGAAACTATTGTCGTTTTGGGCGGCCACGCATTCAAACCAGCAACAGCATCAACGATCACTGGATCGAATATCTTTTCCGCTTACAGGTGCATGACCTGGCGGACACCATCTTCTGTCGCCATCTCACAGATCAAATTCCTGTGCCCGGGCCTTCGATCCATGGCTATATGGTACATGGAGGGCAGTTCGTTGGCGATTGCGACCGTTTGTCGTATACGAATGTTTGTCCCTTCCCAGTGCTGACACGTCAACGCCACAATCTTGGCTTTCGCTTGGTTGACAATTATCTGGCGGTCATGTTATGGAAGCATAGAAGAACACTCCCTGAGGATGACATAACAGAGCTCCGTAGTGCTGCGCCTCCGTGCCGCAGATTCGCTACTAAGTGCCTTCAAGGTACGTCCTTGACATAGTCCAGCCACCACTGTAAAGCTGACATGTACGACCCTCGTCGTCAAAGGCAGTCTCCACGTGTCGCTCACCACCGCCTGATATCTCGGTGATGAGAGGTGAGCGGTGTTGAATTTCCACAGGTTGCGGCTGTACCACTCCTGGTAATGTCCACTTTTGAGTACAGATGTAAGCAATGTGATCAGTAAAGGCTGTCGGCCACAGCTCGTCAGCCGTGCCCGCATTCCTGAGAGAGCGGACGGTATATACCTCGTTAACTCTGCTAGACGAATGTTTCGTGAAGTGCATGAAACCGGTCTATCAGCACAGATGTTGACCAAAGTGTCTACCAAGCCGAGCACGTGAATGACAGCGCTGGGCGAGGTGAGTGGCGAAGAATTAGATCCTTGTAAGATCGTGTACAAATAAAATCGCCCCCGATCATACCATCTATCTTGCATCTGCATAGCTGCGTTAATTCTTCACCAAAGATGGTACTGATGACCGCATTAGTTGCTCTCCAAATCAACAGGCTAATCTTCAGCAAAGAGTAGTGAACGTCCACGCCTCTTTCCGACACCCGACGGTGCGTAATCGCAGACGAAATGTATTCCTTGGACGATAAGCGCCATGTCTCGGGCATTCAGTAGGTATTTACATTAGTGGCCAATAAACCTTCCTTGAGAAGAACTGCGGCGCCACTGCCCATATCCGACCCATGAGGAATTCATGTCCAAGAAGCCAAGAACGTATGTCTCCTGCAGTAAGGTCACGTCAGTGTCGGCCGTAACAATGACAGCTTCGCGCGACCGTATTATGCTGATGTTGATAGTCGCGATTCGATATGACTGTCGTTCTCCCTCTTAAGGTAATGGCAGTCGTCAGTGTGAACCGTGCCGGGTTATGTTAACCCAATGCCGCTCTGTCGTCTCTGTTAACATGCCTTCCTCAGGCGATAGGGGTGCGGGGTAGCTCTCCCTATACAACAAGCGCTGAGTCCACAAAAAAAAAAAAAAAAGTCGTCTTCCGCGTCGTCCGCATACGATTCTCTGGAGAGAGACTGCCGGTGTGTTACAGTGGTTATCCAGGAAGCCCTTGTCGTGTTTCCTCGCTGCTGTGACCGTGTTCCATTGGTTCCTCAATCTCCGAACGGATTTCCAGGTGAAGAAAAATCAAAAGCCTCAATTCCGAAACGGGGAGTACTATCGGCCGATGCCATCATAACAAGTGTGTCCACGACACGGCGGAGACCAGTAAGAACGTGTGTAACCGTTCACAAGAGATAGTCGTCATACGTCGACCGTCGGCGTTTCTTCTGTTTGCAGAGCGAAAGCTGGTGAATTACGTGAGACTCCGTCTGAGAATGTGAGTAGATCCGAATTTCCTGCCCCTTCCGAGAGAAAAGCTTGGGTTGTCACGACTCGTGGATCAACATCCCCCTGCTGTTCGAGGCTATCTGTCGACTCCCTCTGGGCTCATCAATAACGTGTCCGTCAATCTACAGTGGCAATCTATCCCGATCTCCGCCACCAGACGCCGTTCAAAATGGCTCTGAGCACTGTGGGACTTAACTTCTGACGTCATCAGTTCCCTAGAACTTGGAACTACTTAAACCTAATTAACCTAAGGACATCACACACATCCATGCCCGAGGTAGAATTCGAACTTGCGACTGTAGGGGTCGCTCGGGTCCAGAACGTAGCGCCTAGAACCGCTCGGCCACACCGGCCGGCTCCAGACGCCGTAGGCATCGTCATTTAAACATAAGTAAATGGTGGAATCGAAGGACGATGATGGTGTTCAGCTTCGCGTGTGGAATCTGGGTGATTTGCTGCACAAAATCGGAGCGAACATGATCCTCCTGTCCACATCCTGACCATGTGCGTAGTTGCCCGGCTTACATGATAATTGCAAAACAACCGACTATATTTAAGTAGGAAGCAACATTCTTCCTGAGTAGGAGTTTTCCCTGCCTTACTCCAGTGAGTACGGGATATGTTGTAAAAGTCTGTCACTTCTCAGCCACATGGCTAATGACAGTCCCGTACCGGGTAAGAGTGGGGATAACCGCATCAGCGAGTACCTCAAAAGGTAGCTCGGAAACACGGAGGGTCCTCATGCCTAGGCCTGCATGTTCAATGGTAGCAGGGCTGATATGTGCAGCTTGCTGGCAGCGCCGTCTACCATCTTCGTTGGTCGTCTTATCTTTGACGACACTAGCCGTGACCAAGAAATTGATACCAATGATGTCCTGTGGATCTAGATCGAGTTCATCACGCAAAACTTTCCTACTTAATATGCTCTGGGTCGCGTACATACGGCTTGGAACGTAATGCCAATAGTGTTCTTCCTGTAGAAGAGCTCAATGTTGCGTTAGTGAACTTGTGGTTAACGACTAACGCCCGCGCGAAGTAAACAAGTTTCCGCACAACACGTGGCCGACGGGAACCTAAACGCACGTCCTCGCCACTCCGTAACCGACGGCAAACTACCAGTTGGACTACCCAAGCATGACTGACGAGCCCTCCTCACAGCTTTAATTCCGCCAGGACCTCGGCTCATACCTTTCAAACTTTCCTTGGAACATCCGTTACGTTGTCGCTAAGTCATGCCTTCACAATATCGTTTTTTCCATGAGTGCTAACATTGTACGTTTCGCAGGAAAGCTTCTATGAAGTTTCGAAGGTAGGAGATACGGCACTAGCAGAAGTCAAGCTGTGAGGAAGGATCCTCAGTTGTGCTTGGGCACCTCAGTCGATAGACCACTTGCCCACGAAAGGCAAAGGACTGGAATTCGATACTACGTCCAGTACACAGTTTTTATCTCACAGGAAGTTTCAAAAAACCGTCCGTGAAATAAGTGAAGATACCTCTAAGGAAGTTATTGACTGAATTTAGAATTTGACCTCGATATCTAAGCGGTTTTTAATATAACGTAAGCAGTTTAAGATTTAGTTGGCAGCGTATTTGACTTCTTTCTTTTCTGAAGTAAGTCTTAAGTAAGAGTAACGACCATTTTACTTCTAATGTTGTAATTTGGAGGATTACTTTTTCCTCATATCAATGCCATATTTCCAATAAATATCATATGAGAATAAATGTACTGCGATGATGTAAAGAAAATACATTATTCCTTAATCAGTTGTTTGGAAGAAAATCATTAGTCAGTACCATACATAATTCTTTCTCACATTTCCGTGCAATGAGAGCTTCCTGTCTTATTTAGGGGTTATTCCATAAACCAGTTACATAAGTCACTATTCAGAGCAAATAAGTAAATTATGGTAACATACGGATTAGTTTTTCGCTAAGGTTTCTAATGTACCGACAAAAAAGTGAACTCGTGTACTTTCTTCCTATTCCGTGTATCATCAGGTAACATTAAAAGATATTAAAGATTCTATGGTAATTGGAAACTCTTATTTAAGTATTACATTTACCAGTTGGTTGCATCCTTTGATATACATAACTCAAATACTCAAATCCCTTCCTTTCTTTTCTCTCTCTCCCTCTCTCTCTCTCTCTCTCTCTCTCTCTCTCTCTCTCTCCCCCCCCCCCCCCCCCCCCCCCGATCGCGCTTGCTCTCGCTATCTATTTGTGTGGTGTGTGTGTGTGTGTGTGTGTGTGTGTGTGTGTGTCTTTATCTCTGTGTGTTTTATTTTGAATTAAGAGTGAGACCATTTGTATAAATCCGATCAGTAATTCATTTACATGCATACATACAATATCGACTGTTGTATGCTGTTGGAACTGAGTGTAGTACTCAAGTAGACGAAAAAATAATTCTCCTTGATATGTGGTAATTGTGAATGGATGGGTACCAGGTGCCATTGGTTTCATTCCTTATACGCACCGTTACGCTTTACTCGTTGTGCACTGGAAGCGATCCTCAATCCGGTGTTTCTTACAGAACTGTTGTAACCAAGCCGTACATACAGGCAGGATAGAATGGATACAGTAGACAGTCGTAGCACACGTCGTATGTCTGTAAAGTGGTAGGTGGAGTCACAGCGGAAGGTAGGGCTGACGTTGATGAATCAGAAGCTGTATGTTTGTATCGACAAAAATACCACGAAAGTCGTACATTTACGTGTATCCCTCCGACAATAGTGAGCAAGAAGGCCTGCACCATTACTCCCGAAGCTGAGGAACTACGACGAGAAAAACAGTGGTAAATGTGCCTGTACTAACTCACACTTCTGGCATTGTATGCAAAATTTTACAGTGCTATTCACTGTAGAGATACTATTATCTCTAACAGTTCTTTGTCTTAGTGATAGGAGCTTTGGTCCTTGAGCTTCGTGTTTCCAGTGGATCAAACTGCTTGCAGCCAATCAGTTCAGACGGAACATTTTACCAGGGGAAGGATGCTCCTGTTGGACCATAAAATAAACGAGTACTTTTCTGTTTATTAAAAACCTTGTGACTGAAAAACGGGATACCAGCTGCCTCGTTCTACTTTCTTCAGCACCTTTAAATCTTTTGAAATACGAACATATTAGTTTTTTTTTCATACTCACCCACTCCCAGTTGCGCTTTCTCACTCTCGCATTCAGCCCAACTCACTGTTATTATCTCTTCGCGTCTCTCCGTCATGTTCTGCTGTGTCACAGCCACAGCCCCTTCTGTCTGACCTACTGCTACAGTCTTTTATCACTATCACTGTCTCTTTCTCTTGCTCTCTCTTACTGATAATATCTCATTCCTTTTTCGCTACTACTGCTGCCTCTTCTCACTGTCACCATCTCTCTCTGTCTTCCTCGTTGATATTCTCGTATACTCTGTGTCTCATTATCACTGACTCTCACTCACTTCCACTTTCTATTTGTCTTTATTCTACCCCCCTGGCACTGTCTCAATTCTTTTCCCGGCACTATCCTGTCACTGATAACTATATTCCACTGCCACTCGTACTGTCTTTCTCTCATACTGTCATTGTTCCTTCGCTCATCTGCCGGCCGGGATGGCAGAGCGGTTCTAGGTGCTGCAGTCTGGAAGCGCGAGATCGCTACGGTCGCAGGTTCGAGTCCTGCCTCGGGCATGGATGTGTGTGATGTCCTTAGGTTAGCTAGGTTTAAGTACTTCTAAGTTGCAGGGGACTGATGACCTCAGAATTTAAGTCCCATAGTTCTCAGAGCCATTTGAACCATTTTTTTCGCTCATCTATAAAAAAACAGCTACTATTTTCCTGTATTTATTACTTTCCCGTCCCTTTGCACTGCCACTGTATTCTTCTCTTTCAGTATATGTTCACACCCAAAGTTATTAGGAAAATTTTCGATGGAGCTGAGGCAATTTTCAGCTTGTTTCTTTAAATAAACAGCAACATATTTTTAACTTTTTGTGTTCCGATAGGAGCATTTTTCCGCTAGCTTCCTTACTCTCCTGGCCGTGCGGTTCTAGGCGCTTCAGTCTGGAACTGCGTGACCGCTACGGTCGCAGGTTCGAATCCTGCCTAAGGCATGGATGGGTGTGATGTCCTTAGGTTAGTTAGGTTTAAGTAGTTCTAAGTTCTAGGGGACTGATGACCACAGATGTTAAGTCCCATAGTGCTCAGAGCTATTTGAACCATTTTTGAACCTTACTGTCCCTGCTGTAAAAAATGGTTCAAATGGCTCTGAGCACTATGGGAGTCCCCTAGAACTTAGAACTACTTAAATCTAACTAACCTAAGGACATCACACCCATCCATGTCATAGGCAGGATTCGAACCTGCGACCGTAGCAGTCACGCGGGTCCGGACTGCGCGCCTAGAACCGCGAGACCACCGCGGCCGGCATCCCTGCTGTAGCACGGAAATGTGTTGGCCAGTAAAATGTAGATAACTTACATATGTAACACCGAAATAAAACTAATTTTACTCCTCAGACCGGATTTTAGCTGCAAAAAGTTTTAAATGTGCTCCAGTACTGGTTCAAATGGCTCTGAGCACTAAAGGACTTAACATCTGTGGTCATCAGTCCCCTAGAACTTAGAACTACTTAAACCTAACTAACCTAAGGACATCACACATATCCATGCCCAAGGCAGAATTCGAACCTGCGACCGTAGCGGTCACGCGGTTCCAGACTGAAGCGCCTAGAACCGCACGGCCACACCGGCCGGCGCTTCAGTGCTACAACGTGGCGTTCTCAGATGATAATGGAGGCACTTCACAGCATATTTCTCCGTGCTACGTCTCTTAGTAAATTACATTTTCGCCTCACACCGTATTTTACATGCATACATTACGTGTTCAAGTGGGGTAACTTTGAACCAATGGATCTCGAAAACAGATATACAGGGTGTTACAAAAAGGTACGGCCAAACTTTCAGGAAACATTCCTCACACACAAATAAGGAAAAGATGTTATGTGGACATGTGTCCGGAAACGCTTAATTTCCATGTTAGAGCTCATTTTAGTTTCGTCAGTATGTACTGTACTTCCTCCATTCACCGCCAGTTGGCCCAATTGAAGGAAGGTAATGTTGACTTCGGTGCTTGTGTTGACATGCGACTCATTGCTCTACAGTACTAGCATCAAGCACATCAGTACGTAGCATCAACAGGTTAGTGTTCATCACGAACGTGGTTTTGCAGTCAGTGCAATGTTTACAAATGCGGAGTTGGCAGATGCCCATTTGATGTATGGATTAGCACGGGGCAATAGCCATGGCGCGATACGTTTGTATCGAGACAGATTTCCAGAACGAAGGTTTCCCGACAGGAAGACGTTCGAAGCAATTGATCGGCGTCTTAGGGAGCACGGAACATTCCAGCCTATGACTCGCGACTGGAGAAGGCCTAGAACGACGGGGACACCTGCAATGGACGAGGCAATTCTTCGTGCAGTTGACGATAACCCTAATGTACAGCGTGTGCAGGCACTATCAGCGACTAATTGGCCTCCACGGGTACACTTCTGCGAATGGTTCATCGAACAATGTGTCAATCCTCATTTCAGTGCAAATGTTCTCTTTACGGATGAGGCTTCATTACAACGTGATCAAATTGTAAATTTTAACACTCAACATGTGTGGGCTGACGAGAATCCGCACGCAATTGTGCAATCACGTCATCAACATATATTTTCTGTGAATGTTTGGGCAGGCATTGTTGGTGATGTCTTGATTGGGCCCCATGTTCTTCCACCTACGCTCGTTGGAGCACGTTATCATGATTTCATAAGAGGATACTCTACCTGTGCTGCTAGAACATGTGCCTTTACAAGTACGACACAACATGTGGTTCATGCACGATGGAGCTCCTGCACATTTCAGTCGAAGTGTTCGTACGCTTCTCAACAACAGATTCGGTGACCGATGGATTGGTAGAGGCGGACCAATTCCATGGCCTCCACGCTCTCCTGACCTCAACCCTCTTGACTTTCATTTATGGGAGCATTTGAAAGCTCTTGTCAACGCAACCCTGGTACCATATGTAAAGACTCTTCGTGATCGTATTGTGGACGCCTGTGATACAATACGCCATTCTCCAGGGCTGCATCAGCGCATCAGGGATTCCATGCGACTGAGGGTGGATGCATGTTTCCTCGCTAACGGAGGACGTTTTGAACAAATCCTGTAACAAATTGAAGTCACGCTGGTACGTTCTGTTGCTGTGTGTTTCCATTCCATGATTAATGTGATTTGAGTAGAAGTAGTAAAATGAGCTCTAACATGGAAAGTAAGCGTTTCCGGACACATGTCCACATAACATATTTTCTTTCTTTGTGTGTGAGGAATTTTTCCTGAAAGTTTGGCCGTACCTTTTTGTAACACCCTGTACATATGAAAAAAAATTTTCAAAGTTGTTCGAGATCGGCATCTTACGAATATTCCGCAAAAAATTACAACCATTTGCTATGCATCTCCGTTTCGGGATCCGCGGCTGGACTTTGGTACCCAAAAAATAGGTTTTTCAGATGTTTCTCGGTAACGGATAAACATTTGTTAAATGGTGAAATGACTCTCCTAGATGAACTGTATTGAATATACTGTCAAAATCTGAACAATTTACAACGATTATTTGTTATGTAGAATTCGCCTCATACGGGATTTTGTGTGTAGAAGTAGAGTAACTATGAACCTGTGGATCTTGGAAACGGATAAAGATATCAATCAAATTCTCAAAATTTTTCGTGATCAGAATCTTAGGAATACATCGTAAGACTTACAGCCATTTGCTGTGCTTATCCGTCTTGGAATTCTTGGTTGGGGTTTGGTCTGCTGGTGACGGTGAAAATGCAGATAGTTAAGAAAACTTTTTTTATGGGGATGGCGGAAAGGAGGGGGGGAGGGGTTCCGAGGAATCACCCTTGTACTAGTGGCGCTACCTTAAGTCCCATCAAGCCCACAGTAGCCAACTTCAAAAGCAGACAGAACCAACCTATGTGCTCCATTTGCTAAACAGGAGGAAGTGTGTAATAGTCATATTTTAACACTGTACCGTAAGGTAGTGACACTAAGGTGATTTTTGTGTTGGCTATCCCAATGGTCCCTAGCCCAAGCGCTATACAAAACACTTGATCCTACCTTTTCACCAACAATAGAATCCAAGGTGTGCATACCGACTGAAAGACGCATCGGGCTCCAGGACAATGGTATATTTAACGTCGATAATATAATTCTTTGCATTGTCGTAAACCCAAATGCTGTTTACGAGTCACCACTATAGCAACACTTGTGGCTAAATGTCTGATTTTGTGTAGAAAGTGGACATCTCTTTAGGCCACAAATTTTGCCAAGAAAACTTGATGCACAGGGGTTCCTTTTGTTTCTACGGTGGTACCTTTTAGGACTTTTTGAGAACATGATATTTGCCTACCTTTGAGGGATATGGTACTAACATGAGAGGTGGTGGCAAAGGGGCCAAACCACATTTTACTGTTAATGTAAGACGACGTCTAAAGCGTAAGTACAGTTCATGATGGATAGGTCAAGAAGGGTCCTTAGCTTGGCCACCAAGGTCACTTCTTTTCTCTAAATTTTTTTGTCTGGGGTCATCTCAAAAGCGAATTGTACAGCACTTCCATTACAATCGTTGAAGAACTGCTGCAACGAATCGTACAGTCTTGTCAGATTTTACGATTTTGGGTTATTAGAAAGAATTCGTAACTCCAGAGACGAGTGCCATGTCACATCCAGTTTGAGGAGGACATGTAAAACGGCTCTTTAAACAGGCATTTAACTATAGCACGTAGTGCGATGAAGTAAAAAATGGTTCAAATGGCTCTGAGCACTATGGGACTTAACAGCTTTGGTCATCAGTCCCCAAGAACTTAGAACTACTTAAACCTAACTAACCTAAGGACATCACACACATCCATGCCCGAGGCAGGATTCGAACCTGCGACCGTATCAGTCGCGCGGTTCCGGACTGCGCGCCTAGAACCGCGAGACCACCGCGGCCGGCGATGAAGTAATATTGTGTTGCTTGTTCAGGTGGGCAGCGGGCGAAACTAGAGACAAATTACAGGAGAACAGGACCTCCTACGTTCTTTGCCGAGACACTATTTTTCAATGAGTCTACATTCACAAATCATCGGAGCATAAACCGGCCTAAACTGCATTACTGTAGTGTACACAATCCTCACTGCTTGCGGCAAGCTGACCACCGACGTTCTTGGTATGTTAAAGTATGGTGTGCCATCATGGAAACAAACTCATTGGTCCGTATTTTATCGAAGGTACTTTGAATCGACGGAGATATCGAACGTTTTTGAAGCAGGAACTACCGGCACTACAGCAGGATATCGCCCTGGACGTTCGACAGCGTATGTGGTTTCAGCACGACGGCTGCCCAGGCCATTACACAACTGAATCATGGGAGATATGATCCGCGCATCGACAGAGGTGGCCCTATTCAATGGTCCGCTAGGTTGCCGTATTTGACGTCACCGGATTTCTTTCTGTGGGTATGTTTAAAAGGTAAGGTGTACCAGCAAGTCAAACAGTCTGTGAAGACGAGGTCGACCACATCAGAAACATCTGAGCCGACATTCCCGCAGATTTGTTTTTGTGATGTGTACGGTCACTTGAAAACGGGATCACTAGGTGTATTGATGTTGGTGGTAGTACTTTTGAACACTTACTCTAATTGCAAAGTAGAGTAGCGTTTGTCTCTAGCCATAGTCACAGTGCGCGTAGAGTAGCCTCTGTTCGATATGTCGGTGGAATACAACTTTGCGAATGGGAGTTTCCTATTAGAAGATATCAAGTACTGGCCTCTCCTACCTTCACAACATGAAGGTGTGGTCTCACGTGTCACTGGATATTGGATTTTGCAGTAGAATCGTAATCTGCAATACAAAATAAAAGAAACGGGGTTCCCATTGAACATGTGAAATTTGTTCCCCGCCACCTACGCACAGGGTGGTTGGCGCGTCGAATGTGGTATCACTGGAAGTTCTCCTGCGAAACAAAGGAATTGGAATTATAACTTTTTCGGATCTGATGTGTAGTTTCGAGGTCTTTCACTGTCCTCCGTTGAAATGAACACCATGTATCGTGTGGTCCTAATTTCGATATGTTAGTGATTTCTCCTTGTGAACAAAATTGGTTTAAGTTAATTAGTAAGTTTATATGTAAATTAAAAATAATATAAAAGAGCCAAGGATGGAAAACGTTATTAAATAACTTTTTATTTCTTACATAAATAGTGATACATTTAGTATGGTGCATTCATTTCAGTGCACTTTGAGGATAGGAGCAGCGATAGCAGGTGCGGCGTAGGCCAGAGGGGCGTGGATGGCGGGGGCGGCGTAGGCTACGGGGGCGGCGGCGACAGCGGGAGCGGCCAGGAGGCGGGCGGTCTGCGACACGCGGTACGTGTTGGCGTACGAGGAGGCGGCAGGCGCCACGGCCACGGGGGCGTGGGCCACGGCGACTGCGGGGGCGGCCACGGCAGGCGCCACGGCGACGGCGGGGGCGGCGTAGCCTCCCAGGTACCCGGCGTGGGCGGCGGCAACGGCGCACATCAGGATCACCTGCAAGTACCACCATATACAGTCATTTTTTACAACTGTGTGCGATAATATTTACGGTATTGTCAAGCCGACCATACTCCAAAAGTGACTGGTCACTGCCCTACAGGTCGTAAACGGAAACTGATAGATAAAATTTTACACTGGAAAATAGGTCCAAAAACTGACCGTCCCTTTTTATGAAGAAAAATGAAATCGAATATGTTTTCCTTCATCTCGTTGTAGTATTATCGTTTTATATACTGAGAGAGATAAAGTACACTCTCCCAAAAATTGCAAGTGTATGATGACTCACGCTTGTCGCACATATAGTATGTGCTGTCAGCGAAACAGAGAACATCAAGTGGATGTAACATGTAAACACTCAGTGAGAAAGGAAGGAAAGGAAAATTACAGTTTCACATCCTGTAGACAATCGATGTCATTATTGAAGGAACTCAAAATGAGGAAAGACAGAGTAGGAAATTGTCCACATCCCTTTAAAGTAACCAGTAGTTACCTCACCTAATTTAAAAAAAAAAAAAAACAGTAAGAAATCGAAATCTGAATGACATGATGTGGTTTGCACTCTCTCAAATTGGGGTCAAGTGCCTTAGCGGTAAGCCACTTCGGTTAGTAACACTTAATGTGGTTGAGACATATCCAAAAATTATAAATGTTAGTCCTTCGTTTCCAGACAAAAGTTCCTACATAAAACTTCAGCTGTAGCCTCTATAAATAAGTACTGTAGACACTGTACATGTAACAGCCGAACTGACTTTCCGACTTTCTCTTAAAATCTCTAATTTCTTATAACTTTTCTTGCCATTGTAGGGCGTTTAATTTGTGGGTAATTATTGCTTTTGTGTCACTCCTTACTGAATATAGGGTGTTGGTTCAGTTGTTCTTGTCTCCTCCAGACGTTTAATAAAGAGATTTGAGGGCACAGATTTCTCTTATTTATTTTGTTTTCTGGAGGATTGCTCAGAAGCACGGAATTGGAAACCTTTAATGAATGTATGATGTTTTCGCTTTACTATATGTTTCAGTTGGAATTATTGTAAATTTTCCAAAACCTCTTTTATTTTTTGAAGTTTCCTATTCATCAGCGTAAAGGATGGCGAGATGGACAGATAAAATTATTTTTGCTTTTGTCTTTGCAGACACTGATTAACATAAAGCAACATTTTCTAATAAAAACTACTCTTCGACAATCAAAAAAATGTTCAAATGTGTGTGAAATCTTATGGGACTTAACTGCTAAGGTCATCAGTCCCTAAGCTTACACACTACTTAATCTAAATTATCCTAAGGACAAACACACACACCTATGCCCGAGGGAGGACTCGAGCCTCCGCCGGAACCAGCCGCACAGTCCATGACTGCAGCACCTTAGACAGCTTTTTTTCTTTTCATTCTGTTCGTTGTTGATCGTTGTGTTTGGTCGTTGCGGACGTCACGTAATATCCGTTCAAGTTCGTTGTTGATCCTTCCACTGAGTTTTTTATTACAGAGGCCAGCCGGCTCTCTGAACGAACACGCAGAGCCTCCGTGCCGGCATAGACCGCTCGGCTCTTCGACAGTCGATAGAAAGCAAAAGAGACAGGTAAAAGATTTCCAAAAGACATTTTTTCAGCTGTTCCTGTGGTGAAATTTGACGTCAAACATGCAAGATCTGTTACACTATATAGCTTTCAGTACACGACGGAACGTCTGATGCAAACGTAAAATTTAGGAAAATCGCCTGTGGATGGAATTAACGCAGATAAAAATTCTGCTCTGAACTGAATGAGGTACCACACGAGTACTTTCTTCAGCCAACACTATTAGACAGTCACTTAAATTTCTGTTCGCTAAAAGTGAATCTAGAAATATTTTTAACTACCTCTTGACATACACTCGCGAACACCACCTATTACACACGATGCTGTTAAGGTGCATCACAACGGCTATGGCGTGGCAAACCATATAACTCGGTTTTATACATCGTTAATCACAGTATTACAAGCAGTGGACAACAAAATCCACACTTGAACACGATTGACATAAAATTCTAATTCTACAAAAGTCAATAATTACGTACAACGATGGATTTTCCAAAAGTATAAAGAAAAAACGCGTAGAATACGAAATAGCTAACTATATGCACAGCAAAAAGCACCAAATGACTAGCGACGAATTACGCCAACAGTTGGTGTACCATGTCTGTCTGTGCCTGTTACTCCATAATGTCTTCACAAGTAATGTAATCAAGTAATTGTTGTGTAGACCAGGAAAAACACTACACAATACGGATTTCACATGTTAAGCGCGCTGCTTTCTGAGCGTACGAACTAGCCCTAAGAACAAATACAATGACCATCTGCCTTAAAAACTTTGAGTCCAGACTAATTTCTAAGGAACCAATTCCTGCTATTGTATAATGTCATAAACATATAGCTCTGCCAATCACTGAAAACAGATCTTTCTTACAAGTAATAGTCAAGAGAGCAAACTTAGTCTTATTTCAACGTCCCTAGATTAAAGAAAGTTTTCTAGTAAATTTTGACAATTTTCTCTAAACATTTGTCATCTTGTAGTTGCTATCAACTATAACGTTTTACATTCGCGAATGACAAGAGAGTTCCGGCTTGGGGTGACCTACATTTTCACCACTTATATTCGTTCAGACACGCAGCAAGAGAGGAATACTCACAAGCTTGTACATGATGTTGGAGTGTTCGTTGTCGTCTACGAGCAACTGGTGCCGGTAAGCAGCAGCGGCGGGTTTATATACCCAGCAGCTTCTGGACGCGAGGCCTCGCAGAATGACCGTTTAGCAGTCTAGGTCGGCGGGCGCAGATTGCGCAGTTGTGCTCTTGATCTCGTTCGATTTCTGCTCGCGTTCTTGAAACAAATGTACTACTCTTGGCGTGTACTGTCACCCCCGGAACGGAACAGGACGATCGCTTCATCAGAGTTCTCTGGGTGAGTTTTGGTTTAAATATATGAGGGATACATCACAAAAAAGTATTTGAACTCTAATATACTATTTTAGGTACAGCAGTGAAACACCACTCATCTCGCCCACTGGTGGGGGGAGTGGGGGGCGAGGGGGGGGGGGGGGGGGGGGAACCAGCCTTCTGATCTCCCAACGGAATTATTTTCCCCTAAGTCACTTAAGGTCAATACAGAGATGATTCCTTTGAGAGGAACGGCCGGTTTCCTTCCACGGCTCTGTCCAGTCTCAGTTCATACTCCATCTCTAATGACCTCAATGTCGGAGGATCGTTAAACACTCATCATCTCTCTTATACTTAAATCGTGAATAATTACAAAAGGAATGAATAGTATAACTCTTATTCTCCCATGTTTTTAATTTCGTAATGTAGGTTCTATAATCCGATCGTACACTTAGTAACTCTGACGTTACCGCCTGAACAATATTTCCGTAGTGCACTTTGGAAGTTCTCTAGCTCCTGTTTAAATAGCTCTGTACATAACATGAACGACTGCACTTTATCAGTGGACGTAGTTTCAACCTAGTGGCAAACCCATATGGTTAAGGCAACGTATCTGTTTTTCTATCCTTACAAATACATCTGAAGAGGGAGCGCACAGAATCGTGGTTTATGTAGGGGATGGCGGATCTTGGTGCTCGGTTCCTATTTGAGTTAACAACACAGAGCAAAATGTTTTTAGTTAGTCCCGGACCGCCGGTCATTATTAAAAATAATTGAACCCCTGTTTCACTATAGCTGGAGCTGGCGCCCAAGCAAGCTGTGCGATTCGATTAATTCCTTTTGAAGAAAAAAGGTTTTGGGCTGAAATTAATGCAAAAGCAATTACCCTCGTTCCGATTTTATGTGCAAAATTAGACTCTGTACTGCAGAGAGAATGATTGTTCAAATTTGGTCCACCAGTGCATCGGACCATTGTCTAAGATATGTTTTGACTCTTTGAAAAAGCCTTGCTCCGTTTGTATTTTAAGTGTAATAATCACTTTTTAGGGTTTTTGGAGCGCACCACTTCTACACTTTAAACTTGTCGAATAGGTTCAAGCTATCGTAGAAAAAAAAAGGAGAATGCATCCTAGGCAGAGTTAGGGATGTAAAAGAAGGGGACTAGCTTTCTTACTTATCTCGAAGCTTCAAAGGCATTTAAGTCAAAACACTTTTTTATATTCACGCTTTTGTACGAGTTAACCATACTTTCCCAGCTCAATGAACTCTCCTAGTCTCAACCCCTGTTACATGTAAGGTGAGGGGTGTAAGAACAAATAGACACAAATTTATGTTCTTATATAGAGTGGGATGCATCAGGAATGGGAAAGATCCGAAAGGTGGGGGGGGGGGGGGGGAAGGGGGGGGGTGCACGTACAGTATAATAGGAAGTATCCCAGAGTGGGGATGCATGCATCTTAAACTTTAATGACACGTTGTGTCATACTGCACGACAAATGTCATGGTGAATTACATGATGGAATGTGTCGTGTTACACAACATGACGTTACATTACATTACTTGAACCAATGCGTTATATTCCATGACTTGGGAACTAATATTAACAAGTAAACAAGCGCGAGTATGGCAAGATGTTTTGATTCACGTTAGTTTGCCAGATAAGTCGAAAAGCTAGTTCCCTTCTTTTACATGTACATTATTACATTACTGTCAACTAGATAAATCGTGTTATACTTTTACTCTTTAGTTTTTGTTCCTGTTACATTTCTGTTTGACGAGAGCACTTTTGCTCAGACGCTTTTAACCATGATGTGATACATGTATTCCATGTAATTTTTTATTCTGAAGAAGATTGAACTAGTGGAATCGAATCCATGGTCAACCGAAAAAAGTTTTGTGCAACAGATGTGGCTTTATATACATCCCGTAATTAAATAGAGTACGGTTGCTGGATCACAGCCAATCAAAACGTATAAATTTCATGTACACATGTAATCAACAGTATCTACGACTCCATTGGTTGAATTGTAGTCCAGATTCACAATCTACTTTCCTGTAGAAGTGTCTGTTTCATTAGTTTCATGGACCGACGACAGAAAAAACGCAGCCTCGTTTCTTTTCGTTTGGCACGAAACAAGACAGAAGTCATCTTAAAATCCGAAATGACAGTTTACAATTTCTCGCGACCTGCTTGGCAAGAATTCCGGAGGAATTTCCTTCTTGTTCTTTCCAGTGACCCTATGACGGTTAGCCCATTTTCAAGAAGACACTGTCCTAAACGATAACTGCTATAATAGTTGTCCATTGTTACATTCCTGTGAGTGCCCTTGATTGGTTCAACTAATCTTTTCACAATATCCATAGGCTCGTTAGATGCAAGATATGGTCCAGGATAGTGTCTGCTGCAGTGTACTTCAAAGTTACAAATGTCTTGCTATCGCACAATGCACACATGTTCAAACCATACTTGGCAGGCTTATCGAGCTTGTACCGCACAAAATCACAATGTCCACGAAACCGAACAAGCATTTCATCTTCGATTCTGAACTCCCCTGGGCTGCAATTACTTCTGCAGTTGTTCAGAAATGTAAAAGTGGAGATCACCAATGGCAGCCATTTTGTCAAGCTCTTTTCTCGTTGACGTATCATCAAACTTCAGCGACCGGAGAAAGAACAGAAAGCGCTTGTAGCTAAATGCTGCCCTGAAAATAATCATCCCTGTGCCATTTGATGCCCACAGCTCTAATACGTTTGTGCCTTCCCCTTTTTGTACACTAATGAAAAACAGTGCTCCTAAGAGAGACATAATTTCAGGAGCAGACGTATTTCTGCAGTGTAAGTCTCTCGCGTAATTCAAACATGATCTATTGTTGTTTATATATTTATTGGTGTTCGCAACAACATCGATTACCTCAGGATCAAAAAATTTGAGAAAACTTTCAATTTCAGTTTTAGCTCCTGTAGCGTTTTGGACCAGGCAAGACACTGATTTTATTCTTACGTTGTGTTTTACATGGTACCACTGACGCATTATTTATTTATAAAGTTTCGTGTTCCTTAACCAATATAAAAATTGCACTCATCACTTGCTAATTCATTCACTTCATTCCCGCCGTTCAGATTCACTGGCATAATCTGCAGCCTCGATTATTTCTGCTTCATCATCGCTGTAAAAGAAGTTAGCGTAATCCTCTTCGTCAGGTGATTCCAGAAGAAGTCGCTCAATTTCGTCTGGCGCCAATCCTTTCTTAGGTACGGACCTTCAAGACAATAGGAAAATATTAATCTTTAGTAACTAAATAATCATTCCCTCGAAGTGTTTTTGTAAAACATAGCTTCTGATCTTCAAAACATTCAGCAGAGATTACACCACATTTAGTTACATCACCGGGCGCGTGCGGTAGTCAGGGCCACCTAATTGTAGTTGACCACTTCACAGATCAGTCATGGCTATTATGAACGGTCTTATAACGCGACAATAGTGAAAATTGTCGACTGACAATGTCATCGAAGCATATATATCACTACTGTTGTGTACATGGCGCGCTAATTCAATTGCGGAAAGAAAACTGAGTTGGCGGTACTGTATGCCGCCACGCGCCCGCCGCAGGGATAATCATTCTTCATTTTTGCTGAACTGTGTTTTCAAACTAAGTAAAATTTGCTGTCCTTTTTGGTATTGCTGTTTTAACGGGCAGCAGTGTATTTATTTTCCACAGTCGCGAATTTTAATTTTCATTCATCAGGTTATCACAGTCCTCATGGAAACTGCTGTTTATCCAAAGTCTAAGTAGCCTGCGATCTCATCTTACTGAGGGCCCGGTGACAAGACGACGACCCTGGCTGCTGACATTAGCGGTAGGACGATTGGTGAAAAGCGCCAGCGCCTTCGGAAGGGACGGGCATGCTATCAACAAGGACGGCAAGCAGCTCTAGCGCTTGCGGCGCACAACCACCAGGAGGACGAAACACTGTGTCGGCGACAGGAACGTGGCTAGGGATGCTAGGCGCAAACGGCCGATGGTGCGACCGATCCGAGGGAGGGAGGAGAAGATAGAACCGCGGTGCCGGCTCCCCTTCAGTCAGTTCATCAGCGTATCTGATGATGGCAACGCGAACATTTGTCGACTTATTGTGGCTGTTGGACGCTAACGTCCGGCAGCTCACTCGTGAACTATTTCGACTTCCTTAGTTGTGTTAATAATTAGCATGTCAGCTCCTTGCTGAAAGTCCACAAAATAACTGCCTATCATATGAACAACTTTAAATGGTTGCTTATTGCCAGTTGTTGCTATGGTGTTCATTACATCATCAGAAACAAAATATTTCCTCATCTTTGCTCTTTTCTGAATAACGAACTTCTTTTAGAGTTAACAGTTTTTCTACCACTTCCTTTTCTTTAATTATTCATATTTTTGTACCGACAATGAGAAGACGAAATAGACAGGCTACAAAACGATAGTAACGAGAAGAATTGTATAATATCTACACTCCTGGAAATGGAAAAAAGAACACATTGACACCGGTGTGTCAGACCCACCATACTTGCTCCGGGCACTGCGAGAGGGCTGTACAAGCAATGATCACACGCACGGCACAGCGGACACACCAGGAACCGCGGTGTTGGCCGTCGAATGGCGCTAGCTGCGCAGCATTTGTGCACCGCCGCCGTCAGTGTCAGCCAGTTTGCCGTGGCATACGGAGCTCCATCGCAGTCTTTAACACTGGTAGCATGCCGCGACAGCGTGGACGTGAACCGTATGTGCAGTTGACGGACTTTGAGCGAGGGCGTATAGTGGGCCCGTCGACCTGGGACCGGACCGCAGCGACGCACGGATGCACGCCAAGACCGTAGGATCCTACGCAGTGCCGTAGGGGACCGCACCGCCACTTCCCAGCAAATTAGGGACACTGTTGCTCCTGGGGTATCGGCGAGGACCATTCGCAACCGTCTCCATGAAGCTGGGCTACGGTCCCGCACACCGTTAGGCCGTCTTCCGCTCACGCCCCAACATCGTGCAGCCCGCCTCCAGTGGTGTCGCGACAGGCGTGAATGGAGGGACGAATGGAGACGTGTCGTCTTCAGCGATGAGAGTCGCTTCTGCCTTGGTGCCAATGATGGTCGTATGCGTGTTTGGCGCCGTGCAGGTGAGCGCCACAGTCAGGACTGCATACAACCGAGGCACACAGGGCCAACACCCGGCATCATGGTGTGGGGAGCGATCTCCTACACTGGCCGTACACCACTGGTGATCGTCGAGGGGACACTGAATAGTGCACGGTACATCCAAACCGTCATCGAACCCATCGTTCTACCATTCCTAGACCGGCAAGAGAACTTGATGTTCCAACAGGACAATGCACATCCGCATGTATCCCGTACCACCCAGCGTGCTCTAGAAGGTGTAAGTCAACTATCCTGGCCAGCAAGAACTCCGGATCTGTCCCCCATTGAGCATGTTTGGGACTGGATGAAGCGTCGTCTCACGCGGTCTGCACGTCCAGCACGCTCGCTGGTCCAACTGAGGCGCCAGGTGGAAATGGCATGGCAAGCCGTTCCACAGGACTACATCCAGCATCTCTACGATCGTCTCCATGGGAGAATAGCAGCCTGCATTGCTGCGAAAGGTGGATATACACTGTACTAGTGCCGACATTGTGCATGCTCTGTTGCCTGTGTCTATGTGCCTGTGGTTCTGTCAGTGTGATCATGTGATGTATCTGACCCCAGGAATGTGTCAATAAAGTTTCCCCTTCCTGGGACAATGAATTCACGGTGTTCTTATTTCAATTTCCAGGAGTGTATGTCCAGTATACCTAATTCCTGTAACGCATTCTGCACTTACCCAAGTTAGTATGAAGAAGTCATAGGAGTTACTTCTCATCCATCTACTGCGCTTCGCAGCTCTTACATTAGACATCATTGGACACAGAGTTTTTGTTATGTGAAAGTCTTGTTCACATACCACCTAACGAACCAGAAAACATTATCTATATAATGCTGGAGCTTAGCCCCTTATGCGTGATAACCCTTCAAGTAAGGATAGAACTGCGTAATGAATTACACGAGGATAGGCAATAGACGTAGATTGAATTGTCAAAAGACCTATGAACAGATGGTAGAGGCATTACATACTACAAAATGAAACATGCAGGAACAAGAACAAAGGTACCAGGTGACGACGGAAAACGTGTCTGCTCAGACAGCACAAGAAAATACCAAAGTGCAAAATTTAGAAAGAGAAACTGAAGAAGAAATGTGATCTTAAGTGAAAATATGAATTCATGCGCAAATATGTCATATACATAGGAGAAAGATGGGGGAAAGTTCCAAGAAGATACACTAATAGGTTAAATCAATGGTGAACAACGATAATGCACGTTACTCTACAAGAATTGCGCACGGACGAGTTTCCCGCGTCTGAGCAGTCACAGAGCAGCCTGTACGGAATACCCTGTCGGAGCTACAAGTACCTGGCGTCATGCTTGAACATACATAAGTTTCATAATTTCCCAATATTGAGTTAAGTGACTGCTTACGTTTACTACAGTAGCACAGACGTTTGTGGGACCAATAAACCTTCAGTCACAAATTTCATTTGATGCCTCATAAGGTCATAATTTTCTTCATAACGGCTCAAATGGCTCTGAGCACTATGGGACTTGACTGCTGAGGTCATCAGTCCCCTGGAACTTAGAACTACTTAAACCTAACTAACCTAAGGACATCACACACATCCATGCCCGAGGCAGAATTCGAACCTGCGACCGTAGCGGTCGCGCGGTTCCAGACTGTAGCGCCTAGAACCGCTCGGCCACTCCGGCCGGCTTTCTTCATAACGATTGGAGTAGTACTTGGTCAAATGGTTTTCCGACATCAAGAAGTAGTGTATCTACCTGACTCTACCTGAATCCATGGATTTCAGTGTGCCGTATGGGAAAACTGCGACGTTAGTTTCGCATGTCCGATGTAACAGGAATTCATGTTGGCTGGCGTGGAGATTTCACTCGGTTCCAGATACCATGTTAGTTTGATTTCAAAATGTTTTTGACAACAAACAAATGACAAATACAACTGTTGACCACAGTTTTTTGTTCGAGTGATCTGTGGTATATTTTCGTTTAAGAGGGGCCAAAATAGCCGAAAATTCCGCATAGAAACTGATGAGCCGACTCTTGAGCAACGTTTAGTTGTAGCGATTTCAGCTGTAACTCAACACTACTGACACACTTATCTACATTGTCGAATCACATTACTGTTATCACCAGTCAAATGCTCAAAATCCGCATTTTGCAGCGCGGACTGCTGCGAGACGTGCAGGAAGAGTCAGTGAGGTTCTGAATGGTACCCACATGGATCTGGGGCCATGCCGACTCCACTTACGTGGCCAGCTGCGCTAGGTTTCTCGGCTGAGCATCCGTGGCGCGAACACCCCAATCGAGGTGGTCCAGCAGATTGTAGATTGGATTTAAATCCGAGGACTTTGCTGGCCAAGAGATTACTGTAAAGTCATCCTCGAGCCCTTCGAACCACGCCACTACACTGCGAGCAGTGTGACAAATCACGGTGTCCTGCTGGTGGATGCCATCGTGTCGAGGAAAAACCAACTGCATGTATGGGTGGATGCATGCTTTAGCTGACCCACTCTGCTTTCCAGAATGACGAAGTCACCCAAGGAACGCCACAAAAACATTCCCCAGACAATAAAGGCCCTCCCCCAGGCCTGGACCCTCCCAACGTAGCACCGTGTTTACTTTCAGACGTTTTATGTCAATTGAGCATAAAACGTGATTTATCTGTAAACGCCACCTGTCGCCACTCGGTGGCCGTCTGGTTCCGATACTGGCGTCGTAATTGCAACCTTCGTCGCAAAGAACAGTGGTAAGCATGGGTGGATAAATGTGGTGCCTGCTGTGGAGGACCACAGGGAGCAACGTCTGGCGAAAGGTCTTTTAGGAGACACAGTTGGTAGCCCCTTGATACATATACGTGGTCAGCTATTCACCCGTACACATCTCCACAGCCTTATTTAACCCCTGTCATCTATGACATGTGGTGCACCATAGTTGCCCCGGCGCCGGTTTTAGATGGCCCCATTTTGTCACGGCTGGTGTACTTTAATCCGTTTCTGAAATGCTTCCAGCCCTGGCCAAAAAGCCAGTCATCATGTACTTTTGGACGTCAGATAAATTACTCCGTTTCCGCATTACGACAACGATTGCAGCTGAGCGGAGTGGCTGGGCAGTTAGAGGCGCCATGTCACTGATAGCGCGGCCCATCCCGCCGGAGGTTCGAGTCCTCCCTCGGGCATGGGTGTGTGTGTTGTTCTTGGTATAAGTCAGTTAAAGTAGTAGACCTCAGTAGTTTAGTCCCATAGGAATTCACACACATTTGACGACGATTGCAGCATTCAGCCGTGTCCTCCTGACACGCTTCAATACCCTCCACTGCTACTGCTGCAACTCTGCGTCTGTGAGTGCTTATTGCACGTTGACGTAGAACATAGGTCGTGGTCACCTTAATGTGACTGGATCGTGGAAATTAGTTGGAAACTCTTGTTTAAGCATTAAAGTAATCACCTGTGTTATATCCCTTATTATACATAACTCAGAATCCACTCTCTCTGTCTGTCTCTCTCTCTCTCTCTCTCTCTCTCTCTCTCTGTGTGTGTGTGTGTGTTTGTTGTGTGTGTTGTGTTTGTGTGTGTGTGTGTGTGTGTGTGTGTGTGTGTGTGTGTGTGTGTGTGGGTGGGTGGGTGGGTGAGTGTGAGTGGGTGGGTGCCCATGTGCGTGAGTGTGCGCGTGTGCATGTATGTGCACGTGTGCGTGTGTGTGCGCGTGTGCGTATGTGCGCCCGTGTGGGCGTGTGTTCGTGCGCACGGGCGCATCCGCGTATATGTGTGTGTGTGTGTGTGTGTGTGTGTGTGTGTGTGTGTGTGTGTGTGTGTGTTGCTGTTGTTGTTGTTGTGGCTGTATGTGTGACAGTGTGTGTGTTATCGTGAATTAAGAGAGAAACCATTTGTAAAAAGCTAATCAGTAATACTTTTACCTCTATTACATACAATTTCCGATGTTGTTGAAAGGTTATTTCTACTGATAACAGTACTTACGTTGACAAAAAAACATAATTCTCCTTGATATGTAGTAAACAGAAAGTCATCTATACGGGGTGTATCACAAGTAACAGCGACAAATAACTTAGGTGAAGCTATGCGATAACGGAAGAAAAACTTCGCAGTTAACTTGCGTCCGCAGAAGAGTCGTTTACGCAGAGATTGTCATTGGTGGGTACCAGCCGCCACTGGCTTCATTCATCGTCAGTACCGTTATGCTTCACTCGTTACGTACTTGAAGCAGTCCGTGATGTGATGTTGTTTGCAAAAACGAACATCACCGAGAAAGGGTGTGGAGTTGAAGTCAGGCCGTACGTACAGGACGGATAGAATGGATTCAGTGCACAGTCATATCAGTCACGTCATATATCTGCGAAGTGTTATGTATAGTCACAGTGGAACCGTATAACAACGGAGAGAATGCAGACAGGAATTTCATGGATGGCAGGGCTGACGGTAATAAGTCGCAAGCTGTTTGTTTGCTCCGAAAAAAATCCTGATCGATGACAGGCTGAAAGTCGTAGATTTGCATACACCCCTCCGACAGCAGGGAGGCTTCGCACGTGTGAAACGAGAAGGAAAACCAGCACGCATCTCACCTGAAGTACTTTCTTTATCTTTTTTATGGGCTTTCGGAACGTTCCCATACAGCCATCTCAGTTGTGGAATGCCAATTATGACGATACGAACGTAAGGACAATACAACATCCAGTGCCTGAGCAGAGAAAATCTCGACTCGGCCGGGAATCGAACCTGGGCCCCTTTGGTTTGCAGTCCGCCGCGCTCCCGAAGTTGAAGATGTTCAACAATCACTTAAACGCCTTCTGTAAATACGACGAGAACAATACCGACACATATTTCTGAACTGAGTCACACTACTGGTACTGTACAGGGAATTTTACAATGCTATTCGGTCTATCTATACCATCTCCATGACGTTTTAGTCATAGGAACTTTGGTCCTCGAGAGCCTCTTTTTTTCAGTGGATGAAAAAACTGTCTGCAGCCAACCATTCTTTTACAAGTAACATTTTATTAAAACACGAATCGAGATTCAGAGTAATGGTGTATTTAACTTCCATAATACACATTCTTTGGATTGACGTAAACCTAAATGTTGTTCGTGACTCACCACGACAGCAACACTTCTCGGTGAAGGTGTGATTTGATGATCCTCTCATTAGGCCATATATTCTTCCAAAAAAACTTGATGGATAAGGATTCCTTTTGTTTCTACGACAGTGGCTTTTAGGACTGCTTCAGAATTTTCCTCTTTCACAAGTTTGAGGAATGTGGTACTACGAAGGGGGGCGAACCGCATATCGTTGTTGATGTAAGAAAACATCCAACGTGTAAATATGACTCAAGATGGATAAGTTGAACCGTACTTTGGCCCCAAAGATCACCTCACCTTAATCCTCTGGACTTTTCCGGCTGGAAACTTCTAGAAAGCGAATTGTACAGCATTCCCATTGAAACCGTTGAAGAACTGCAGCAAAAAACCACGCAACCTTCTATTACGATTTGAGGCTATTTGGAAGAAGTCGTAGCTCTTTGCAGAGACGAGTACAATATTGCATCTATTGTCAGGACGACACGTAGAACACCTCTTTAAACATCTACGAGTGTACAATAAAATGCAACACGTATCGTACTGAAGTAGTAAAGTGTTTCTTGTTAAGGCAGCCAATGGGTGAAACTGGAGATAAGTTACATGAGTACTTAACCGAAAACGTTAGATTTCGAATATATTTGTACTAACTAGGGAAAAGTTTGATGCGTACACAACCATAATCTAAGTGTGGGTGAATGATGATTAACGTTGCCATTTTATGCATAAGAATGGAAATGCTGTCCATTATTGACGCCAGTAACGAATTACTTATGATAGGTGATGGTGTAATTTTGAAGACACTTATTGTAATAAATACTCCACTTTATTGTCGACAAGACACAAGTTAGATTTTAGTGATATTTGAGGATAGGAGCAGCGACAGCAGGTGCAGCGTAGGCTACTGGTGCATGGATGGCGGGAGCGGCGTAGGCTACGGGGGCGGCGGCGACGGCGGGGGCGGCCAGGAGGCGGGCGGTCTGCGACACGCGGTACGTGTTGGCGTACGAGGAGGCGGCGGGCGCCACGGCCACGGGGGCGTGGGCCACGGCGACGGCGGGGGCGGCCACGGCAGGCGCTACGGCGACAGCAGGGGCGGCGTATCCTCCCAGGTAGCCGGCGTGGGCGGCGGCCACGGCGCACATCAGGATCACCTGCAAGTACCACCATATGAAGTCACTTTAAGAAAGAAAAAATGGTTCAAATGGCTCTGAGCACTATGGGACTTAACTGCTGTGCTCATCAGTCCCCTAGAACTTAGAACTACTTAAACCTAACTAACCTAAGGACATCACAAACATCCATGCCCGAGGCAGGATTCGAACCTGCGACCGTAGCGGTCGCGCGGTTCCAGACTGTAGCACCTAGAACCGCTCGGCCACCCTGGCCGTCCCACTTTTTACAACTATGTACGATAATATTTACTGTGTTGTCAAGCTGACCATACAGTTAATACGACAGGTCACACTCCTAGAGGTCGCAAATGAGACGCATTAGAGAAAGTTTCACGTAGAAAAATACGTCCAGAAATTTACCTACATCTTTCGTAAGGAAAAGTAAAACCGTATCTTTTTTATCTCACTAGAGTACTATTCTTTGTTATGTAGTAAATAACAGAAACATGTCGTTATGATGACTGACACATTCGTTCCACAAACTGTATATACTGAGAGAGTTAGTACACTCTGTCAGAACTAGTTAGTGTACGTCGAATTTACGAAACAAAGAACATCAAGTGGACATAACATATAAACGCTCAGTGTGAAGGGAAAGAAAGAAAATTATAATTTCACCTCCCATCGACAACGACGATATTATTGATTAAACTCTAGCTCAAGTTCAAGCTTAGGAAAGATAAATTAGGAAATCGCCTGTGTCCTATAAAAGTAACCGTTAGTTGCCTTTTATAATTAAAAGGAACAATGAAAATACTAAATGCCCAGATGAGATTCTTAACCACCATCCTCTCAAGTAGGAATCCTGCATCTTAGCATTGCACCATGTCACTTGCTAACACTAAGTGTGGTTGAGATATATCACGAAAATTAACAATGTGAGTCCTTCGTTACCAGGCAAAAGTTCTTACGCAGAACCTTAATTACAGACTTCACAAGTGTGCGACAGGAACTGTAAATAACCTACTTGAAGCAATAGAACTGGTTTTCTTGTATAAAAATACTTAAAACATTCAGTTTCTTAAAACATTTCTTATCATTCCATGGTTAATTTATGGGTAGTTGTTGGATTTGTTGTACTCCTTGCTGAACTCGGTTCAAACGATTTCGTCTCCTCCAGATGTTTCTTAAAGAGATTCCAAAGGGACAGATTACATGTACTTGTTCTAACGTACAGTGCAGGATTGCTGAGAATCATAGAACTGGAAACCTTTAGTAAATATGTCTGATGATTTCGCTTCACTATACGTTTAAGTTGCAAGTAAATTGTAAAAACCGTTTTACTTTTGGAAGATTTCTATTCATTTATGTACATGATTACGAGAAGGAGACATGAACTGATGTTACCTTTTGTTTGAGTAGTCACTGACTGACATAAAGCTATTTCTTTCTATGCCTATTACTCCATAATGTGTTTAGAAATAATGTAAATAAGTTCAAATGGTTCAAATGGCTCTGAGCACTATGGGACTTAACTTCTGAGGTCACCAGTCCCCTAGAACTTAGAACTACTTAAACCTAACTAACCTAAGGACATCACACACATCCATGCCCTAGGCAGGATTCGAACCTGGGACCGTAGCGGTAGCGCCGTTCCAGACTGAAGTGTCTAGAACCGCTCGGCCACCTCGGCCGGGTAAATAAGTAATAGTTTTATAAACCGAAAAAACACTGCACAATACAGAGACCAAGACAGCATATACTGTCTTATTTCAGACTTCCCGAGTGTAGAAATCTTAGTAGTCTATTATTGACAGCTCTCTTGCAATATCTGTCAGCTTGTAGCTGCTATCAGCTGTAACTTCTTACATTCATCCACGACAAAAAAAGTTCCAGAAATCGTATGTTCAGCTGACCTACAGTTTCATTACCCCAACATTCGTTCAGACACGCAGCAAGAGAGAGGGATACTCACAAGCTTGTACATGGTGTGGGAGTGTCGGTTGTCGTCTGCGAGCAACTGGTGCCGCTAGCTGCAGCGGCGGACTTATATAGCGCGTAGCCGGTGGACTGAGGCCTCGCCGTGTGACCATTTAGCAGTCTAGATCGGCAGGCACAGATTGCGCACTCGTGCTCTTGATCTCGTTTTACTTCTGCTCGCGTTCTCGAGACAAACGCACTGCTCTTGAGGTGTACTGTCACCACTGCAACAGAACATGACTATCAGCCCATCAGAATTCTCTGATGGAGTGTTACTTTAAATGTATGGGGAATAGACTTTGTACTACAATCTGCATTGTTAGGTAGTGCTGTGGTAAATATGTCGACTCGCCCTCGGCCTCCCGCCCAGTCAGAATTAGGTTCCCCAAAATCGTTTAAATCTGATACGTGGATGCTTCCTTGGAGAGGGCTGACCAATTTCCCACATCGCTGTTCCATCTCCATTCATGCTCCAACTCTAACGACCTCGTCGTCGAACAGTCGTTAAACGCTTATTTCTTTCCTTTTGCTGCATTGTCAAATGTCACACTTAAATCACGCATGGGTTATAGGAGGAATGAACACAGTCTACTACTCCTGTTTCATAATGTACCTTCTGTAATCCAGTCGGACACTTAGTAGCCCACTGCTCTGCGAGTTTCTGGAACACATTTTCAGATGGTTCTGTGCGTAGCACGAAGAACAACACGGAACTGTCGAGATATTTTCAGTCTAGTGTCAAAACCGTGCAGATAAGGTAGAGGATCTGTTTTCAATTAAACATTACAGAAAAGGACCAAAGAGTGATTTTACTGACCCAATAAAAGTGCTCTGCATAGCCAATAATAAAAGTATTTGAAAAGACAATAGTCTCGTTTTTAAAAAAAACTCACATAGCTGAACTTATATCTAAGAACCTGCAGAGTATTATCCCGAATTATAGGATTCAGTCCGTGTCTATAACACAACAGTGTGAATACATGTTTCTTGGAATTTGGAGTTCAACATAGCGAGACAGGATCAGTGAAACTATTTTCTGCATCTTTCTCAAGAACCTACTTCTGATACTGACACGAACGTGCGTCCTGAAAAAAAGTACACTCCCTGACTCCTACTCTGCCAACTTCATTTAGCCGTACCGAAATGAACTTCGGTATTGGTTAGTGCTATTGATAAATCATGGTTCTCCTGTTTAAGAAATCCGTCTTTGCTTTAGTTATTTTGAAACCTAGCTTGACGAATCCTAACAAATCTGACGATCTACACTGATATGATAAATCATCAGATTTGACAATATTTCTTAGGCAATAAAACCATTTGACCACTTTCTTGCCGGTCGGGGTGGCCGAGCGGTTCTAGGCGCTGCAGTCTGGAACCGCGCGACCGTTGTGGTCGCAGGTTCGAATCCTCCCTCGGGCATGGATGTGTGTGATGTCCTTAGGTTAGTTAGGTTTAAGTAGTTCTAAGTTCTAGGGGACTGTGACCACAGAAGTTAAGTCCCATAGTGCTCAGAGCCATTTGAACCACTTTCTTTTTCTTTTGTCAACACGATTTTCGCCTGGTTTGATGACATCTGCTTTCTCTTCCTGTGTTGTGCTAATCTTGTTATCCCTCTGTAACTACCATATCATACATATTCTAGTGTTTTCTTTATACAATTTGTATCTCATGCAGCGTCAACATCAGTTTAACAATGAAATGATAATTACATCAAGACTCTAAGATGTCGACAGGCGTTGATATACATCAACCGGGACAGTTGACACCGTGTGCCCCGACCGGGACTCGAACCCGGGATCTCCTGCTTACATGGCAGACGCTCTATCCATGTGAGCCACCAAGGGCAAAGTTGATAGTGCGACTGCAGGGACTTATCCCTTGCACGCTCCCCGTGAGACCCACATTCCCACCTTAATGTCCACACACTACATTCGTAGTGCCCTGCCCAATACACTCATTACTCGCGGCAGACAATCTTATCGAGTCCCGTAAGAGTTCGGGCAATGCGTGTGCATCCAGCACAGAATAAGATGGTCAGTGGCCGGTTAGCCTTAACTATATGAAGATGGTATCTGTTCTTTCGGACATGTATGTTCTTTCGGCCATCGTAAAAGCTGTTGAGACACTGTTTACGCCAGTGAAGTCGATATACATAAGTTCCCCAACCTACTCTAACTTTAGCTCAATACTAGAATCTAAGGAACCTTCTTGGGAGTCATTAATTCAGAAAATTTGAAATTTGTGGTAAGGTCTTATGGGACCAAACGGCTAAGGTCATCGGTCCCTAAGCCTACACGCTACTTAATGTAACTTAAACTAACTTACACTATGGACAACGCACACAGCCATGCCCGATGGAGGACTCGAACCTCCAACGGGGGGAGTCGCACGGACCGTGACAAGGCGCCCAAGACCACGCGGCTACCCCGCGCGCTAATCTAGAGACATCGTCTTCCTAATGTACTCTCTCAGAACTAAAAAATTAAACACACAGGCGAACGTTAAGTATACGCTTCAACAGAGGCTGTCAAAGTATTTCCGGCCATGTTCATAAAATTCCAGGTCACTGAAGTGATGCTGCGCCACTGTATCAACACAGAATTCTCCGCTTTCGTCAATTTTTAAACATGCATTCCCGAGGAGACGGACGTGAGCACTGAGAAAATTGCGTAGCAAATTGGCAAACATAGCCCAATATATAGCCGGAAGTCAGAAGTTTATTTTTAACAGTTTCAGTCGTATTAGTAACTGGTCCATACACACCCACGGCCAATTAAATTATTTGCACCATTAATACAATCGTAGATTTTTTTCACAGAAGTTATCGTGTTCTGCCACCGTATCTGATTCTTCATTGAATGATCAAACCACTTCATAGTGAAGGTATCTTAAGTAACATTCATGAGCTTGTTATCGTTCTTTGTGTAAAAACAGTTTAGATTAGGCGGCTTTGGAACACTTTGTACTCTCTTCAACTGACACATTCGAATCGCTATTCTTACTTCGAACAAAATATGAGGTAACCTAAAGAGAAGAATTATGATCAGCATCACACATGGCTATGTGTCCGCATGATGCCACTATCTCTCTGCAAAAGTGCGGTTTCAAGGAATTTCTGTGTCATTTCCTTACAGCGGACGACTCCAGAAAATATTTATTGCTGAGAGTTTTTCAGGCATTTCTCTTTAGAACGTTAGGAGCGTCTGTCTGACTTCTGTAGTAGTGTGGGGGTGGAAATTGCATCTTGCAGAAGTCACAGGGTAAAGGGTACATCTCAGATTAATGCGTCGCGCAGAATGACACAGTAGCACCCACACACTCCCAGAAAATGGCGACCCTGCCAGGATAGGTAAAATAGGCAAGCTACCAGGATAGGAAAGTGTCAGGATAGTTAGGTATGGCAGTTCGCAGCAGTAGTACTTTGAAGAATTTTCTTTCATGTATTAAATAGCTGTTTGCAAAGATTGGGATCAGAATAGATACAGGCAGTGAAGAAAGCAGAATTGTAGGGAAAAGGGCGTGTGTTATAGTGTTGGAAAATTTTGCATTTTTTACGATTTTTGTGTCGCTGTTAGGGCATAGGATCTTCAGGTGATACGCACAGACACAGAGTGATGCAGAGACGCAGTGTGATGCAGCATCATATAAGTTAGAATTAAGAAATAACATTTTTATTTTTCTCCCTTTGCAAGTGCACAGATGGCGATTGGAGACTGTAGCAGAGCAGACACAACATTAGCCGAGAAGTCACGACGTTGTTGTTGTTTTTGGTTCAACCAACTGGTAAGTGGTCTTACAGTTTTGTAGATAGGGTTGTGTTGTGTTGAAAGAATTCCCATGTTAACGAGAGCACAAGCCAAAAGGTTACGTGAGAGACAGCAAGTAGGCAAGATGGGGGAGAATCAACCAGATAGACAGCAAGTAAACAAGCTTATTGAGAATAGGACAGAAAGTGAACCTGAGAATAGGACAGACGGTGAATCAGAGAATAGGACAGTCGGGGAGCTGCAGAATCAGCAGGCTCATTTAGACTGGGATAAAACTGAGACAGATCAGACAGATGGGAATCGAAGGTACGAGAACATCGAATTTCCAGAATATGAAATTCCAAGTAGGGTACATTCTGTGCCAGAAATATACAGCCCACGTAGGAAATGGCAAAGAATAAAAGCGAAACGAGCACAGGAAACACGTTTGTTTGTCGCATATTGAGGGACAGAATACGCATCAATACAGTCAATGAACCGGCAGTTAGCTAACGTTCAAAGAGAAATAGACAGTGAGGAAGAGGGGGAACATTTGGAGTACGTCGGACCTATCGTACACATTCTAAATATGCCCCAACAACAAACACAGAATTGTGCAGAGTTACGAGCGGCACGAAAAGGTTCCGTAACAGACGCAACTGTACCTGCAAACACAAGAAATACACAACAGAGAGGGCAGAATGGGGAGTTGTTTGCGCCACGCAATGGTTCAATGACAAACGCAACTAGTCCTCAACACAGACAGCACGGGTTATTGCAGTTATCAAACTTAGAAACGCCACAGCATAGCCCAGTAAACGACGTAACTGACCGAGTAGAAATCAATAGATCGAGAACACATAGTTCAGCAGAAGGTAGTGCTACAGGAAAGGACGCGATCATGGAGATGTTACAAAAAATGAACGCTAGTATGACGAAACAGAATCAGGAATTGAAACAGGATAATCAGGCTGTTAAGACACAGATCCAACAGGTTAAAATCCAGGTGGAAGAAGGGATCGCCAGAATTGATAGTCAGATCACTCAGATAAACAAAGATGCGAAAGAATCTAGGGAAAGAATTCAGGTACTAACACAATGTCAGCAACAATTACGCACTGACGTGGACAGGGTCCAATTTGACATCGTAAACGGTGACAAAAAGGTGGAACGTTTTACAAAAAAAGACACTCGCACAGCAATACAAATTTCGGAAGAACAAGCAATTCAAAGCAAGGTCGCAAAGGTTTCACTGAAAAAATATGATCAGCGGATCAATAAAATAGGACTTAAAAACAAAGATCAGTTTGAAAAGCTTCGAACAGAGTTGATACAAACTATCGAAGAAAATATCGAGACCGATTACACCTGTAGCGATACAACTGACATGTCAAGTATTAATTCAGTACACGAACACGCACCGTCTAAGAAAGTTCAAGTAGAAACAAGGCTAGACGTAACACTCGCGCAGAAATCGAAACAGAAAACCCCGATTAAAGTAATACACGACATGCCACAGGACCAGGCACAGTATCTAGAAAAACGGAACACATACATTCAGCCGATACCAATCGAAAGACAGGCAACTGAACCAGTAAATCCAATGACACAACATAATAGCAGCACTGGTACTATACCGCGAACGACGAGAGTACAATACACGAGCAACACTTTTGTTCACAAATGATACGATATGACGCGGATATGCGTCAGGAAATTGAGAATAGGCAGACAGGCAGCAGATTACCAGAGAATAAACACGACGACACAAGCAGTGGCAGATTATTTGAGCCCATGAATCATCCACAAACCGGATTTATGAGTAGAGATGATACAGACCACTTCCTTACAGTTAGAAAATTTCGACATTTCAAGGAAGAAAGCGGTAGCTTGCATTCACGCACATTCATCGATCAGTTTCAAGTAGGCTTACCAAACCACTGGAGCGTAGCTCACAAACTTGACTTCATTTGTGCACACGTCAGGGACAGTAGCAGAGGTGGTGCAAAAGATCGCGGCTACCTGTACGTCTTGCCTACAGTTCAGAACAGCATTTCTCGAAATGTATTGGTCTAAGGAGTCGCAAAACAAAATTAAATACGAGTTACTTCAAATGACACCATATGAGAACTCAGGAGAGAAAAGCGTGGTAAAATTCTTTGATACAATGGACAAAAAGAATCAATGCCTAGACAAACCATACAGTAACGGAGAGCTGATACGTCTATTTAGAATGAAATCACCGGTAAAGTATCAACAGGTGACAGTAGGTAAAAATGAAAACACCGAAGAATTCAAAGAGGTTTTAAGGGAACTTGAATTTATGTTTAAAGAAGACGAGGTGAAAGAAAAAAGAAAGGAAAGGGAACAGCAAAAGGAGAGGACTAAGAACGAATATTCCAATAATAATAGTCGTAATCCTAACACCAATAATTTCAGGCAATTTAACAGACAAGGAAAGTGGCACAATGGAGACAATTGGCATAGAAACGATATCCAGAATAATTGGTACCCAAATAGGAACGGTAATTGACACTCATACAGTGGCGGATATGGGTTTAGGAATCAAAATGCCAACGGTCAAGGGTACTTTGAAAGAGGTCACGATGTCAGAAACAGCAACTGGTGAGACCAAGGCGCGAATAATTACACAGGAAATTATGGTCCACAGAGACAAGAACAACACATCAAAGGGAAACCAGATGTAGAAGTTAGGCCACCGAAGACTGCCAAACGTAAAGATTGAATTGAAAAATGCCGAAGAGGTTAGGCAAACTAACGTCCACCCTATCTTACACTAATCCCTAAATAAAAAATAAATTAAGAATCGACAAAATAACACATTAATTAAAAGAAAAAGGGACACAATACACACTAACAATCTCTTGTAGTATCAAGTACACTACAACATGCACACAAACAATAAATGGTACACAACAATTAAAAGAATGAAGAAGTGGTAGGCTATAAAAATGATAGATATCTGCTTTAATTAAATTATCATAAGAGAAATAAATAATAATTTTCTTCATTTTCTTAAACATTGCATTGTATAGAGTCAAAATCTCTTGTTGTTGGTATAAATCAAAACATTGTAAAAAAATTTCTCTACACGAAAAAAGGGACATCGCCACCAACACCAATCACCAGCTCCCTTAAACCAGATGCTTCGAGATAGCAACAGAGAGGGTACAGACATGTTGAGAAAGCATTTAGGGCAATAACAACAACATGAAGACCAACGCCTCACTGGAAATGCAGGTTGCAACCAGGTTGGACTTCAGGAGGACAACGCACAGCAGGGACGTTTCATATGTCACGACACTGCTACACAACGGAAGATGTGGGGAGAATCATAATACGACGAGACGACAATGAAGGTACAAAAAATTACTAAGATCTACAAACTCATCAAGTAACATTTGGAAAGGCAGTCAGATCCTACAAATCCTATATCACTCCTACACTAAAATTCACATATTCCTAGCCCAATAAGAGCAGAAGAATGCAAGAAAGAAGAGAAGAACAGAAGATACAAGATGAAGAAGGGCAGAAAACAGCAAGATACCTTTTTCTCCTACCCTACAAAGCAAATTGCTACAAACGTCTTTCCATGAACTTTGAGGCATGGCAACTACTACAACAACCTCTCCAAAAATAAACCTTGAATAGTCAAACAAATACAAGCAAACGGCAAACGGAATATTACGTTGTACCAACCAACATTATCTAAAAACAGATTCAGCAAAAAGAACAGTATTCTCCCTACCACATCATCAAATTGTCATACCGAACCAGGTGTGAAGTACCAAGATGTCACAGCACAATATTGGGTGATGATCGTCGGTAGTCAACTACAATTATCGAACTGCCATACTGCCCCAGGTGTGACAGCAAAGGAGTACCAAGACATCACTGTTTATGCGGTAAACCACAGTCATCATAATCGGTTAAAAGTACCACTCCATAATGGCAATGTCGACAAGTAAGACCCGGCTTCGCATGCTAGAGCGCTTCTCTCATGATTTGTGACACCCATACAAATGAGTCGCCGCCTTCCAGTATTTCAGTGGGGATCGTCTAGCACAGAAACTGACGCAGCATAAAACGAAAAGACTGATAAAATACAAATGTAGGGTTAAGAAAATGATATATTTGTAAAAATATTTTTTTCCGTTTTTGTAAAAGTAATTATTTTATCATATATGTAAAGCCCATAATGTGATAGAGACCTTAAAATATTATGTAAAGAATATTAATTAGTATAAGTAGATAATCTCAAAAACCCCTGTAAAGCCTAGTTAGGTTTTTATATAAAAACGGTTTTGGTTAATCATAGGTTGAAAGAGGATAGAATAAAGAAAAAAACACTCCTTCACTCTTAAAACAGTGACACGAGAAAAATAATGCCTAAATAAATAAAACAAAGTCACACAACAGAGCTTTTGCGAACATTCACGGAAAGCTTAACTAAAGAAAAGATATAACCACACTAAAACATGATACACAGTACACTAAAGAGTTTGGAAAAATTAATATTGAAAAAACAATTTTTGGAAATGAAAAAGAAAAACAGACATACGTACTGGCAATGACAAAGAATAACAACCTTTGTAAAGTCTATATTTGCCTAACAACAAAGCATAAAGTGTAGAATTAAAAATAGAAACAACGGCTATAAAGAAATCATTAGAAAAAATTGTTCAGCATAACTGAGAAAAGTTTATTGGAAATGCTAAAAGAACAATTTTTGCCTGCCTTTGTCAATGTTTTCCTCGGCATTGACAAACCCCAGACAAAAATTTTGTCAGAAGGAGAGAGGTATGTAGGACGTCGTGGTCTCCTGACCTTCATTGTATGTAAGATATCGTCGTCTCCTGACCTTCATTGTTTACATATTTCGCCCTCACAATCATATTCCGCTTATCAAGACGCTTCACTCGAACCCAAACTCGATAAGATAAAGTCAATGTTGTATGAATTCATGTAAACGATATGCAAATAAGTATTAAATCGAAAGAGCGCACCAAGATTGAAATACTCGAGGCCGGCGTACACACACACATTCAAGACACGACGGTCGTAGGGGCTTTTAGTTTGGGAGAGGCAGACCGCACGCCGGGAGGCCGGTCCCCTCGAAGGATGAGTCAGCCTATCTACGTCAGACGGCGAGCGCCCGTATAGCAGACAGCGTTTGCCTGAGTGAAAGGCAGAACGACCCCGTGTTCGGCTTAAAAGCAAATTACGCTACATTGTGTCGGAGCGCTCAGCCTACACATTCTTTACAAACATAGCACGCAGTTTCAGAGGTTTTCACAGGGAGACAGCAAACGCCAAACACTGATGCTACAGACTTCCGGATTGGTCACATTAAACGAAACGTCATTCTCCCGTTTTAGAAGAGCAATGCTGATCGGCTGACGATATTCCTGATGCCTTGAGCTGAAGGAATAACAGAAGAGACCTAAAGATATACCCCTTCACGTCTGGTGTGGAGAGGAGCCGTTCTGTTGGAGCGACAACACGTAACGAGAGCGTGTGCACTCGTATGTGTATTCAAAGAGCGAGGAACAAGTATCTCCTCAGTACTTCACTGGAAGAGCACAACTGTCGAGAGCACATAGGAGTGCAACTCTATATTGAGTCCTTGCGGTTAAGCGTTGTTCACTGTGTCAGCCGCCACACTTATTGTACAGTGTGAACGGACAGAGTTAAACGCCTGCGAGCGAATTTTTGAGTGGTATCACGGTGGACTGGTTATCTGACTGGTGTACCACGCCAATAGTTAGACTAGGGGCGAATAGGAGTCCTTGACTTCATCAAGGCGTAGGGAGAGTTTGATTGGCGAAGGTCAATCCAGATAGAACGAAAGTTATCTTATCTGTCAGCAGAGAGTGGTGAAGACAGCAGTCATCGCAGCTTACGGTATTGTGTGCTACAGCGTTTGCGAACCCCATATTTCCTCCACAACAGTACACTTCACTGCATTTCACATGCAACAACCTCGACCGTACCTAGCAACATTCTAACGGATAATTATTCAAGTTGAGTAGGCGCGCCTCTCAGTCTTTCCGCCAAGTCAATAACAATCTTAAACTTTGTATAGAAATTTCATTAGCGAATCCTATCCTTGGGAGGTAACTTTACATTCCAAACAGAACCAGGAAATAAGGTGTTCTGTTCATAACTAAAAGTGCCATTGTTATTTCTCAGAATTTTTGCAAAATAAATAATAATTTTTGTTAGTTTCATGTTTTTCTTACACAAACTAGCACTAATCCAGTACCCAAGTATCCCACTAACTACGTAAGAAATTTTGTGAATTTTTGTGTCATTTCCTTACAGCGGACGATTCCAAAAGATATTTATTGCTGAGAGTTTTTCAGGCATTTCTCTTTAGAACGTTAGGAGCGTCTGTCTGACTTCTGTAGTAGTGTGGGGGTGGAAATTGCATCTTGCAGGAGTCACAGGGTAAAGGGTACATCTCAGATTAAACCGTTGCGCAGAATGACAGAATAACACCCACACGCTCACACCTGTGGTCATCCAATGGCTGAGTGGGGATTTGGCGATTGCTTGGAGAACGTTGCCTGGCATCAGTGAAGTACGGCGGAAATGGTGTTACGTTATGGTATGGTTTTCGTGGTCTTCTTATTGCGCTAAATGCGAAGGGATACGAACACATTTTACCACATGGAGTACTCCGTACACTAGAGTTACAGTTCGTATAAAATGACTGACTCTAGTGCCAAGACAGTCCACCCTGTCATAAAGCAGCAACTGTGAGCCAATGCCTTGTGGACAACACCATTTCTGAAATGGACTAGCCTGCCCAGAGTCCCGACCTGAGTCCAATGGGACAGCTTTGGGATGAGGTAAATCGTCGACTTCGCTCCAGGCCAAAGCGTCCAACATCATTACCCTCGCTGTGTTTGGTTCTTGATGAACCAATCCTTCACTGTCATTAAGACACTTCGCTGACGGTGTTCCAAGCAGAGCTCACGCAGGAATAAAGGTGAAGAGTAGGCATTGCCCATATTAATGTCGACTATTATTTTTACGGTTACTTTTGATGAGATAGTGTATAACTGACCTAGTGGATAATGTCGGAAGTTTCGTGAGGCTTTTCACGGATGATGCTGATGTGTACAGAGATGTCGAAAAGATACAAAATTGTGCAGAGACACAGGAAGATCTGAAGAGAATCGACGCTTACTGCAGGGATTGGCATTTGACGCTCGGCATAAACAAGTGTAACGTATTAATGTGTAATTGGTCAGGGATACCCTACATTCATAAAATATTCAGCGAAGTGGAACGACCAAATACTCGTAACACTTATCGCGGGTAAGACTAATTCCAAACTGGGATTCATTGGAAGAATCCTCAAGAAGTATATCTTACGAAACCCTCGTCCAACCTATATCTGAATATTGCTCGTGAATCTGAGACTGGTACCAGGTAGAGCTGATAGAAGAAGTAGAACAGATCCAAGAAAGACCAACGCTTTTAGTTATAGGTTCATTTACTAAGCGCAAAAGCGCCACGGAGATGCTCAATCAACTCTCGTGGCAAACTCTGCAAGATAGGATTTAAACATTGCAATGTCGTTTAGTGTTAAAATTACGGGAGCATACATTTCAATAAGAATCAACCGATATACTACTCCCTCGTCCATATATCTCGAGAAAGGTCCACGAACTTAAAATTAGATTTGAGCTTAAACGGTGACTTATTAACAATCGTACTTCCAGCTATCCATTCGCGGCTGGAACAGGTAAGGGGGAAGGGAGAGTGGTACGCAAACTACCACACCCTAGATGCTCTTGTTTTCACATTTGCATTTCGTTTGATGTCTCTTATGTAGGATGAACATTGTTCAAGTCACTAGATTTCTTACTCGTGCAAGGGAGAGCACTGGCGGAATTGTACGTGCGACATACATGGTACAATCATTTATTCTTGATATACGTATATTCCACCTCGACATGTCAAATATGGACTCATTCACTAACTCACGCCATTCCTCCTGGTACCTGCACTTTTTTTTCTTTACTTGTTCCGAAAGGAGAACGAGTGGGAACTAGAAAATGTAAAATATTAATTCACTTCATTACAAGATAAATATGAAGATTTACTTAACTTTGTGTAACTCATTGGACAAGAATGTTCTGCGCAGTTACAACTGCCTCTGAATATTAAAGTATCAACGGATACAGACAAATTTACATAAGTCTTCACTCGGAATGCACAGACAAAATGTTCATTATTAAAGTTTAGCATAAGACTTAGAGATGTAGCTTCGCCAACACCTCCCATCCGGCGTTGTAGTATACAGCGACACATTATTGTCGTCTGTAACGTCGAAGCGGTGCCAACTTTGTTACGGGACCTCGATATTTGTACTATACCACATAAACGACATTTTATAGATGTGGGAAACTTTATTGGGGAAGAGAAGCAATGGGGCATGATTTCACACAGCTCATAACACATTAAAACACCTTGGACTAACCATCTGACAGGAATCCCACAATAGACTAAAACTGCTGGAACTGTAACTGGCTCATCATGAGGATGCACATTTCAGCTACCCTCCACGCCTATGAAACCTTCACTTGGCCTATTATCTCCGACCCCACTTCTTTTTAATAGTCGTATTTCTTATCATCGGCGGTTACGTAAATGACTGTTGTTGTTGTTGTGGTCTTCAGTCCTGAGACTGGTTTGATGCAGCTCTCCATGCTACTCTATCCTGTGCAAGCTTCTTCATCTCCCAGTACCTACTGCAAGCAACATCCTTCTGAATCTGCTTAGTGTATTCATCTCTTGGTCTCCCTCTACGATTTTTACCCTCCACGCTGCCCTCCAACGCTAAATTTGTGATCCCTTGATGCCTCAAAACATGTCCTACCAACCGATCCCTTCTTCTAGTCAAGTTGTGCCACAAACTTCTCTTCTCCCCAATCCTATTCAATACCTCCTCATTAGTTACGTGATCTACCCACCTTATCTTCAGCATTCTTCTGTAGCACCACATTTCAAAAGCTTCTATTCTCTTCTTGTCCAAACTATTTATCGTCCATGTTTCACTCCCATACATGGCTACACTCTATACAAATACTTTCAGAAACGACTTCCTGACACTTAAATCTACACTCGATGTTAACAAATTTCTCTTCTTCAGAAACTATTTCCTTGCCATAGCCAGTCTACATTTTATATCCTCTCTACTTCGACCATCATCAGTTATTTTACTCCCTAAATAGCAAAACTCCTTTACTACTTTAAGTGTCTCATTTCCTAATCTAATTCCCTCAGCATCACCCTATTTAATTTGACTACATTCCATTATCCTCGTTTTGCTTTTGTTGATGTTCATCTTATATCCTCCTTTCAAGACGTAAATGACTAGAGTTGAAATATTATATGACAGATACACCCAGTACCAGAGAGGATTAGTTTTGTTCGTGTTAGTGTTGTCACTAGCCCAGTCAAGGTATACAAGGGACGTGAATAGCGTCAGATGTTGAGTGCCACTGTAAAGGACACAACAGTCCACATATTCGTATGGGACAGTATTATCATTTCCTGACGTAGTAAGTGGCGTCATTGTGGGTTGGTCGGATCTTACAATACCCAGATTTGTGTGGCATTCAGATGTGATGGTGGCCCTATGTTGGACAGCATGTGAACGTGAGACCAAGCATACTCGTCCTTATGTTTCCGTTCGACCACGTCTCACCATTGCAGGGAAGGATAGATGTACAGTGCACCAAGCTCATCGTATCAACTCACACCTGTTCCTTCCAGCCCCCTCCAACACTCTGTGTTAACGCGCACCATTGGTCAGAGACAAGCACCAGCCGTACTAGAGGAAATTACTGTTCCACGCTTCTGTTGACGCCACTGTACAAACGGCAGTGCTTAGAGTGGTGCCATGACTGGGAAACTTGGATGCTGGTGAATGGCGTCACACTGCCTTCAACCATGAATCGCAGTTCTGCACTACACTGGATAACCATTTCCGGCGAGCACTGATGCGATCTGGAGAGGTGTCTCAATCTTCCAATATTTTGGAGAGTCACAGGCGTGTTACTGTAGCGACATGGAGTGTGGAGGAATCTAGTGTGATTTCAGGTCACGCCTGGTAGTGACAGAGAACTCTGATAGCAGAACGGTACGTCACAGACGTCCTGTATGCTGATGCCATGTGACAGTATCGTGGTGCCATTTTTCAACAGGACAAATCTCGTTCACACATGGCGCATGTCTTTATGAACTGTCTGAGTGATGTTGAGCTCTTGCCATGGTCAGCAAAGTCTTCAGATCTGTCCCTGACAGAACATATGTGGGACCATCTCGGATGACAACTCTGTCACAGTGGCAGCATCCACGATATCCAGGACTATCTAAAACGATTGTGGGCTAGCTTACCTCAGGAGAGGCTGCAACGGCTTTCTGAGTCCTTTTTCTGTGGAATAAGTGCAGGTATACTGGACAAGGGGATGTGGCATCTACTGATAAGTGGACTCATATTGCCAAGATCCTTGTAAATTTGTCTCGATTTTCTAACCAATGAAATAACACTACATACCCTCTCAGTCCCTGAAGTTTCATTTCATTTCCTCTCCCCTCCTGAGTACTTTAATTTTTCTGCTAAGCAATGTATATTTAATCCAGTAATGTTCTCCTTCAGAAGATTCCAGGTTCGAATCCTGGCAGTGCCACCATTATCTGACACTTCACTCCTTTTTACATTCGTCAGACATCAGCAAAAACACCCTGTGAGTGCTATAGCGTCACTAGAATAAATTACTGAGGATAGAAGTGTACCCTTATTCTATGACAGAGCACCTCGGTGTTTAGCTGCAGAAAATTTGTTTAATTTCAGTATTGTTGTCAAAGAAACACACGGGTTTACGTAGACTGTGATATGACAATTTCAGGACGGTTGTCAGGATAGCGTATTACGTCCTGAGTAGCAGAAATAACACTGAACATAACAATATAAAATTTAAATAGAAGGTTCTCTACAAGCTTTTTCTTATTTATAGATAGTGAAGCACTGTCTGAGTTGGTCAATATTACGACGAATCATCTGATTCCGGTTATAAGTTTGGAGCTATTTAGGATGACAATCAAGTCTACAGAAGATAGTTAGTTTTTGTGACAAGATGAGCAAAAGATTACTCAAGATTGCTCATGTTCACAGTGGATACAAGCTGGTGATCCAACAATTTTACGCCTCTGCCAACGGCATCTAACTTTAGCTGCAACGTGCTGTCAGCTGCATGGCTGCTCTCACCATCTGAAAATCCTATAAAAAGATAATCAAAATCTTTACTTATTTTATCAGTTGAAACTGTCCTATGTGTCTATTTAAGCGAGAAAACATGCACTCATGCCTAGTCTGGAAAATATGGCGATATACACGTGCGTAGATGGAGCAGCGTGTATACTTCACTGCCCTCTCAGTTCTCGCAAGAACAATTAACTACGTGGCTGTTTCGTTTTTCCGCTATCGGAGCTCAACGACTCTTCAGCACATTTCTAGCTGAATGTCAGCCAAAGTGAATGCAATGTTCACACAGAAATTCCTCTTTTGGCGTCGTACAGAGTGTGATGCGCCCTTTTCTACACTTGACGCTGGTTCAGGGGAGAGTCTCCGAAGTTTTCGGTATTGTGTCTTTCGTAGCAAACTGTCCCTCAACTGTGTCATTTCGTGCTTCACGTCACGAATTTTTCGGACCAATGGGAATGTTCCTTTAATCTTGTGGAAACTACCCCGCCAGTCCTAAAGGGCCTACCTGTAAACTGCGTCAAAATATCGCCAGTTCTACTCCTTCCGAATTTATTTCAGCCAATTAGACATACTGCGTCCACTCCTGACGCCTAAAAGTTACACGCGTGCTTCACAAGAGCACCATGGGCCTTTCACGTGATCAGCTGTGTCCCTGGCATATTTGTATCCATCTATAAATTCCCCAACACAGTTTTCTAAAGAATTTCTCCGTCGTAGGCAACACTGAGCCGCTACCTGCTCCCCTCAATGTATCGCCCAGTGCGTTCATTATCTCTCTCGCTGTGGGTCACCGACCCCTGTTAGAAGCCTTTGTTGTATGCAGGCCGTGACAGCACAACTCGCGTCTGTCCCCAAACTAAAACGTTTCTTCTAGCAGCTTTTTTCACCTATTGCTCACCGATAAGCAGGATTTGGATTAGGTGTGTTAATACCATCAAATCGAGTGTCATCCCTTTTGGCATTACATACTGTACATTTTGATAGGCAAATTTGCTCATTATCACCGAAGCATGTCAGGTGACATATCCATCTACTTGTCATGGCATATAAAATCTCATGTAAGGTGCGAAATTAACATTCATTCAAGCTGCCACCTTACAGATACATATATTCGAAGGCTATACGTTCCATCGTCTGCAACTATTTGCCTTCCCCAACGTATATATCGTTTACCATTGAACATTGAACATTGAACATCTCTATATATCCTACACTATCCGAAAACTTTACTCTAACAGGCTCATTTCCTCCATCAAATTTCCATTTCTGATATGTTGCCGCATCTATACCGTAACATCGCTCTGAAACTACACGAACACAAACTTCATATCCTCTCTTAACGAAACTTTCACTGTTTCCCCTTCCCAGATAATGAAAACCACATGTTTTAATTCGTACTAACAGTTCTAACTCCTGTCACCCTATCCCACCACTTTCCTATCAAATTTTCCATTTTCCTGTCTTCTTCATTTCATGACCCAGCCTACAACCCAATACCATTTTTTAATACCGTTCATGCCATACACCCCAACCCTTGCCTCCACCTTCACGATTACAACCCACCTGCTTCTTTAACCAATACCATACAACAAGACAAAATGCCTAACCTTTCCTCGCGTAATAACGTTATATCAGTGCAGGCTCTTGAACGTTTGGTAATCTGCAGTGCTTCATTTTGAGACGTTCACCTTCTGCATTACATTATCATTCGTTTTTTTTTAATTATAAGGGGCTGTCAAATGAAAACCTAACACCCATCACAGAGGGACCATGCAGTCGTTACATTCAAAAGCTACCGCCACACTTGTTGAGACATTTATCCCACTGGGAGACCATCAATTCCTATTTCGTAAAACGTGGTCGGCCCCTTAAATTCCACACTCTCACCCACTCTTGCACTTCCCTGTCCAACAAAACAGACATCCAGACATGTCTTTCTTCAGGTCTACAAAGATTTTAAAATCGCATAGTGAACAATCCGGGCTGTAGGGAAGATGTTGGAGTGTTTCCCAGTAAAATTGTAGAGGCGTAGCCTTCGTCCAATTGACAGTTGCGGGGCGGGCGTTATCGTGCAACAGGATGGTTACATCCGATAGCATTCCTGGGCGATTTGACTGTATGAACTTCGAAGTTTCGGCAAAGTACTGTGTACTGAATGCGGTTCCAAGCTCGAGGAACTCGACGAGCATAGTGGTCATCACGACCTTAACGGAACTCGTGTGAATAGTTTTGGATTTGTTTGGCTGGAGAGATATAGGATGTTTCCAATGCTGGCTTTGCCATTTGCCCTCGGGCTGTTGGAATGAAGACGGAATTACCCTATTGTACGGTAGCACCCGCCCCAACACTGCCAGACGAGTGAAGGACACACTTCAGCGATTTGGTTGGGAAACACTGTAATATCCTCCGTACAGCCCAGGTCGTTCACTGTGTGATGTTCACATCTTTGGTAAAGTGAAGAAAGACATGTGTGGACGACGGTTTCAGCAGGGCGAGGAAGTGCAAGAGTGGGTGCGGTTCTGGATATGTCAGCAAAACATAAATTGACCATCGTGTCTCCCACTGGGATAAATGTCGTGACGGGTGCGGTGACTACTTTTGAATGAAATCATTCCCTAGTCCCGTAGTGGTGCGTGTTCGATTTTTATTTCACTGCTCCTCACAAAACCCAACAAGAACTACATTTTACTTTTTAAATATTTTCTCAACATTAAAAAAGTAAATGTTTCACCTTTATAATTAGACTATGTCAGGTTTGAATATCTTAACCCAATATGGAGAAAAGAAACAAAATAACAATAACGTACCTGTCTCCTATCAGATACGTTAATGGGCTAGCAAGAACAATAAGATTATTAGAGACGGCTCCCAACCCCAAGTTAGGGAAACTTGGGGAAGGAAATTAGCAATACCTTCTCAAAGGAATTTTCCTGGCATTCACTTCAAGCAATTTAATGTGATAATGGAAACCAATTTAATGTGATAATACACTACTGGCCACTAAAATTGCTACACCAAGAAGAAATGCAGATGACAAACGGGTATTCATTGGACAAATATATTATACCAGAACTGACATATGATTACATTTTTACGCAGTTTGGGTGCATAGATCCTGAGAAATCAGTACCCAAAACAACCACCTCTGGCCGTAATAACGGCCTTAATACGCCTGGGCATTGAGTCAAACAGAGATTGGATGGCGTGTACAGGTATAGCTGCCCATGCAGCTTCAACACGATACCACAGTTCATCAAGAGTAGTGACTGGCGTATTGTGACGAACCAGTTGCTTGGCCACCATTGACGTTTTCAGTTGGTGAGAGATCGGGAGAATGTGCTGGCCAGGGCAGCAGTCGAACATTTTCTGTATCCAGAAGGGCCGTACAGGACCTGCAACATGCGGTCGTGCATTATCCTGCTGAAATGTAGGGTTTCGCAGGGATCAAATGAAGGGTAGAGCCACGGGTCGTAACACATCTGAAATGTAACGTCCACTGTTCAAAGTGCCGTCAATCCGAACAAGAGGTGATCGAGTCGTGTAACCAATGGCACCCTCATACCATCACGCCGGGAGATACCCCAGTATGGCGATGACGCATACACGTTTCCAATGTGCGTTCACCGCGATGTCGCCAAACACGGGTGCGACCATCAGGATGCTATAAACAGAACCTGGATTCATCCGAAAAAATGACGTTTTGCCATTCGTGTACCCTGGTTCGTCGTTGAGTACACAATCGCAGGCGCTCCTGTCTGTGATGCAGCGTCAAGGGTAACCGCACCCATAGTCTCCGAGCTGATAGTATATGCTGCTGCAAACGTCGTCGAACTGTTCGTGCAGATGGTTGTTGTCTTGAAAACGTCCCCATCTGTTGACTCAGGGGTCGAGACGTGGATGCACGATCCGTTACAGCCATGCGGATAAGATGCCTGTCGTCTCGACTGCTAGTGATACGAGGCCGTTGGGATCCAGCACGGCGTTCCGTATTACCCTCCTGAACCCACCGATTCCATATACGGCTAACAGTCATTGTATTTCAATCAACGCGAGCAGCAATGTCGCGATACGATAAACCGCAATCACGATAGGCTACAATTCGACTTTTATGGAAGTCGGAAACGTGGTGGTACTCATTTCTCCTCCTTACACGAGGCATCACAACAACGTTTCACCAGGCAACGCCGGTCAACTGCTGTTTGTGTATGAGTAATCGGTTGGAAACTTTCCTCATGTCAGCACGTTGTAAGTGTCGCCACCGGCGCCAACCTTGTTTGAATGCTCTGGAAAGCTAATCATTTGCATATCACAGCATCTTCTTCCTGTCGGTTAAATGTCTCGTCTGTAGCAAGTCATCTTCGTGGTGTAGCAATTTTTAGTGGCCTGTAGTGTAAATGGGGAACTGAAACGCCTTCCTTCCGAATAAGGGACCAGTGTCACACCACTGCTCTTCCTCGTTGTTTGGGATACTTCCTAAAGTTAAAAACAGCATACTCAACTGGATACTAGCCCTTTTGAAACCACTGCATCACCTCATTCGTTGTTTATATATGAATGTTAACCCAGATCAGAGCCATCGATCTATGTTCTTAATAATTTTTCCCGAAGTTTTACTACATTAACAGGTTAATTAAGTAGTGGATATGGATTATCAAGAGAAAGGGACGGATTTTCTTGTGTAGTTATGTTTTCTTTATTGAATAAATATATCTTGTTCGATTCTCAGAGGTGCTCTGCTTAGTGCACCTTGAGAACGGGAGCAGCGTATGCTGGGGCAGCGTAGGCGACGGGTGCAGCAGCGATGGCGGGGGCGGCGTAGGCCACGGGGGCGGCGGCTACGGCGGGGGCGGCGTAGGCCACGGGGGCGGCGGCGACGGCGGGGGCTGCCAGGACGCGGGCCGTCTGCGAGATCCTGTACGTGTTGGCGATGGAGGAGGCGGCGGGCGCCACGGCCACGGGGGCGTGGGCCACGGCGACGGCGGGGGCGGCGTAGCCTCCCAAGTAGCCGGCGTGGGCGGCGGCCACGGCGCACAGAAGGATCACCTGCAAAAGACCCAGTTTTAATCTATGATAAAGAATAACACTTATCCATGATACAAGCAACCTGACACGGCAGTTAACGCGTTCTGGATATGATCTCAAATCTCCTCCTGGTCAAACAAATAATAATTTGTTACGGAATTCCTAAATCCCAATGTGGGTAACAGGATGATTCCTTTGGAAAGGTACTGATACATTTGATGCTAGAATCTCTTCCAATTCGAACTAATCCTCTGTCTCTTATGAACTCATCATTGACTGAATGTTAAACATTAAATTTTCTTTCCATCCAATGTAAGTTAGTTCCTTCACTTTTTGCAGTACTTCATCTTGTGCCTTTAAATTTTATATGTTACCGTGTCCCTAAATGCCAAACTCCAGTTATCTGAAGACTACGAATACATTTCTAACGAGGATCCCACATGTTTCAAGAGAATATGTGAAAAGAGAACCTTGCCTCTCTGAGTTATGATCGATTTTCCTTCGGTCATACCGCCACTTGGCGACTGAATGGACTTCTCAGAGAAAAGCAAAGTAGTTGTGATGTGGCTTATAACCTATTTGGCATTTTCACAATTTTTTGACTAAAACTGTAAATTAGCCACTATATGCGGTACATTAAAGTATGGTTTCTCTAGTTTCGTTAGCGGCTGTAGTGTTCACCAATTGGTTCAAATGGCTCCAAGCACTATGGGACTCAACCATCTGAGGTCATCAGTCCCCCAGAACGTAGAACTACTTAAACTTAACCAACCTAAGGACATCACACACATCCATGATCGCGGCAGGACTCGAACCTGCGACCGTAGCAGTCGCGCGGTTCCGGACTGAAGCGTCTAGAATCGCTCGGCACAGCGGCCTGCTAGTGTTCACCGCAGCAGCAGTAAAATAATGACTATTCCGAGAAGTAATAGCAACATGAAGCGTTGTGCTATTCCAAAAGAATTTCGAATTTGACTTTCTTGAATCTTTACTGAGACTGCCAACCAAAAGATGAAGGTCTTGCACCGTCAATGTCGATATTCTTTCACGGATGTGCTGCTAAAGATATGGACACAATGGACGTGAGAGTCGAAATAGTAAAGGTATTTTTTCAAAAATTAAAGAATATGTCCATAATAATGTAGCGCAATGCTAACGTAATGGTTCAAATGGCTCTGAGCACTATGGGACTTAACAGCTGTGGTCATCAGTCCCCTAGAACTTAGAACTACTTAAACCTAACTAACCTAAGGACATCACACACATCCATGCCCGAGGCAGGATTCGAACCTGCGACCGTAGCAGTCGCGCGGTCCCGCACTGCGCGCCTAGAACCGCGAGACCACCGCGGCCGGCGCTAACGTAATTACAATGTTTTTGCTGTGGTACACATTTAATTAGAGTACCACATTTGATACTGCATTATGTTGTAAAACATACGAAACACTAATCTACCTTTCTCGTCGTATTCACATTCTTTACGTATAATTGAATGACTTATATAGTTTCGTTATCGCTAGGTACTTAGCAGTTAGCCCGCATGTAGTTACAGATAGCGAGAAGGCCTTATAAATTGTAAACTATACCTTTCTTCACTTTTACGCAATGGCTTTCTAAATTCTCAATAAGATTACGGAACCAAGAATCTAGAACACTCCAGCACCCGAAACGTATATACTTCGGTATGCATTCCTGACCGCAGTAATGGAAAACCTAAAAGCATTTTTTTTTAAACTTAGGATTCATTATTATTTGTAATGATATAGCAGGCAGAACACATTTCAAACGTTTATTGAACTCCACAAGACAGTAACAAAGAAACATCACAGAATTGAAACGTCTCTGTTCAACTGTGTAATTTTATTTTCTAGGTTTCTCAGCAAAAAGATAAAATCAAAAGTATTGTATTCATTGAAATTAATTACAGCATGCGTGAAACTTTGACTAAACTCACACAATTCACTTTGTACTAAAACAGTGTGCTGCTGATGTTAAGGAATGAAACAAGAGAGTTACTATCTAAAACACGACTATCTTTGGTTATTGGAAATTTCAAGACTATCGAGAATGATTTGCAAAATTTATGTATAACTTTTTGTAGTCTCAATGCTGAACAAAACATTATTTCGTCTTGACTCCAGTAACAGTTCTACAAAAATTTCCAGCTAGGCACTCGTGTCTTCAGGAGTTCTAATTAAATAGTGAATTCATAACGTGAAGCAAGAGGGATTCATCCTCAATAAAATGACTGTTTTGTACCTTATTCAGTCACGTAAGAGTGTTCCGATTCATATATCTCCTAGGATAGGTTGTAAAATCTCTTTGTAGTAGCAAACCTTCCATTAACCAAGCTGCATTGCCGAGGTCACTAACGCATGGTCGTGCACAGGTGTTCCACTCAGGAGTAGCGTGCTCATATTGTGCTGGTGGAAGGAAATTTAACGGCTAGCATTTCACTGGCTAGGTAAAGGGAAAGTAATAACATTAAATTATACGAGTGGGTTAAAAAGGACTTTACAACTTTGTAATGATATACAAATTTATTGAGATAACTTACGAATTCGGTAGATTTGTCATTTTGTAGCAAACAATCTCAAGTTTCGCACAAAAGTGTCAAGTGCCATTTTGGTTCCATGTGACTACCATTTGCGATGCGGCAGACATCCCACCGGTAATCAATTTCTTCCCAAACTTGTTGCAGCAAATCAGGCGTAACTTGCGCAACGGCAGGGTAGATTCGATTTTTCAGAACGGCTAAATTGTTTGTAGGAGAAGAACATACACACGAAATTTACGCCGAACAGTTATTGCATAGTTCGTTTCATGAAACCAAAACACACATCGAACACGCTCCGCATCAGTGAAAGTAGCCAGTTTAGCTCTGCGCTACGCTGGCATTCGTGGTGGCCCAGTAGGGTACTGGTGCACTACGTGAATGAAACTTGAGATTGTTTGCTAAAAAATGAAAGACCTACCGATTGTGTAAATTATCTCAGTACATTTCTGTATCATTCCAAAGTTGTGAAGTACTTTTTGACTCACCCTGAATATCACTAAACTTAAGTCAATGTCCTAGATCACACTTCAGAAACCGTCTCGCAGTATTTCACGGAGTGAGATGTGTAACATTGTAGATGATGATTTGACCGTTGGATAGTGGCGTTAATTTCGACTATTAGTGTGTGCCACCTGAGAAGCAAAGCTATTCGCCGACCCCTGATTTCGAACACAAATCTTGCAGCTCCATTTCCACATCTTCAGGCATATCTTATAAGCTGCCTTATAGTGTGTGGCGAAAGGTATTTCACGTACCATTCTCATTTTTCCCCGCCATCCTTATTGCAGTTGATCATAGTACACGAGATGATCGATTGTTGACAAGCCTCCGTCTGAGCTAAAATTTTTCTCATTTTTCATTTACGATCTTTTCAAGAGACAGGTCAAAGCAGTTTGTTGGTTGACTCCTCTAGGTATGTACCCTGTCAGAATTTTAACAGTAAACTGCACCGTGAGAAAGAACGCAACTGTGGTAGGTCAACCACCGGATATGATATTCATATCCCTGATGCTTTTGTCTTCAATAAACGAACGTTCAATGAAACTCGCCGTTCTTCTTTGGACCTATTTAGTCGATCAGTTCTATCTCGTAAGCGTTCGAGACTGACGAGGAATACCGAATTATCATTCTTAAGAGGATTTCGTAAGCTACTTCCTTCGTCGATGGACTGCACACACTTCTAGGACATTCTTCCAATGAATCTCAGTCTGAAATCTATTTTCCTAGTATTAGTTTTAGTTGATGATTCCACTTTAAACTGCTCCGTGTACATACTCTCCATATTTCCAGATATTTAATGCATGTGACTGCTTTAGACTATAGTGCAATCACGCAGCAATGGATCTTTCCGGTTATCTATGCGCATTAGGCTACATTTATTAAGCTGTGTGTCAACTGCCAATAACTGTAAGTGTCGACTCTCTGCTGTCAATTCCTGCATTCCGATACACCTTCCTCGAGTTTTGACTTTTGTAAACGTTACCAGTACGATGCGTCCTGCAGCTCCCAGGAATTTAGAAAAAAGACATTATAACACCTACGCCAAATAAGCCAGCGCGACACATAGTGTAATCCAATAACAACAAATTCTCGCCGGCCGGATTGTCCGAGCGGTTCTAGGCGCTTCAGACTGGAACCACGCGACCGCTAAGATCGCAGGCTCGAATCCTGCCGCGGCCATGGATGTGTTTGGTGTCCTTAGGTTAGTTAGGTTTAAGTAGGTCTAAGTTCTAGGGGACTGATGAGGATATGAGATACGTTCAAGTGTGGTGATATAGATACAACTGTCCACACCAGTCATATGGTAAATACAGATACATGTCTTGTGAAGATGGGCAAAGCTAGTAAATAAACAGCATGTTTGCTGTAATATTGTTTTTTTTTTAAGTAACTATTTCTCCCTAGGGGAGACTACTACAGAAACTACTTTTACGTCAGAACATTTTTCTCCAGTAAGGTGGTTATGATGCTGCACTCTGTTTTCTACGAATTTTACAACGCAATAACAAAGCTGGTCTGATGTTCCGTACACTGGCATAGACGACAGTGCGGAATTGCATCGAATACCTTATGGAAAGAGAATATGACATCAACATAGGCGTCGGTGTCTACAGTTTTCTGGGTCTCGTGGACGAGGCTCCCTTCTGTTCGTGAAAACCACTTTGTCCCCTCCCTCCAGGAATTTTTCTCTGCCTGCGAAACGTCAACATGCAGCCTGCGTGAGCTGTTTTCCTCAGTGTAATTCTTCGGACCGCGTACTCACCAGCTTGTACATGATGAGGATGTGTGTGTGTCGTCGGCTGCGGGCAACTGATGCCTCCCCCTGGCACGGCGTGCCTTATATACTGCTCGCTGGCTGTGGGTCATGTTTCAGTAGCGACGATCCAGTTAGAGACCGGAGGCGGCCCCACCTCGCGCTGTTGTGCTCTTGACCCATTCGCGATATACTCGCTCTCGTTAGGGTCATTAGTCTGACTGCAGAACTCTTGGTTGCCGTTAAGTCGTCGATATTCTGACCGTAGACTTCCGCCGCAAGAGAGTTATTGCTTCTTACTGCAGTTCTTACATTAATATCGTGTTACGTATGTCGTTTACACGATTTGTATCTGTATAATGTGGAGATAGTCGATTGACAAACTACGTAATTTCTTTATTTTTATCACCTCATCCCGTCAGCTTATATACTACTAACCGGCTCAGTAGACTAAAGTTAATAAGAACGAACGTATTAGCAATTGACAATGCTCAGATGACACATAAAAACATTAAATTTTAAAAGAAAACTGAACTTTTTTATTCTGTACCCCATATTCCATTACTTTCTGTTAAAAGTACATCTTTGGCGAAGAAATAACACAAATAATTGATAGATGATGGTGTAACCTCCCCAAAAAATTTAAATAAATAATATGAATATGATTCTAATTCAGTGTAACCTCAAAACAGAAAATTCATTGACATTTAACCTCCCTACAAAATTCATTTACATTTAATCTCCCCACAAAATTCGTTCCCATTTAATGTAATCTCAAAACAGAAAAATTCCTAAATCTCTCAACAGTAAAAAATTATAATTATGTCGTTCACATTCAGTGTAACGTCCCAACAAAAAAAAAAAAATTCAGTAGCCTGGTAATAATACAATGTAACTAACCTCTCAATTAAATTGTCACTCACTTATGACTTTTCAATAACTGACTGTGAATTTAACCTGGTAAATTTTGGACTTCAGCAGTGCTGCGTCATGGCCCTGAAAGATCATCCTGAATAAAAAAAAGAAAATTCTTATCTCAATGAAGTCGCCGGATAACGCATATATATATCTGCTCTTAAAATAATGTTTTGTGGCACAGCACTGTGCAATGCTGGCCGATAGATTTGTCATTTATGAAAGGAAGCAACTGATTTTTCTTTTGCAACAATCGGGATGATCATGGATGGTCGAAATTAGTAAATTCTTTAAAAATTGAAATGAATGGTTGTTAAATGTTACTTTTTGTGAGAAAGATTATTATTACGAGATTTTAAAAACATTTACATGGGACTTGAGATGACATCACTACATATGTGTGAGGCTGCTTTTTATCTTATACAATAATACTCAGGCTCCGGCATCGCTGCAACGCGACCGGCCACCCAACATGATACACCAGACCAGACCAGAGCAGACTGCAGACTAGCAACAACTTACTGCTACAGCTACACAGTTCCTACTGCAGTCAACACTGCTCTCTGGTCAGAGATTCTCTTATACCTTGCATATCGTAGGCAGCGCATGACCAATACATCGAAATTACATCTGCTCGGACCTCTTACATAACCCTCCACTGGGTGGGGGGGGGGGGGGTTGGGGGGGGGGCAAAAATTTGGCAGCGATGGTGAGTCAATTGGACTTGCCATGAGCAACAAATTTTTCTATAATCTACTTAATTAACTAAGTCTACAGTCACAGAGTATATACATACATATAAGTGCAGAACATGAAATGAAATAGAGTGCACATGCACTGAGCACAGAACATATCAAGAAATGACAAAATGTATACGCAATGAGTACAAAACATATTAACAAATGACATAAAGTGCACACGCACTGTATATATTTTTTACCATTTTACAAGAACTAGGATAGGAAAGGGAAGGATTGCATCATGGTTGTAGCATAGTAGGTTGCACGTAGCTGCACTGAAAGTCCATATCCCTCTACAGAAGCACAACACCAAGTGCGACAATCTGAAGTTCTCTTCCCTGAAGTATTAATCATTGTAGCCAAGACACTGAAATGTTGTATTAATATTCAATGTTATCATTTTGGTAGTACATTAGGTACACCAAACAGTGGGACCATAATAACATCTCCATCGTTCAAGGTGGTGGACAGCATGATGTGCCAACACCACATTCTTGTAGAATCCATACTCTTTCTCCAACGTAGAATTAGTGCAAAATCCAAATATAGTGCTCCATGATCATGATGATGGACAGGACAAACGGATATTGCAGTAATTTCTGGTAATTAGGTCAGAAGGTGAAGGACATTAAGTGGTATGCTAGTCATCACAGAGAATTACACTAGTCTATCAACCGACTTGAGTAATTGTTGGCACTCATTGCCTAGTTACTAAACATTTCTGTACTATGTATGGAGTATTACAGTACATTATTCATAAGTCATCTGATTACAGTAACCATTGACACTCATTGGCCAGTTACAAATCATTTTTGTGCATTATTCAGAAGTGGTCATTCTAAGCAAGAGTTAATTAATGGCATAGCATTTACATAATTCATCTAATTATAGTAATCATTGGCACTCATTGACCAGTTACAAACCATTTTTATGCATTGTTCAGAAGTCATCATTCAAAACAAGAGTTAATGAATGGCATAGCATTTACATAATTCATCTAATTATAGTAATCATTGGCACTCATTGGCCAGTTACAAACCATTTTTATGCATTGTTCAGAAGTCATCATTCAAAACAAGAGTTAATGAGTGTAGCATCAAGCTGCTGGTATTCATATATGATTTCATGTAAGTGACATAAGACAAATATAAAATATAAGAAACAGTGGCATTCATTGGCCAGTTACAAAGTATTCATATAGTTTTATAAAACATTATTCAGTATTATTCAGAAGTCATCATTCAAAATGAGAGTTAATTATTGGCATAGCATTTATAGAGTATAACAAAAATATTATTTACACAAATTATTGGCATAGCATTTATGTATTATTACAAAACATCATTCAGTATTACCCAGAACTCATCATTCAAGTGACATAGGACATATTTAAAAAATGTAACACACTGTAACTATTACTCAAGGTCTGTGGTCTAATAATACATGGATATAATGGATCCAATACATCTGAGAAATTTGCATTATATTTAGAACTAAATACATCTTAAACTAGTAGCATTATTTGGTTGTATACTGGTAATAGCTGGGACTGGTAATTTTTTTTTTTTGTGCTAGCAATGCATTGTGCTAGGATCGATAATTAATTGCTGGGGCATGAAAATATTTGCTTTTGACTTATTGCTGGAAATAAGGATTTATAACATCATTCGTCATGAGTCAGCTGTAGCAAGGTTATGAAACAAGTAGAGTATATGTGATCACTTTCATGAATGACACACAAATGGGTAAAATGCAAGTACTAGAACAGATATAATGACTAATCGCTTATAGCACATTAACTTCATGAATAGCTTCTCCTGGAAAAAATACAAAATGGATTATTGAGCTGAAAGAAGAAACGCATATTATGCTGAAAAGTAGTGAACTTCGAATTAACAGGTAATGAAACGTGTACTCAATATGTATGTACTCTAGCTGTCCTTTCCAAAACATTCAGTCATTATACCATGCGACATAAGACATACTGTCAAAACGAACTGCAACAAATACTTAAATAACTACATAGCATTTCTTAACTAACAGTAAATATATAAACTTCATCATTATCCTCATCTGCAAAGAAAAACATTATTCGTATTACCATAACTTCATTACTATCATCACCTCCAAAGAAGAACTTCATTATTCATATTAGCATATTCTTCATGTAACTATTCATCAGCATTAATTATCATCTGCAAAAAAAACTTCATTATTCATTATTCATATTACCATTTACTTCATACAACTAGTCATAGTATAGAGTATCTTATTTCTAGCATGTTTCATCACTAAAACTAAGATGTGTAGTTCTGTCTGACAGCCTGCATCAATCGCCTCGTATTCTGAAAGAAAAAATTAGTTAAGACTGCTATCATACGATGGTATAGTATATTCTTGTTAATTCTGATCCATTTACTCTTCATGACATGGTATTGCATTTTCTTTCGTTCATTCCGAAGGTGAAATTCCCGTTTCATAGTAATCCAGTGTGGTTTGTTTAAGTTATTTCTTTTACACGTTATTACTTTCTGAAAATGATGAATAAGGATTAATATCTTGCATTTAAATCATATACCCATTAAATAAAAACTTGTTTCTAGTGATATAATTAAGCATACAGCATAGCATGACAGAAAACGTATTATGTCAAAAACATAGACAGTTTTCAAGTGCAAGAAATGTACACAGAGTATCATAATGTAGTAGCAAAAAAATGTAAAATGGTCAAGATATTGAGATATCATAAGGAAAAATGTCAAAGTCAACTGGTGTTTGTTATATCTTAAAGATTACATAGTGAATACAGACAAAAATTCTACTTTCGATAGGAAAACAATCATACATACACAAAAAATGGAAAATGTGCACGGTCTGATATATAACGACAAGAAAAGCGACCTGTTAACCTTACCTTGCCGGGCACTTGCCAAGAAAAATATGATAATCTTCAGTAAGTGTTCATATAAATATAATTGCATAAGTGGTCATATAAAAATCAGGAAATGGCATTACAGTGTGATAAATCATAAAGTATGTTCATTCAATAAAGGGTTTAATATTGGAGACATGGTGATTGCCTTTGCTGTTACTGGTTCTCAAAGTTTCGACGTGTACTACATTGGGGTGAGGAATGCTGCGAATTCGATATGGACCTGCGTATAGAAGCTCAAATTTACTATATCTACTCTTTCCTCTGTTGGATAAATAATGTGTGCGTACTAATATCTTCTGTCCAACGTGAAAGTCACGGCGTGTAAAAACCTGTTTTTGCTGTCTTCTCCGGCGCTCTGCGGCACGTTCGATGTTGTTCAGCGCAATGTCAATTACTTCATGGTGTCGTAGTCGACGAGATGTAGGAAAAGATACTAATTCTTTAATTTTGTTGGGTGGTTCAACATTTTTCAGTATAACAGTCGGAGATAGCATAGTAGATTCATTTGCTATCGAGTTAGTTACATCCTGGAATGACAGTATGTGTGTATCCCAATCAATATGTTTTTTTATGGCAGTATATTCTACATAGTTTACCAATTTCTTTCATTAGTCGTTCACAAGGGTTCGAAGAAGCGTGGTACCTGGATATATAGATCGGAGAAATGTTTCTAGCTCGTAACATACGTGTCCATAACGCAGATCGAAACTGTGGTCCATTGTCGGAAATTACTTTCAATACATGCGCTACATGAAATAGAAAATGTTTTACAAATGCTTTCGAAACAGATTTAGCAGTAGCTTTGCGTAACGGAGTGAAGGTAACAAATTTCGAAGTGAGTTCAACAGCGACAAAGATGTAACAAAAACCTCTATTAGATCTGGGAATCGGACCAAAAATGTCTACAGCGGCCATGTGTCTCAATTTAACAGGTACAACAGGATGTAACGGAGGAATATGTGAAGTCGTGTCTGACTTAGCTTTATGGCAGATTTAACATGACGCTAAAACTCGTCGAATGCGTTTCTCCAGGTTGGCAAAATAACAGTTCTGTCTCAGTATAAGAAAACATTTTCTGGCTCCGTAATGGACGTAACTTAAATGAGTATACCAAATTAATTTGTTAACAAGTTCGTCAGGAATGCATAATACACAATTGTTGCTGTCAGGGTGAGAGCGGCAAAATAGAATGTTATTGCGTACAGTATAATGGTTTCTGATGGTAACATTATTCCTATCTTGCCAAAGGTGTTTAATTTCTTTCCATACGTTGTCTTTACTTTGCTCTTGTGCTATGTCTCGTAATAATGCCGAAATGAAATTTTCAAATGTAACTTGTTGAATATACATGACGCTGAAATTTGCTTTGCAGAAGTTGGTTGAGATGTCTTGCTGATTGTTGCTGAGAGAACGGGATAGTGCGTCTGCTACAATATTTTGTGTACCGGGAATGTGAGCAATTGTAAAATTAAATTCCTGTAAATAAAGTTTCTGTCTGCTTAATCTGTCGTGTGTAAATTTAGCGGAAAGTAAAAACTGGATAGCTCTATGATCTGTGTAAACGGTCGTATGTCTTCCATAAAGAAAATGCCGAAATCTCGTAAATGCCCATACAACACATAATGTTTCAAGTTCTGTAACAGAATAATTGCGTTCAGCAGGTGACAGAATGCGACTCGCAAACGCGATGTTTTTAATTACTGTACAACCATCTTCTTCAATTTCCTGAAAAACGTGCACGCCTAAAGCGGTGTTAGAACTGTCGGTGGCAATGGAAAAATTTCTAGTAAGATCTGGGTGTGATAAAAGAGGTGCGTTTAACAAAGCATGTTTCAGATTAGCAAATTCAGACTGCGCTTAGCTATTCCAGGACCAAATAGTGTTTTTACCTGTCAACTGGCATAATCTACGAGTGTCTAAAACAGAGTAATGAATAAATTTACGGAAAAAGTTAATTAATCCCAGAAAGCTGCGTAATTGTTTCTTCGTGGTAGGTACAGTAATGTCATGTACAGCTTGAAGTTTTTCCGGGTCAGGCGCAATGCCTTCTGCTGAAATTACATGTCCAAGAAATTTTATGGAAGTTTTACCAAAGTGCGATTTGCTAAGATTAACTGTGAGTCCTTGTGCACGAAAAGTTTGCAACAGTTGTTCAAGAATCAAATTGTGTTCAGACCAGTTAGCTTCTGCAATAAGAATGTCATCTACATACGTTGTGATTCTGTCTTTTAATTCTGTCGGAAGTATAGTATTCAAACCGCGAATAATTGCTGCTGAAGAAATAGTTAAACCGAACGGTAATTTGCAAAACTGATAACAGTCACCAAAACAGAGAAATGCTGTGTACTTTCTGCAGTTCGGATGGAGCTGGATTTGCCAAAATCCCGATTTCAAATCTAATGTGGAATAAATAGCAGTACCATGAAATTTCTGTAGAAGTTCTTCTAGTGTCTGTGGGCGATGTGTTTCATTAATAATAATGTCATTGATGTGGCGCGAATCACGTACGAGGCGAAGTGAACCGTCCTTTTTCTTAACAATATGGAGCGGGTTTATGTACGGACTAAATGCCGGTTCAATAATTCCTTGGTCAAGCATAGCTTGCAATTCTTTCTTAACTTGATCTCTGTGAATGTATGGAATGGGATAATGTTTGGCTTTAAATGTATCGTGCTGTTTAACTTGAAATTCATACATAAATCCGGACATAGTACCAGGGATGTTGTCAAAAACTGGAGCTTGCTGTAAAAGAATTTTGCGTAGTTGCGTGCGTTCGTCGTCTGTATTTGCACTGTTCTGTTTTACTTTATCAGAAATCGTTTGCATAACGTCATAGTCGGCTTCGTCTGAAATATTATAGTTGTGTACGTACGTATCTGTGAACAATGTGGAAATAATAGTCTATGTTACGTGATGCAGAAATGACCTCTGTACGATTAATTGTTTGTTCTTCTGCGGATAAAGAGTGATGAAATTCTAATGCCAGTTGTACATTTTCATCCTTTAATATTAAATACGAATTTTGAAAGTTGATAACTGCGTCGTGTTGTACCAAAAAACTCGTACCTAAAATAACGTCTGTTGTCACTAAGGGAACAATCCAAAAATTTGAGTGAAACGTATGACCTGCAATACAAAATGATAAGTGTGTCTGTAATTTTACATCTACTCCTTTACTAGATACTGCTCCGTTTACTTTAGTTTTGCCTGATGGTAACGTAGGATAGGTATTCTCTTTGTTACGTTCGTTGAAAGTTTCCTCATTTATAACTGACATAGGTGATCCAGAATCGATTACTGCTGAAAATTTGGATGGTCCAATCTTTACTTCAATGACAGGGTGGGAAATGGTTTTTTGAATAACTGGTTTTTCCTGCAAAAGAGAGTCTCGGATGTCGTCAAAAGTAATAACATTTTCGTGAACAAGATTCTCTGTGTCAAAAGTATTGTTTGCGTTGCTGGAAGATGCAACCTGTACTGTATCTAGTCAAATTCTATTTGACGTGCTGTTATTTGCGAGAGGATGCTGTGGCATTTCGACTATTTGTACTGTCCTGTTACTTCGTCCTGACGTATTACGTTCCGGATGATACCTACTGTCTGGTTCATTCATGAGTATCTGTTGTTGTGGTTGATTCTGCTGCTGGTAAGACCGACTGTTATTAAACGTACGCTGAAAATTGTGCTCATTACTTTTACGTCTGTCATGATAGTCGCTGAATAAAAAAAAAAAGAAAATTCTTATCTCAATGAAGTCGTCGGATAACGCATATATATATCTGCTCTTAAAATAATGTTTTCTGGCACAGCCCTGTGCAATGCTGGCCGATAGATTTGTCATTTATGAAAGGAAGCAACTGATTTTTCTTTTGCAACAATCGGGATGATCATGGATGGGAGAAATTAGCAAATTCTTTAAATTGAAATGAATGGTTGTTAAAAGTTACTTTTTATGGGAAAGATTATTATTACGATATTTTAAAAACATTTACATGGGACTTGAGAGGACATTACTACATATGTGCGAGTCTGCTTTTTACCTTATACAATAATACTCAGGCTCCGGCATCGCTGCACCGCGACCGGCCACCCAACACGATACACCAGACCAGACCAGAGCAGACTGCAGACTAGCAACAACTTACTGCTACAGCTATACAGTTCCTACTGCAGTCAACACTGCTCTCTGGTCAGAGATTCTCTTATACCTTGCATATCGTAGGCAGCGCATGAGCAATACATCGAAATTACATCTGCTCGGACCTCTTACAATGGGATGTCCCATACTCAGAGGAGCGTAGGGGACGATCGGGGAGACCCGCACCGCCGTACTAGGCAAGGTCATAGTGGAGGTGGTTTGCCATTGCCTTCCTCCGACCGTGATGGGGATGAATGATGATGATGAAAACGACACATCTCGAGGCAGGAAAAATCACTGACCCTACCGGAAATCGAACCCGGTACCCCGTGCGCGGGAATTAAGAACGCTACCGCAAGACCACGAGCTGCGGAGTAATAATTGATAAGACGGAGCTGTATTAACATAGATTTAAAGTTTACTTTGTTACGAGTGAAACATTTCATGTAACTTGGGAAAGTTTATTGTGCCTAAATACTGAGCAATTTCCCGGGTTAGGGGAAATGTTATTATTAAGTAAAGAAAAATAATCTTCTCATTCTGTACTGTATCTGAAAGCATTGAGCCGGCCGAAGTGGCCGTGCGGTTAAAGGCGCTGCAGTCTGGAACCGCAAGACCGCTACGGTCGCAGGTTTGAATCCTGCCTCGGGCATGGATGTTTGTGATGTCCTTAGGTTAGTTAGGTGTAACTAGTTCTAAGTTCTAGGGGACTAATGACCTCAGCAGTTGAGTCCCATAGTGCTCAGAGCCAATTGAAAGCATTGATTTTCTTGTCAAAATCTCATTAGTGGTATTATATTCTTCGAGAAGCTGCGTTTAGAATGCCTGGTTCCACAGAGTCTACACAATATATTACTCTCATTGCCCTCTTTTCTGCAATAAATATTTTTTTTTTAGTAAGCGATGAATTGCCCTGAAACATTAAGTCATGAGCTATTATTTTGTGGTAATACGTAAAGTGTAACAAGCAGTTGATTTGTTTGATTGTAGTATGTCGCTGATCTCAGCTGCTACAGTAGCTCAGTAGTACGTTACTCCCAAATAAAATTTTCTTCGCAATGTATCACCGAAACCCTGCAACATTGTACAATGCTGACTCCTATTTATTTACTGCAGATATTTTTGGTATTATGCTATTCATTGCACATAACTGAACATACTTTCCTTTTTCGTGAAATCAGAGACAAGTCTGTTGTTCAGAACTGCTGAATAATTCTTCGAGAAACACCATTAACAAATTTATCTGTTGCTTTTTCTCTATGTAAATTAATTATGATACTTATTCCACGTTTATATCATCATATCACTGCGGAGAGTGAGACCGGGAACAGTTTTTTCCTTGCCGTTCCATTCAAAGACATAGTTAGAAAAAATTGTTTATTCGGCTCTTTACGAGCCGCTATCAACCTTATGATCCGAATCAAATCACAGTAAGTGTAAAGAGAGCCATGTATGGAGCAGTCAACGAAAGTAAAATTCTATCTACCAACTCTGCAGAAAATCCTGAGAAGTTTTCTCATTATTTTAAAATAGTGAAAGGATGGAAGCTATCTGTCTGGACACTCCGTTACTATGACGGCATCGAATTGGAGGACGACAGAATCAAGGACGAAATACTGAACTCCTTTTCCCAAAACTGTTTCAGTGTGGGTGATCGTACTGGGTTTCTTCCCTTAAATCACTGCACGTGCATCACAATGATAGATTTCGAAATAAGTGACCACAAGGCGGAAAAGCAACTGAAATCATGAAACAAAGCAAAGCTCAGTGAACCTAACGAGACAGCATTACTATTCTGCACAGAGCATGCGAAAGAACTTTCCCCTCTCGTAACAGAAGTTTACCGTAGTTGGCCATAGGTGCGAAGCGTACCTAGTGAGTGGAATAGAGGTCCTATGGACATGTGTCTGAAAACGGACGGTGAGCGTGCAACGACAACATCGGTCACAGGAATCGTGATCACGCTGTTGAGGGGTCTGCACCTCAGGAACAGATTCAGACAGAAAATGCTTTTCAGATGCCCCAGAGGTAAATATCCAGAGGGTTTTAGTCCGGTGGTGTAGCAGACCATTCTACAGGGTATCCGCGCCGTATCCATCGTCCATGGAACACTTGAGGTGTCGACGAACTCCAGTGTGGAAGCGGCGAGTTGCTGTGTCATGCACAAACCACATAACAAGTCGCATTTTATGCATACCCTCAAGCACCCCAGGCAGAGGATTCCGCAGGAAGTCCAGGTATCTTCCTCCGTCCAGGCGTTGTGGAATAATAACCCGTCCAAGCCTTTGCTTGCCGAGAATTCCTGCCCACACACTGGTGCTCAATCGATGCTGAGACGCCTAAACTATTCCCTGAGGATTCTATGTAGCCCATAGATGACGATTATGCAGATTTAAGATGCCAGTTCTGGTAAAGACTGCTTCGTCGGTAAAGAGGACTGATGACAGAAATACCATAATTGTGATGCTCTGGTGCAAAAACCATCGACAAAATCCTTCACGTAGAAGGGAATCCGCTGTTGATAATCCCTGGACTTGTTGCAGGTGATAGGGACAGTAGCGTTGTCATGCAGGATACGCATAACCGTACTTTGGCTTACACCACGTTGGCAGGCGACATGCCTGGAGCTTGTACAGGGGATCACGTCGTTATCCTGTAGAACGCGGTCCTCCAAAACTAGTGCACGGACAGTCCGCCGACTTTCTGCACGTCAGTTTGTCTGAAAGGACCCCAAAAAGGTCTTGAAAAGTTGTGTGATGTGGTTGGTGTCTGCGAGGGTACTTGTTTTGGTACAGCGGTGCTGAATCTCGGTCGTTTCCATCTGCTTGGCCGTACACAAATACCATCTCGGCTTGTTCCCGACAGGAATACTTAAGTTTTCTGCTGCTTACAGTACGCTGCGCCCATCAGAAAACCTTCAACATACAAGGAACACACGGCTCGTGGTCAGAGGAGTTTTCATTCGTCAGAGCCATCTGTCGTGGCAACGATGCTTTTCTGGACACATATTCATAGAACTTTTTTTCCTCCTTTTTCAGTCAGCAATTCGCCCCTGCAGTTTGTCAGGTTTACTGATGTTCACCCTGTATAAATAACCCAGTGGATAACGTCAGACGCTCCTAGAGCCTTTTCGGAGATAGTGGTGTTGAATTCAACGTTAGAAAATGTACTGAGATGCAGGAAGATCTATAGATGATCTACGCTTACTGCAGAGGCTATCCGTTGACTCTCAACATAAATGTATTGCGCATAAATAGACAGGAATACTCACTATTATACGATTACACAATTGTGGAAGAATCACTGGAAGCTGTCAGTTCATAAAATATCGAGGAGTATATGTACGTAGTGACCTGTAGTGCAACGGTCACATAAAATTAATCGTGAGTAAGACAGATGCCAGTATGAAATTCATTGGGAGAATCTTTGGGAAATGTAGTTTACCTACAAACTAGGTAGCTGACCAACACTTCGTCCTATTGAGACTTGGAATATTCGTCGTGAGTTTGGGATTCGTGACAGATAAGTTTGATAGAGGACATAACACAAGATCCAAAGAAGAGCAGCGCCTTGAGTCACTGGTTCATTTAGTACGCACGAAAGCTTCACGACGACGCTCAGGCAACTGTTGTCGCAAACGCTGCAAGAGAGGCTCTCTGCATCACAGTGTGCTTTACTGTTAGAAATACGAGAGCGTACATTCTTTGAAGAGTCAACCACTATATTTCTTCCTAACTATAACTCTAGAAGACACTATGAACTTAAAATCAGAGAGATACGACATCATACGAAGGTTTATCAACAATTACTGTTCACGCGGACCATTCGCGACGGGAACAAAAAAAAAGGGAGTATAAGGTGAAACGTCCCTTTTGATCAATTATACAAGACTGTGCTTAAACTGACACACAATATTTTTAGCGCAAGGCAATCTGACTTTAAAAAATCCCTACAGAAGAATGGCCCTGACTAACATTAACCTATACCTTTCACAAATCACTTACCTCACCAAAAATCTTCGTTACTCGAACTACTGCAATACAGCGAGCGCAACTACTGCCAGCTAAATAAAAGATTCAAACTACTGAAGGCACTAACTACTAATAGGCATAGTTAGCAAATGAAAGATTTTGATAGAGAACAAACAATGTATTTACCTCAATAGTGTTCAAAAGTCATAATGTATATAGCAGTTCATGACATCCAGTCTTACAAATTTCAAAACTCCGCCATCTCTCTCCCCACATCCACCACTGCTGGCGGCTCACCTCCAACTGCACAACGCTACGCGCTGTTAACATCCAGCTGCCCGACACTACAATGGCAGACAACAATGTAAACTAGCCACAGACTGCACACAGCACAGGCAGTGATTTTCATACAGAGCGCTACGTGGCGCTACCAATATAAAAACCTAAACAGCCTACTTACATAGCCCCCATGCTCCCCACAAAAAATTTTACAAATTGTTTTGGGCAGTGGCCTATAATGATTTGATAAAATGTTTCATAATTACAATAACAAAGAAATCAAATGCACACATTTATTGATGCAATGTTGGTCAAAAGCTAAAATTTTCTCACAGTCCATAAAGACAGTCCTGATCGTTCATCACAGTAAAATAGCAGTGTTTTTCTCAAAGTCTGAGCTGTAGAAGAAAATGCACACAGAAGTAGTGGATTTCCATGCAGTCTTGAAAAAGTAGTGTTGTCCTTCCAACGAAAAGACAGTGCTGACTCTCGACGTGCAGACAGTCATTCGACGTTCTGAAGAATATTGATAGGTAGGTCATCACAGAGCAGACCCACTGTAGTCCTAGTAGAGATTATGATATTGGTGGGCCACCAGAGGTGCAGACCCACTGCAGTCCTTGTAGAAATAATGGTATTGGTGGGCCATGGAAGGTTCAGACCCACTTCAGTCCTTGTAGAGGCGGCCAGCAGCCATCTGTTGCGACTGTGCAGGTGCACAATCACCATCGAAGAGTCTTGCGGAGAACATAGCAAGTCCATAAACCACCACTTGTGCACTCACAAGGTTTTTGGAATTGTCCTTAGAACCAGCAATGCTGTTATCCAGTCCCTTGCTGAATTATTAACACACGTGCAAACACTTACAGTCCCTACTTCTCACGTATTCTTCAAATACTATGATGAACAGAAACGCGTGCAGTGAAATGGAACTTACAAGTTAATAATATGATGAACTGGTGTCAATCACAATTTTATAACATAAGAATACAATTACAAAGGTACAAAATACATCATTAAAGAACATAAGAATACAGATAACATTTGTAGTACAGGCTTTACAAAAGAATTGAAATAACATATACATCAGTGTTACAGGAATTATGACATGAGTACATACATAAAAGATCAGAATAACTTTCGAAACATCAACTTCACACATGAGCATTAAAACAGAACAGAATAAATAATGTCTAAACATCTTTACAAAGAAAATGACATATTATCAGAAAAATTCTACAACATAACTCTTATTAGCTAAACACATTAAGACAGGAAAAACACAAATTCACATAGTGTAATAACACAAAATACAGGACAGGGCTTGTTTTCAGTGTGACATTTGGTACTGCAGTCCACCCCAAAACTTCATTCCATATATCTTTCCTCTTATTTCAACATTTGTTTCCACCAAAAAAATTCTATCCAAGCATGCTTTCTGTATTTATATGTTCACACATTCCTTACCTCATTACTTATTTTCCATTATCTTACCTCATCATTTATTTCCAAGAAAATCCTACCTACACCTGTTGTCCCTAAACCCTACTTTTTTGATTCATATCCTCTTTCAAAATACTTTTTTGGCTAAACCATTTTCTTATAGCTTCTCAATGTATTTCTTCCAATTCATCACAACTCGTTCTCTTATATAGTCTACCCCCTCTTAAGCTAACTTAAATCTACTGAGGTCGGATGCTAAACTAAGGGACGAGGCAATTAACACAAACAGCAATGACAAAAAATGCAAATTGCCAAACCAAGCTACAGTAAATCTAAATTACCAAGCAATGCAACATTACAACTAATATGAGCCAATGTGCAGCAACAAGAAAAATAAGTCAGTAGTAAAACTAGCTTAACAGAGTAATACAAAGTGAAATTTAGTAGCACTATGCCTGGCAAACAGCCGCAGCAAATGTAATAACTTATATCTAAACATGAGAAAGCTCAAGCGGAAAAAATATTACAGTAAAAATGGCCATGTTTAATACCTATGTCACATCTTAACACTAGAGTGATGCATCACTGTAACTTGCTCTAGCAGACAAGTTACCAAGTCACTGACAAAAATTATGTATGCAATTCCAGTGAAGTAGAAATGTCTTTTTGTGCTCCCTCATTTTTTTGGAGTACATCCATCATAAACTTATTTTTAACTGGATCTGCAGGCATAAAATATTTATATTAGTACATCTATAAAATTTTATTTTAACCAATGCTGCAGTGCAGCTAGGAACTAGATATTAAACAAAATAGACAAAGCAAGGCGTGAAACGTCATTCACTAGCCATATGGCATTTCATAATGCAGTAAACAATCTTTCAACTAGCAAGACAATAGACATGAAATGTTTCTCATCATTTCATTTCAGTAAATATCATAAATTAAGAACTCTACAGTGAAATCATGTTTTCAAGTTTGAGGGTGTTGTATTTATGATGCTTTCTACAAGGGAATGTCAATAGCGAGGATAATGGCCTCTTTTTTTTTCTTCTCCACCTGTGCCTCTGAAAGGCACACACTAATGGCTTTTTTCCTGGCGTCTGTCGCGCAGCTGGGTGCCCACGACGCATTATGTGAAGGTGGTCACTTAACTTTCTTACCGAAATATTTACGACACCAGTTTGCATTACAGTGACAGTCTCATATAAAAAATTTCACCGGTCGAGAATTTGCGTTGCAAAAGTGTAGAAACAAAATCCTATGAATATAACAGTGTTCAAAAAGTTTTCATCGGCATTGTGATACGTTCGCGCATTTACACACATTTCATAACTCTTAAAGTACGATTCTTGGTTTCCAACATCCTTTTCCACAAATCAGAGTCCCTAACCACTACTCATTATTCATATATGTATTTGTCAACACTTCTTCAATATTTCATCAAAATAAATATGTAGCATAATCAAATTGCTCATTTATGGTAGTATCATCTTATTGATCATAAACATACCTCAACAGCATAATACACATCGTCGTCATAAAAATAACATCATAACACCTCAGTCAAATCTCAAAAACGTCGTAGCTTTCTCCAATAATTCCAAAACCTAAAAAAAATTCTCTGCTCATGTCAAAAGTGTCATCTGCCTCAAACGTACTTTAAAAATCGTGATCCCATACCAAATACATCATTCAAAGCTCTCATAGTATCACAATAGTTCCGAAAAAATATGTAGAGTTCATAAGTGTGAAGTTATCCAACTGCGTAATTGCGTAAACATGTGTCACTGATGTAGTAAAAAAAATTTTTATCCCTCAGTTAAATGATCAGATAGCTGTGTAATTTGTGTGTTAGAGATATGGTACCGATGTGTAAAGTTGTATAAGCAAATACCATATTAACTAGGGCTCCTTGTGCTTGCCAAACACATGGTACACAAAGTAGGCGTGTACCCCCTGAAGATTAATGTAATTATACCCTCAGGTGTTACAGATTACAGCAATGGAATGAAATGTATCATGGAAAACCTTTGTATCATTGTACTTCAAATATCTTTAAAAATAAATGATTTAAGTTCAAAATTAATCACTCAAATACGTGTCCTGTAGCGCTAAATTTGCGTCTTGCTGTAAGATAATCTCTGTGGAAGTGTCGTAGTTATTGTCCTCCGAAAGCTAAGTTCTGCAGAAGCCACTGTACTTACCTCATGATAAACAAAAGTGAAATGCTTTACGTATAGATATCTTAGTATTACGCTTATTGCCGTGATGAAGAAAATACTGTGCTGTAACGTATTGTTGTGCTATGGAAAAGGCTGTCTCATTGTAGCTATACCACAAAAGTTACTACTAAAACATGTTTTACTTTCCAGAATAATTCAGAAAAACTGTGCAGATATAAAACAGAAACACCGCAAAAGCAACATTGTAAATTGTCACTCATTAGTAGCGTCGTTATAAAATCGTGTAGCTGTCACATAAACTAACCACTGTGTCATCTGGTATCTCACTGAAAGTACTTTAAATCCAGAAGTACTTTCAAGTAAACCAAAATGTTGCATTAAAATCTCATTAGCAGTACCAGTATATGTTCTAAGTATGTAAGCCTTATAGTCGTTACGTAATCGTGCAACTAACAAGCAAGACTGTACACACACAATAACACTGTGACGTCTGCCACAGACTGCACACAGCACAGTCAGTGATTTTCATACAGTGCGCTACGTGGCGTTACCAATATAAAAACCTAAACAGCCTACTTACAAAGGGTTTAACGATCTGTCTTGAGTTCCATCGTTAGAAACTGACTGCAAGCTAGGATTAAGAAAGGATGGGGAAGGAAACCTGCAATGACCTGTCAAAGAAACCTTCCCGGCATTTGCCTTAAGTGATTTAGGGAAACTACGAGAAACCTAAATCGGTGTGGTCGGACTGGTATTTGAATGGGCATCCTTCCAAATGGAAGTCCAGTGCGATACCTCGCTCGGCTTGTGGAGTATAAATGTAGGCGCAGATGTAGAAACGGATGACGGAATTAATTTAAAATGAAAATTCAAAAATTAAAAACCAAATAAGGCTCAATGATTGACTTCTTTGACTAAAAGTCTAAACAGGTGGAAAACAAATATTATTAATCATCTGGAGGTCGAAGCTCTTCTGTCCGTTTGCTTACAAACAGATTTTTCTTGGAGAGGGTCCATCTTGAGCAAAACACATTTTTTTTTATCTTTTCTTTTTATTTCATAGTCATGTTTCGCTGAAGTTTCAGTATAATCAATGGGGTTTTTATCTTTCTATAAAACAGGAGAAATACTCTTTACTACTTTTACACATATAAATTCGAGTTTTTAAGACAATATTTATAAATTTGAAAATCCGACAAAGTTTTGCATACAGTGTGTTCGGGAATTCCCTTTACAAACTTCTAGAGTGGAGTAAGTAGACAATATTTTCAATTGGAACCCATGTTCGGAAACGTACCGTTTCCGTGCTACAACAACGTGAAAACATGTTGGTAACGCGACCACCTTTACAAGTAATTGATTAGGCGTGACCGAGTACACATTTGTTTTACAGCTCAACTCATTAATAGCCAAAGAAATTGCTAGTGTACTCGAAGACAGATTCTTTTCAACGTGATGCAGTACGGCCTCTTTCAGTTTGGGTGTGTAGAGTCTCCTTGGAGCACCAAAGTCACACGTGCTGAGGTTGAAGGTACCTCTCTCGTTGCCGATGCGTAAATGTGGTGGTAAGGGTATGCGATGGAGTCATACGGTGTGGATAAAGATCTTGACAGAGACGACGAGCAGCTCCTCCATTACCATGAGCTTCGCCATTCAGAAGGATCATGTCGGTGCATTCTGCAAACGTGACTCAGTCATGTTGCTCTAACACCCACACATACGAGAATGAGGCCCTAACATAGTCAGACAGGTAGGATAGACGTCAAATGACATCAGCCGATATGATGTAACTAACCCCATGTTCCATAGCTACCTAGCAAACATGTTTTCAAATTGCTGTTGCACGGAAACAGTATGTTTTCGGATATGAAGGCCGGCCGCGGTGGCCGAGCTGCTCTAGGCGCTTTTGTCCGGAACTGCGCACTGCTACGGTCGGAGGTTCGAATCCTGCCTCGGGCATGGATGTGTGTGATGTCCTTAGGTTAGTCAGGTTTAAGTAGTTCTAAGTTCTAGGGGACTGAGGACCTCCGATGTTAAGTCCCATAGTGCTCAAAGCCATTTTGAATCCATTCAAAATATTATGTTATCATTCCCCTCTACGAGTTCTAGAAGTTTGTAAGGGGCATTTACATCACCCTGTGTATACCTTGATACCATATGTTGTTCTTTTCCTGGATTTTTATGTTTTTTATTGCAGCTGTTTTCTTTCATTATTTGTCTACTGCAACCACATAGAATTTAATGTAGATCAGTTATTTAATCGAAATTCTAAGACTGCGTTATCCTCATAAAAAATTCTATGTAGAAGATTGTGTGTGTGTATGTATGTCTCTCTGTGTGTGTGTGTGTGTGTGTATGTGTGTGTGTTTGTGTAGTATGTCTAGGTGAATGGGTGTGAGTTCTATTTACTTATCTACTTCTTTTTCTGTTTACTTATTTATTTTCTTTATTTGTGTGTGTGTGTGTGGGTGGGTGCGTTTGAGGCCAGAGATCTTTTCCATTCGACTATGACTAGAATTATTTGTTTTAGTGGCGGGCTATTGCAGCAAATGATTAATGCGACTGGAAGCAATTACGGGGAAATCCGAGTCCTGGTATGGCCAAATCCTCTATTGTCACTATAGATTTATTAAAATTGTGAAAGTGGCTGGCGCTCGAGGGAGTAACTTTCAAATCAGAATCATCAAGAGGCAGCAGCTCGTAAATAATTCACACAGGAAAAGTAATTCTCTTCTCCATGGTTGTTTAAACTTTCTTCTCGGCCACGATGGTAAAATTTCTCTCATATTATTCACATTTAAATTTTCCACACAAACTGTAGGAGACGAAAAAGTGCTACTTAAATAAAAAACTAATAGTATTGTATTCCATTGTTGTCTACTTTTTGTAGTGTAAAAGTATTTATCGTCAAGTCACATAGCACATTCTACGACAAAAGCGTTCATAAGGGATCTAGGATTTGACTAGAATTCAGTATTATATTTCTTGTATGATGTTATTTTCTATGTGAAGTATTTTGTCTTTCATTACAATATCTGTACTTCATTGGCGATTAGTCAGTTCGATCAAAAATATCCAGCGATAACTTCTGACATATCGACGACCAAAGCGTTCGACAACATAAAATGGTGCAAAACTTACGAAATTCCTAGTAAAGTAGGTGTAAGCTGTAAGGAAAGACGGGTAGTATTTAATATGTAGAAGACCCAGGAGGAAACGGCAAGAACGGAAGACCAGAGCTGAGTTGCCTGTATCAGAAAGAATATAAGACAGGTGTGTATACTTTTGCTCTTACAGGTCAGTTTATATACTGAAGATGCAATGTCGGAAATAAAAGAAAGATTCAGGAGTGGAATTAAAATTCAGGAAGAGATTCAAGGATAATGAATATCAAATACAAAAATTTGCTGATAACATGGTTATTATCTGTGAAAGTGAAGAAGAATTTGAGGAGCTATTGAACATAATGAATAGCCTACAGAGTACACAAAACTGATTTTTTAAGGGCTGGGATTAATGCAGATGGCCACCATTCCTCTCCTGTGTCAACCACTTTATCCCAGATTAATACTTGCTCGCAATGTCCTCAATTATTTATTGGAATTATTCCAATCTCGGTATTCTCCTATAGCTCCCTGTTAGTACAAATACCATGGAAGTTATTCCGCGATGTCTTAACACATGTCCTATCATCCTGTCACTTCTTCTTGGCGACGTTTTCCACACGTTACTCACCTCTTCTTTTCCGTGAAGCACTTCCCTATATCTTATCAGTTCACCTAATTTTCAACATTCTCACACCTCAAACGTTTCGAGACTTTCCTTCGTTTTTCCACAATCCATGGCTCACTTCCAGACAATATTGCGTTCCAAATGCTGTGTCGGAAGAAAATACGCTCGCCGGTACAACGGTGGGCTCTTTGGTCGCTCCGGGACGTGAGCGAATGTATACTATAACGCGTAAAATATTAGTTCGTTTTATTATGACCATAGATAAGAAGAATTAATTAACTTTATACAATCCATTTCTATAGGAATGTCATGAGTATCTACAACTGTCTCTGAACACCACCGTAACACTTGGCACAGACAAAATACAAGTCACTTCACTAGATGAACAATTGACATTACTTCACTTACAGTTCTGTCTAAGACACTATTGAGACTTCTGGCCTATTTCAAGACGATACTATCATCTTAGTCGATGCTCGCAAACTGGGCAAAGTGGAATTGTGCTCGGCCGTAAGTAGAAGAGTGGATGCTGTGGCAAAGCGAAACGATTGTGGGCGATTGTACGCCTGTGTCGCTCATTCGTGGATGCGGCTTGCAGCGACTATCGTTTCTCGTGGTCGCGTTGAGAGGTGCCAGCCTTGCTTTGGGCGACACCACACCGAACGTGCATTTTCTTCCTCAAATAAGGCCTATGTTTCATACTAGTAGACCACTTCTACACAGGAACGTGCTCTTTGCCCCTGTTCGCCTGATTCTTATGTCCTCATTTTGTGTGTCTTGTGTTATAAATTGCTTACAAGGTAGCAAACTTCCTTCGCTACTTTTGCGCGGTGGGCCCCAATTTCGACATCGCTATTCTCTTTTCTGCTATTCCTGATTACTTTCATCCTTCTTCGGTGGCCTCTCAGTTTATAGTGTGTTCTCATTAGACTGTTCGTACTATTCCATAGATTCTGCAATTCTTCCTCACTTTCACGAAGGAAAGGAATGTCATCAGTGAATCTGTCTCTGAGTTCCTTTCCCCCTGAATTTTAATCCTACTCTTGAAAACTTTGTTCTATTTCCGTCATTGCTTCTTCGATGTATAGATTGAACAGTAGGGGGAAATGCTACGTACCTGTCTTATCTAATCCGAGATCTTCGTTTTCCATCTTCCATTCTCATTCTTCGTGCATTAACCGACATTACCCATAGGTTGCTTTAGTTGAACTTTTCGAATATGTGTACCATTTTACATTCTCGAACACTTTTTCTAGATCGTTAAATCCTATGAATGTGTTCTTACTTTTCTTACACTTCCCTGTACCAACAGTGTGAAAAAATACATAATTTTGAAGTTATTCACAGGATTAACCTTTATGATCTTAATAAGCAACGAATATAAGAAGAAACTGGTGAAAAAGTGAACAGTCAGTTGATTTAAGGATGTGGTTTCACTTTGGAATTACTGTGACATAACGTTTTCAATGGCCGATCACATCGTGTGACAAACATGAGAGTAATTTCGCATTTTTCCTAATACAATACACATCGCTAAACTTCCACGAATTGATAATTCCCAAAACAAATTATTGTCCAAAATTACAACCAAGAAGGGTCTAAAATTTAATAAATTTATATCAAAACTGCATACTGCCACAGTTGCGTCATTTAAAAAGCACTATTAAAAACAATGGTAAAAACTCAAATTTGTGTTCAGTACCTTTAGATGTATTGTTTTTTTTTTTTTTTTTTTTTTTTTGGTCGTCAGTCTACTGACTGGTTTGATGCGGCCCGCCACGAATTCCTTTCCTGTGCTAACCTCTTCATCTCAGAGTAGCACTTGCAGCCTACGTCCTCAATTATTTGCTTGACGTATTCCAATCTCAGTTTTCTACAGTTTTTGCCCTCTACAGCTCCCTCTAGTACCATGGAAGTCATTCCCTCATGCCTTAGCAGATGTCCTATCATCCTGTCCCTTCTCCATATCAGTGTTTACCACATATTCCTATCCAATCCGATTCTGCGTAGAACCTCCTCATTCCTTACCTTATCAGTCCACCTAATTTTCAACATTCATCTATAGCACCACATCTCAAATGCTTCAATTCTCTTCTGTTCCGGTTTTCCCACAGTCCATGTTTCACTACCATACAATGCTGTACTCCATACGTACATCCTCAGAAATTTCTTCCTGAAATTAAGGCCGGTATTTGATATTAGTAGACTTCTCTTGGCCAGAAATGCCTTTTTTGCCATAGCGAGTCTGCTTTTGATGTCCTCCTTGCTCCGTCCGTCATTGGTTATTTTACTGCCTAGGTAGCAGAATTCCTTAACTTCACTGACTTCGTGACCATCAATCCCGATGTTAAGTTTCTCGCTGTTCTCATTTCTACTACTTCTCATTACCTTCGTCTTTCTCCGATTTACTCTCAAACCATACTGTGTACTCATTAGACTGTTCATTCCGTTCAGCAGATCATTTAATTCTTCTTCACTTTCACTCAGGATAGCAATGTCATCAGCGAATCGTATCATTGATATCCTTTCACCCCGTATTTTAATTCCACTCCTGAACCTTTCTTTTATTTCCATCATTGCTTCCTCGATGTACAGATTCAAAAGTAGGGGCGAAAGGCTACAGCCTTGTCTTACACCCTTTTTAATACAAGCACTTCGTTCTTGATCGTCCACTCTTATTATTCCCTCTTGATTGTTGTATATGTCCCGTCTCTCCCTATAGCTTACCCCTACTTTTTTCAGAATCTCGAACAGCTTGCACCATTTTATATTGTCGAACGCTTTTTCCAGGTCGACAAATCCTATGAAAGTGTCTTAATTTTTCTTTAGCCTTGCTTCCATTATTAGCCGCAACGTCAGAATTGCCTCTCTCGTCCCTTTACTTTTCCTATCGCCAAACTGATCGACACCTTGCGCATTCTCAATTTTCTTTTCCATTCTTCTGTGTATTATTCTTGTAAGCAGCTTCGATGCATGAGCTGTTAAGCTGATTGTGCGATAATTGTCGCACTTGTCAGCTCTTGCCTTCTTCGGAATTGTGTGGATGATGCTTTTCCGAAAGTCAGATGGCATATCGCCAGACTCATGTATTCTACACACCAACGTGAATAGTCGTTTTGTTGCCACTTCCCCCAATGATTTTAGAAATTCTGATGGAATGTTATCTATCCCTTCTGCCTTATTTGACCGTAAATCCTCCAAAGCTCTGTTAAATTCCGATTCCAATACTGGATCCCCTATCTCTTCTAAATCGACTCCTGTTCCTTCTTCTATCACATCAGACAAATCTTCACCCTCATAGAGGCTTTCAATGTATTCTTTCCACCTATCTGCTCTCTCCTCTGCATTTAACAGTAGAATTTCCGTTGCTCTCTTAATGTTACCACCGTTGCTTTTAACGTCACCAAAGGTTGTTTTGACTTTCCTGAATGCTGAGTCTGTCCTTCCGGCAATCATATCTTTTTCGATGTCTTCACGTTTTTCCTGCAGCCATTTCGTCTTAGCTTCCCTGCACTTCCTATTTATTTCATTCCTCAGCGACTTGTATTTCTGTATTCCTGATTTTCCCGGAACATGTTTGTACTTCCTCCTTCCATCAATCAACTGAAGTATTTCCTCTGTTACCCATGGTTTCTTCGCAGCTACCTTCTTTGTACCTATGTTTTCCTTCCCAACTTCTGTGATGGCCCTTTTTAGAGATGTCCATTCCTCTTCAACTGTACTGCCTACTGCGCTATTCCTTATTGCTGTATCTATGGCGTTAGAGAACTTCAAACGTATCTCGTCATTCCTTAGTACTTCTGTATCCCACTTCTTTGCGTATTGATTCTTCCTGACTAATGTCTTGAACTTCAGCCTACTCTTCATCACTACTATATTGTGATCTGAGTCTAAATCTGCTCCTGGGTACGCCTTACAATCCAGTATCTGATTTCGGAATTTCTGTATTGTATGTTAACCGGGGGCCTAGAAACGACGGCGAGGCTCCGTCCCCGCCGCAGCCGCAGTGGTCCACAACCCGACGACGACTACCGCAGTCCACCCCTCCGCCGCCCCACACCGAACCACTCTTTCAGGGTTATTGTCTGGTCCGGCCCCCGGTGGACGGGATGGTCCCTGTGAAAGGGCACAGCCGACTTCCTTCCCTATCCTTCCCTAATCCGATGGGACCGATGACCTCGTTGTATGTTTCCCTCGCACGAATCAACAAATCCACCGTACTAGACAGAACTGTAGAGGGTACAGTCTGTAAGAGAATGGTGATATTTGAATACGTGGATAGAAGTGCTACTCCGAGATAAAGAGGTTGTTACGGGAGAGGAATTCGTGGCGGGCCGCATCCAACCAGTCAGAAGACTGCTGGCGAAAGAAACCGGACAAGTGCGAGTTCTGTCTGTGTATGTAGACAGTTCATCTATAGGTTTTGAGTTAGTGAGTAACAAAATATGTGTCATAAATGGGAGTATCTTTAGATTGCATTGGCTTAGAAACTTAAATGGTTTCGCACCACCAAAGGACCATAGATAGTACTGACGTAAGTTTCGTCTTGAAACCTCTGCCCGTTCATGAGAAAAGGGATCTTAACAGACAGACAGACAGACTGTCAACAAATGGCAAAAAGGGATTTAATTACAAATTAACAATATTCGGAATTTTTCATTAACTTGTATTGTAAAATACTGGTTCCTGCCAAACTTCGTTATTCTAGGTCAACGGTAGGTACCCTATAGGTTTTGATGTGTGAGATTGTGAGTATTAAAAAGCTGAGGTAAATGGCCAAATCTTTTGAATGCGTCACTTAGAAGCTTAAATGTTTTTACTCCACCAAAGGACCTTAGAACCCAGTATTTG